>NC_091125.1:130339120-130711620 GCF_040183065.1 Periplaneta americana | reverse complement strand
ATTTGTGCGACAAACATAAATAACAAAGAGGATGACTCACCTAGTTAATACTGCTTCATCTATGATTTTAAACATGTGAGAGCATTCACATGCTCCGAATTAAGTGCCGCTCTACGTTTGTAACAATGCTTCCAGCATCACTAAACACGAAAAAGCTTTTTTTCTGTCAAGCACTTCTCCATGATCGTTCAATTTAAATCCAAACGTTTCACCAAGTTTACCTCTCAAATTCTCATATGACATAATGGAGTTTAAACTTTTCACAAACCACAGAAAACTGATTTTTTTTTTTTTTTCTTTATCAGACTAAACACACAACCTTCATATACAAACTCAGTACAGAAACTGCAACAATACAGCAGTAGAAACAGAAGACTGGCCCCTATTGTAATCGAATTACCAGATTTTAGAAAGAGAAGAAGGTAGTTACGCTCTCACTTGCACACAGTGTGGACATGACTATTTTATAAGGGATGAGGGGGACGAATCCCAGCTTATGTATTTCATATGCTAGGAAGATGCTGACAACAAGACGGAAGTTTTCTTGGAAAACCATAAAACTTAATAAGGGTTTCACATTGTGTTTCAACTTTCAATAGAGTTAGACTAGGTCACTGTCCTCATATCTCCATCTCTTTCTGAAGTGTTTGTGCAAAGATTTTCCCTACGCTACCTGGTTTACAGTTAGAAAATAACAGTACTATTGTGCTTTTAAGTAAGCAATTTCCGAGAGAGAAATATTATCGGAATTTTTAGTATGAGTTTGTATTAACAAATAAAACCGATTAATTTTAATCGACTCGATTATTCGATTAAATATTTTTGATCGATTAATCCTACAGCAGAAATTGACCGATTAATAGATTAAATCCCACAACACTAGTTTATATCGACATATGCCCTTAGTATCATCACTGATGTACTGGAGAATTATTTTGTTGATCACTTTAGATTTTTATGCCTCTGTACTTAAACTAACAGTTGCCAACACTGTATTAATTAGGAAGCTTGTAAGATTTGTATTTCCACTGTTGTTACATCCTAGAATATGAAATAATAGCATTAACGAGTTATTGAAAGTGTTGTAGAATTCAGTTCATTCAGTATCCTTCATGTATGTATTGTTATTATTAATTTTTGTGAGAAGTGAAATTCGAGTCTTCTGCGGCCAAAATCCTGTTTCTTTATCCTACTCATTTACAAGAGTAGCGTACACTGACACACCCATGTAACTCCATAAAAAGAACACCAGGCTGGTGAGGGTAGGAGATCTTGAAGGACAAGCAACTTAGTAGTAGTAGTAGTAGTAGTAGTAGTAGTAGTAGTAGTAGTAGTAGTAGTAGTAGTAGTAGTAGTGGTGGTAGTAGTAGTAGTGGTAGTCGTGGTAGTAGTAGTGATAGCAGTAGCAATAGCAGTGGCAGTAGGAGTAGTAGTTCAGGTAGACTTATTCAAAATTGAACTAACTGAACTATACACTAAAGTCATATGTCACTTGTTGGGATTAAAAGAAATGCCTCAAGTATGCAATACAGAGAACGAAAGTTTATTCTTTAATTAAGGAGCGTAATAAATTATTTCTTTTTATGTATACATTTTGAATAGTAGTTCAACAAAATGAAGTATAAATATATATTCGCAACATGATGGACTGAACCGATGTCTACTGCGTTTACTGAAAAATGTGTCACCTAACATAACACCAGCTTTTATTCAAATCATTGTATTTCATGTGCATTACTCTCGGATACAATGACTCGTCGACTCGTAGAAGCATAACATGAACAAAATAATTATGTACATTCAGTAGTTTATAAAAGAGATACCGATGTACTCAAACAAATGGCATGCGCAATGCCACTTTTTTTCTTATCATGTATGCTGAAAAACAATTTCCAGGAAGTGAGAAGAAATGAATGAAGCCACTAAATAAGAAGGAAAGAAACAAAGAAAATAATGTGAATGAATGAATGAAAATAGAAAATAAAAGGGACAAAAAAATAAACAAAACATAAATATAAGTAAATGAACAAACGACGGAAAACAAAAGAAAAAGCAAACAAAAAAGAAATATAAACGAATGGAAAATAAAATAAATAAAAAATAAATATAAACAACTGAATGAAATAATGGAAAGGAAAGAAAGAAGAAAGAAAAAAACAAAATTATAAAAAATGAATAATCGAATGGAAAATAAAATGAAGAAAGAAAGAAAGAAAGAAAGAAAGAAAGAAAGAAAGAAAGAAAAAAGTCAACGAATAAAATATAAACGAATGAAAATGAAACGAAAGTAAATGAAAAAAACAATAACGAAATCTAAAATAATGAAGATAGGTATGGAAAGGAAAACAAATAGTATGAAAAACAAATGTAAATGAATGAATAAACGAATGGAAAGGAAAAGTAAAAAGAAACATAAATATGAAAGAATTAATAAGTGAACAGAAAGGAAAAGAAAGAAAGAACATGAAAAAAAACAAAAAATATAAAAGAATTAAGAATTAAATGGAAAACAAAATAAGAAAATGAAAGAAACAAAAAGGAAATGTAAACGAATGAAGAATTAAATGGAAAATGAAAGAAACGAAAAGAAAATGTAAACGAATGAAGAATGAAATGGAAAATGAAAGGAACGGAAAGGAAATGTAAACGAAAGAAGAATTAAATGGAAAAGAAAATAAGAAAATGAAAGAAACAAAAAGGAAATGTAAACGAAAGAAGAATTAAATGGAAAAGAAAATAGAAAATGAGAGGAACAAAAAGAAAATGTAGAGAATTAAGAATTAAATGGAAAAAAGAAAATAAGAAAATGAAAGGAACAAAAAAGAAATGTAAACGAATGAAGAATTAAATGGAACAGAAAATAAGAAAATGAAAGGAACAAAAATTAAATGTAAACGAATGAAGAATTAAATGGAAAAGAAAATAAGAAAATGAAAGGAACAAAAATTAAATGTAAAAGAATTAAGAATTAAGTGGAAAACAAAATAAGAAAATGAAAGAAACAAAAAGGAAATGTAAACGAATGAAGAATTAAATGGAAAAAAAAATAAGAAAATGAAAGGAACAAAAAAGAAATGTAAACGAATGAAGAATTAAGTGGAAAAGAAAATAAGAAAATGAAAGGAACAAAAATTAAATGTAAACGAATGAAGAATTAAATGGAAAAGAAAATAAGAAAATGAAGGGAACAAAAAGGAAATGTAAACGAATGAAGAATTAAATGGAAAAGAAAATAAGAAAATGAAGGGAACAAAAAGAAAATAAATGTAAATTAATGAAGAATTAAATGGAAAAGAAAATAAGAAAATGAAAGGAACAAGAAGGAAATGTAAACGAATGAATGGAAAGCAGACAATAGAGAACGAAAGACAGGAAAGAGCAAGAAGAGAAAAAGTGTAAAGGAAAGAAAGAATTAATTAACGAAAGGAGGCAATACAAATAGAATTGAAGGGAAAAAGAAAGCAATAAGAAAGAAAATAGCATCAGAAAAAGAAATAAGTGAAGAAAAACAAAAAAAAGACAAAATGTAAAGAAAGAATAACTTAATGATCAATCATTCTATATTAAAGGAAGCAAGAAAGGAAAAATAGATAAAAATGTATGGTACGGTAGTTATTGAGTGATATAGCAACCTGAAAGCTTGCGTGGTTGCTCAACAGATGGCAGGAGGCACCGTCGATCATGGCGCGGAGAGGCAATTCGATGAGGCAAGAACGGGCGCCGATCAAACACGCAACCGAGTGAAAGTGAGAAGGAAGAGCGGAGATGCGGCGTGCGCGCCGTGACCAGGGACGCGTGACGGCCTTGGGAGTCGTGACTCGGGAGCACGCTCCGGCCGCTTTAAACATCACAGCGTCGGCTTTGTTAGCGGACTGCAGACCACATTGCCCACTGTATCATTCGTCCAGCATGTTTTAGATTCACTCAGTTTTGTTTCAAATGCATTTTTGTCCATTTGTCCTTAGTCCAGGGGCGTACACAAGGAGGGGGTTACCGGGTTTGGACTCCCCTTGAACTTAAAAAAAATACATATTTAGATTTGAGTATTTTTTATCAATAATCTCTAATCTTTCACTGTCAGAGTAACAAAATCTACATCGACATAAGGCATAGTCCTCTTACTCCTCCTTCAATATAATCCCTATGTTTGGTGCTGCGGCATGTTCGAATTATAACAATGCTATCTTCATTACAGAGGCATCTACCGCCGAGTACCGACCTTGCAATAAAATGATTCCGACACAATATGAAATTTAACTTGTTGTGAAACATATTGAAAAGGTTGTTTTGACAGTTCTGCAGTGTAAATTTTAAGTATTGTGCATTGTCGATTTCAAGCTCATTTTAAGTGCGGTATCCACCCTTTCCTTAGTTTGAGTTCTGACTTTATTGTGAAACTTTCGTTTAAAGTTTTGTGCATTTGACAGTTCATATCTTTAATATAAACTTCACATTTTCGTTCCGGGGGTTCGTTGATATGTCTAAGCGACCGCAAAGCTTAATTTCACAATTTTCTAGCAAAAAGTCGCGAAGTGATTCTCGGAGGTTAGTGAAAATTTCATATTGGCAAATTTTCTTCGCAGCTGCAGAGTGACGATGTTATCACGAACGTTCTTCCCGGAACTAGTTTCACACCCCCCTGTGAAAACTGAGATGACGATGATGATGATGATGATGATGATGATGATGATGATGATGATGATACATAAAATGTTAAATACTGATAATGTAAATTGTAAACAATTTTAATTATGACCCACCCTTAACAAAATTCTGCCTTTTGTAGTGAGCTAAAATCTTTTCAACCTACTTCCTTATCGTATTACGAGTAATACTGAAATATTATATTTACACCAAGAAATCATATCCAAATTAAAGACATTACTTCACCCATTAATTGAGCGCTTTGACTGTTAAGATGCAGGTTTCTTTTTTCGTTAAGTTACCGAAGCAGAGTAGAAATGTCTGTTAAGAATGCGGTAATTAATATATTCAAAATTTTAGAGGATCTTTACAGGAGACGTACTTACAGAAGTGATACAGTACTTGAAATATCTTGGATCTTGCTATTCTCAGGATCTTGCTTTTCTGATATGAAACACTGAACACTATATCTTTAACACATTCTTGTGGAAAGTAAAATGTCTGGATGAAAAATAACTCAATTGTGTCACAACTGCTCTTTCTTTCTTTTCTCTTTCTTTCTTCCTTTCTTTCTTTCTTCATTCTTTTTCTACCTTTTTCTTTCTTTCATTTTTTCTTCCTTTTTTCTTTCAATTTTCCTCCCTTGTCCTTTCTTTTTTCTTTCATTTCTCTTTCTTTCTTCCTTTCTCCATTCTTTTTCTTCCTTTTTTCTTTCTTTCCTTTTTCTTTCATTTTTCCTCCATTGTTCTTTCATTTTTCTTTCTTCCTTCCTTTCTTCCTTCCTTTCTTCCTTCCTTTCTTCCTTCCTTCTTTCATTCTTTTTCTTTCTGTATTCCTTCCTTTCTTCTTTCATTCCTTTTCCTTATTTATTTCTTTTTCCTTTCTTTTCTATCTTTTTTATTTTTATTTCTTCCTTCTTTCATTATTTTTCTTTATTTTCCTTTCTTTCTTTTTTCATTTTTCTTTCTTTCTTCCTTTGTTCCTTCCTTTCTGCCTGCTTTCTTCCTTTTTCCTTTCTTTCTTTTCTCATTTTTCTTTCTTTTTTCTTTCATTTTTATTTCTTCCTTCCTTTTTTAATTCTTTATTTTTTCTTTTATCTTTCTTTCTTCCTTTCTTCCTTTTATTCTTTTGCTTTCTCTTTTTCTTTATTTTTTCTTTCTTCCTTTGTTGCTTTCTTTTTTCTTTCTTTCATTTTTCTTTTTTCCTTTAATCGTTCTCTTTTTTCTTTTTCTTCCTCTCTGTCTCTCTGTCTCTGTCTCTGTCTCTCTCTCTTTCTCTCTCTTGATGTAATTTCTTTGCATTTATTGATATATAAAACATACTTGTATTCAATAAGATATACTGTTAACCTTGATTAAGGACAACAGAGATAGCTAGTTTTTCTTCTTCTCCTTCTTCTTCTTCTTCTTCTTCTTCACTTCATGAAGGCTTATAGCGTGTTCCAACCTCATCCCATACGTGTAATTTCCCTCGGAAACCCCATATTTCGTCTTCAAATTCCTTAATTTCACAGTTTGTTTCACAAACGTTTCGTCTTTTATCAGGAATCCTTTTGTCTTTGTTATTTTTATTTTACCATTAATTGAGTAGGCCTAAATGTTAGTTCTTATCTTATGTTTATTTCTAATTTGGTGTTTTACAATACAGCCTTTAGTTTTTGTCTCTTTTTGTTGAGATCCAATATTCGCTTCCTTTCATTTTAAATGGTGTGTTCATATCTTCGTGGAAGTTCGTGTATCTTTCACAAGCTACTACAAGCAGTCTCTTAAATACTGAACTGACCTATCTTATTCTTCATTGTCATCTTTCACCGACACATATGCTGAGGAGGGTCACTGCTGCACTGTGTTATAGCAGTTTACAGATTAAGGACCGGACAACTTATAAGGTAGAAATATTCATACACACATAGTATACCTATACATCGGACTACTTTCTAGGATACTGCGCTACTTTTCAACTTGTTTTCACTAGTTTTTGTCGCAAAAGTCTGAAGGCAGCTTTATCTCCGCCTCTCAGCCCACTTATTTACTGTAAGATACTTAATTACAGTTATGTACAATGTAAACATGTAGACCTATATGTACATAATTGTAAATATGAGAGGAAATGTTTTAGAGCAACCAGTAGTGTTTTGGTCTCAAAACTCAGTTTGCAATGTTCCTTCTGCCTGGCAAATAGTACAGGTACATAAATCATTCTTATTTTGTTGCTACTTTTCTTCAGTAAGCGAATTATTTTATAGATCAGTATTCCCAATTGGTGGTAAATTACTATGCATACGTACAGAACCTTTTATTTTTGTGAAAACTGGTTAATGGAACAACCCGAATTATTTCTGCTTAATAAGCGAACACAAATATAACGTGTTAAGCAGAGACTTCTACATATTCCTCTCATTTTGTTTTAATTTCGACTAAAAAACTGGATTAAGATCAATCTTCTTCGCAATGTAAAAAATAAAAGAGAGCATATTTCACAATTATTTTGGAAGATAAAGTGAATCTAGTCAATAAAAGCTAGCATGCAAAGTTTCATCCATTTACCTCGAATGGTTCTTGACAAAAAGGTACTTAAGTATTGACAAATGTAAGTTACGGGAAAATGAGGACGAAGTTAAACAAAGTTTTCCGTACCCTAAGATCCAAATTTGCCTTTAAATTGTCCATATCCATTATTAATCAGGGCAGAATTTGGCCCTCATATTTTGAGTAAAGTATCTTTAAACTATGTCATATTAATAATACTTATAAATGCTTTTTAGAGAACCTGGAAGTTCATTGCCGCCCTCACATAAGCCCGCCATCGGTCCCAATCCTAAGCAACATTAATCCAGTTCCTACCATCATATCCCACTTTCCTCAAATCCATTTTAATATTATCCTCCCATCTACGTCTCAGTCTCCCTAAAGTGTTTTTTCCCTCAGGTCTTCCAACTAACACTCTATATGCATTTCCCGATCCATCCATACGTGCCACATGCCCTGCCCATCTCAAATGTCTAGATTTAATGTCCCTAATAAAATTAAGTTAGGTGAAGAATACAATGCATGCAGTTGTACGTTGTGTAACTTTCTCCATTCTCCTGTAACTTCATCCCTCTTAGCTCAAATATTTTCCTAAGCACCTTATTCTCGAATATCCTTAACCTCTGTTCCTCTCTCAAAGTGAGAATCCAAGTTTCACAACCATAGAAAACAATCGGTAATATAACTTTTATAAATTCTAACTTTCAATCTTTTTGAAAACGTACTGCTTGATAAAATGTTCTCAACCGAATAACAGCAGACATTTCCCACATTCATTCTGCGTTTAATTTCTTCTCGACTGTCATTTCATTCATTCATAGAGTTCTGTCCAAGTCTTTCACTGCAAACCCAGCATTATCCAGTCTTTCTTTTTAATATTTCTGTATCTAAATAATAATAATAATAATAATAATTATTATTATTATTATTATTATTATTATTATTATTATTATTATGATTGACCATTTTGAACGACATCTCCCCTTTAGACTGATCTAAAGACCCCTGTCATCTTAACAATTATAGACAGCACGGGCTAAGGGGCTTGCCTGCCGATTCAGAGTTGAGCTCGGGCGCGGGTTCCATTCCCGCTTTGGCTGATTACCTGGTTGGATTTTTTTACCAAGGTTCTGCCCAACTGTAAGGCGAATGTCGGGTAATCTATGGTGAATCCTCGGCCTCATCTCGCCAAATACAATCTTGCAATCGCCATTTCCATCGACGCTAAATAACCTATGGTTCGTCCAAGGAATCTGTGGAGTAGAAAGACGAAACAAGACCTCTGTGCAAGTGATATGTGGGAGGGCTAGGGCCAATGACCGCTCTGGGGGGAGGCATTGCTTGAACGAAGCGAGCAATCGCTTGCAGGAGGGGATAATTTTTATCTGAACTCTACTCTACCTTCTATCACGAGCATTTTACCCCGTTAGCGGACTCAAGCTGATGCTGCCCGCAATACACTCCGGTATATAATCTTTTCGCTGTAAGAAAAATCCTAATGTAAACAATAGCACGTGACTGAAGTGAGGCTTCATTGGCCGCTGTTTGGCGCCAAAGATTCTCAGTACGTGTTCCCGCCTACTGTTGTACATTCTGTTTCATGTTAAACATTTCCCGTTACTCGTCAAGTAGGTCTAACCTCACTACTATGCATTCGTTTGCTTAAGAAACATTTATTTTATAATTACTGTAATTAAATTATTTTTAAATCTTATGTCTTCACAATGGACAGTTGAGGATGCAAAAGCCATACTTCAGTACCACGTGCTTACGTGAACAACTACGAGCTCAAGTGACGCCACCTTGTTACAATAACAGACTATCTCGGTATTGCTGTTGGTATTCATCCGCGTTCATAGTACCGTAAAGTGGGGATATTTCGGACGCAGGGGTAACATCAGACGGTAATTCAATTTATCATATTTTATGTTGGTAACACCAGTTCTTAGCATCTTTTCCGCGCTTTTTACTACTGGGTGTTCATTTCAAAGTGTGTCATGACGTCATTGTTGATGAGTCAGCGATTTGAAGAGAGTTTCAGCTTTTGTGTCAGAGAGGTTGCCTATTAATCAAGGCGTTCAATCTGAACTTGAGAACGTGTACCTACGGTATAACTTGAACTTCGTAGCAACAGATGGCGGTCTGTACGGTCTGTGTGCTACCATAACCTCTTTCGAACTGTGTTTTCCGCGGCCAAGTCTTACGCAGGATATTTGTTATCATCGGTTGCGTACGGCAACATTCCACAATACAAATCAAATGCTCCGTGTCCATGTTGACCGTCCAAGTTAATGTCAACAAACACGTAAGTATCGTCTTAACCCTCTCCACATATCCCGACAGTAAGAAAAAACTCACCTCAGTACACGTTTCGAAACAGTTCACATTCCTGACACTACCGGCGTTACTGTAAGTATCGATAAGTACTCTTCTGAATGAACGCCGTACTTGCTAGGCAACTTCTCTGGCACATAAGTAATACACTTCTGCGGAAGTGTAGGAATATTGAATTCTCTAGGCTCATCGACTAGCCACATGACGACATACAGCGAGCCATGACACACTTTGAACTGAACATCCAGTATGTTCGTATGTTTCTGCACATTTTTAAAGACCCATTGGTGAACTGGTGTTACCAACATAAAATATGATAAATTGAATTACCGTCTGATGTTACCCCTACGTCCGAAATACCTCCACTTTACGGTACATAACAAAATATAAAAGTAGCTTTTCTTTTACATAGCGTTTTACACATGAGTAAAGTTTAATGTTTCATCGTATTTAACAACTAGAATTCAATGTTTTATTTTCCAATAATACAAGATTGTGGTTTCCAAATACGAACTATATTTTCCTGCGTCATGTGAGTGTTTCGACTGTGAGCCAATCACGGGTATGACAACAACGTGCTTATGTTTACATTAGGATTTTTCTTACAGTGAAAACAGTATAGATAGACTCAGCCCCCATATGCGCGAAGTTACTCCACAGATTCCTGGGACGGACGATATTAGTTGATAGAGCGTCATTAATTAACCAAAAAACTGTAAAAATATTTACGAAGTCATACGCGCTCAATATAGGTAAATGGAATGTTACTTAGATTTTTATATTTTATTATTGAAACCATCGACGTCTTAGTCGAAAGAAAAAATGCTTTAACGGCAAAGGAGCTCTTATTTCTGATATCGATGATGGGCAGACGGACGGAAGACTGACAGAGGATGGAGAGAGAGAGACGTGGAGACGAGAGGAGGAGGAGAGGAGGATAGAATAACGTTGGGATTCCCATATATAGGAAGAAAAGTGGATTAGAAAGGAATTCCTTCTGCTATCTATTAAAATACTCAGTAAGCTCCTGGCGGGATGCTGACTACCGTTGTAGGTTGTCACGGAAATTAAATCAGCTCATATTATCTAATAACAGTAATAACGCAAGTCACGGAAATGTCTGAGAAATAACTTGAGCAGATTCTCTTCCGGTTACTCCACTGTGCGGCAAGGTTACTGCGGGAAGTAGCGAACAAAAAGTCTGAGATGCTCATTAAACAGATGCCTTCAGTCAACAGTCTAGAATTCAGCAAAATATATATTAATATATATTCGTGGTTACACCAATAATAATAATAATAATAATAATAATAATAATAATAATAATAATAATAATAATAATAATAATAATAATAATTCGTTAGGACAATGATAGACTACTGGACGCTCAACACCGATTTTAAAAATTCGGGTGGGACAAAAAAGGCAAAGTTTCATTCTGAATTTATTTTCCTCCTTGTAATTCAACAAAATTAATTTACAGCTCTCTTTAAATAGTACATGACCCCTTTTATTAAAAACTTTAGGTGCTGACAATATGGAGGCAGCTGATCTCTTTGCACCACATAGTACACAACAATGTTTAAATTATGTAATAATTGTAAAAAAAAATGATTATGTGACAGTGACACACAAACTATTTAAATTTATACATAAAACGTAATGTTTTAAAGTACTGACATTTCAAAACATTATTATTATTATTATTATTATTATTATTATTATTATTATTATTATTATTATTATTATTATTATTATTATTATTATCATTTACGAGGTCCAATTTGCCCACTCATACATAGGCTTTTCTTTAACTTGTTTTTTTAGGTAAAAATTCTCTTATTTTATGGAATGGGTGAGATCTGGAACTACAAAGTAAACTACAGGGACATCATTTTATTTTTACTTCAATTTTTATTGTACCTGAGTTTTGGAATGTACTTCACTCCCACCCCTTCTACTAATGAAGTTCAACCGTCCTCCACACAGATCCAGTCATAGTAGCCTTACGGTCATAGTACACAGTACGTTCCAAAAATATGTTCGCGTTTTCCAGTGACGAAAGAGCTTTCAATATTGAATCATTTTCGCACAGGTACTGTCGTCCATTTGCCTACGTCGTATCCCGGTTTCCCCCACCAGTTTTCATTCACCAGCTAGTGGCTGGGCTGTCTTAGCTCTTTTCTGAGAACATTAATTTCTGTTAGGAATTGGACGTCTACGTAATATTATACAACTGTTTAAAATAACTTAAATAAAAGGGCCTCGTTAAATAATTAACTGTCACGTGATTTCCTCCCTTTCTACGACCCTACGACATAACCACTTGGACGGACAGCAGATAGTATGTCTGAGTAATTTTATCTGTGGGGGTCGGGCAGAAGTGAAGATTGAATTTACAGTACCTAAGGTAACCTTTTATAGAGTAGGTACGGAATTATTTCAACATGAGTTACTAGTACGAAGGACGAAACTGGTAATTGGAATTACATACAATAGTCTATAGTGCGATAATATGCACATTAGAACTAAAAACTGTATCGAAATGAACGGCCACCATTTAAAAAAATGTGTTTAAATATCCATATTATGATTATTATTTTAATTTAACTTCATTCTCTATATTGTACGCTAATGTGCTGTAGGCAGTATAATATACACTGCATAATGAATACGTCCGAATGGATAGCTCAGTTCGTGAGTAAAAACACTCATTGATAATACTGTACTGTATTTTGATTAAACAAAAACCTAATGAAAATTATCAAACTCAAAAGCGCAATATTTCCTAGTTTACGTAAATGAATGAACTACTTTTCTTCCCTCTTATACTTAGTAAAGTGATTTGTTTGTATATTACGCCAGTATCATCGAACTCCAGTCGTGGAAGGGAGTAACAAACGGCGTTGATCCAAAGGTATAGGCGAGTTAATATTAAAAATGTTAGTAAAAATAAAATGATGTCCCTGTACAAGTAGGACAAAGTAACTGTTGCGTTATTTTCGGCCATCACTGTACTGCGTTCCATAATGTCTGACAGGCGACGTAAACATTGTCTCCAAAGGAAGGGAGAAGGATAATTGCTATTCAACCAATGGCAGATGTCAAATTCCAGGCTTATCCTGAAGTTGGACGGAGGTAGAACGCTTCAAACCGCCCATTCTTTTTCATTGGTTGATTAACAATTATTTATTACTAGACTTCGTGGAATTGCCACGAGAATCGCAAGGTTTACTGCGCACGCAGTATAGACTGTATGAGAACGGGGCGTGCAGAGGATTGAGTATGCCTCTAATGTAAACACTGAGCAGTATAATGCGGTTACAATAAAACCTGTATCCTGCATTCAAGAAATATAATGAATGATCATTGAAGTAGGAAATGACTAAACATGTAAATACACAATTATTTTTATAGTGAGATGTATTAACTCTTAAAATTTAATGTAAGATACTCACATCATCCTTGAATATGTGCATTGCAGTGAAGAGTTACGTACATTTTGAGAGACTGCAAAGTAATCTCCTCCGATGGTCACTTAAACAGTTTTTATATTGGGAAATGTACGTTCAACATCACACGATATAATACGTGCATATTTGAAGAAATGAAAGTTACTACTTTTTAGTACACCAACTTCAGACGTCTTGTCATGACCTGATAGTACATCATTTATAATACGAAGGTTGTGAATAGGTAGAATTTTTAGCAATAATGTTTCTCAACTCACATTTCACTTTTTCTGAAATTAGTGAATTGTTATTTTGGATAACGGTTTGTGATACTTTATCCACTATATTAAGGGCTTCTGAGAGTTGTAGTTCAGACGATTCTAACAGAATGATGCTTTTGGACACGATTTTAAAATTAGAATCAATGAACAGAATATCTTCCAATAGCTGTTCAGAAGGCAATGATTTTATAGCTGCAACAGCGGAACTGTCTGTCCTATCCAATGCATCTATTACCTCCATTATTTTGCCGTAATGTTCTGCATAATAATTAACAGCATCCAACCACGTTCCCCAACGGGTCAAGACTGGCTGCGGGGGTAGGGGTATTCCAGGGGCAATTATTTGGAACAGCAACACTCTCATTGTAGTATGTTTGATTGAATTCTTGTCTACACTGAACAAATGTTAAGCTTTGACTATTCCAAACACAGTAATGCAAAAACAAGTGCTTACATAGGTATACATTAGCTGTAGCTGCCCTACCTGTAGCGTGCAAATTAATCCGAACACGACATATTTTTACATTTTCTGTCATTGTTGGCCTCGCAGCTGCTCATACCGCTTTAATTGACATCTGTAGTACGTGTAATTCCATTGTTGAAGGTCTGTCGTTATTATTTTTTTTATAATATGTGACATTTTGCCTGTCGTTTTGTACTTATAAGCATTTCAGTTGTGTTGAAGACTTAATACTGCAATCTTGTGTACATTCTGTCGTCTTCACAAATGGATACAACTCCACGAAAACGGTTTAAAATTATAACATTACCAGAGCATTCTTCTATGACACAGAGGCAAATTGCTGCAGAATGTCACATCGGTTTGGCTACTGTTAATTCGATCATAAAACGATACAGGGAGACTGGATCCATCACACCTCAGAAAAAAGGAAACTGTGGCCGGAAAAGGAAGACTTCACCTGCAGATGATCGTTTAATTGTCAGGAAAAGTAAATTAAATCCTAGACTAACTGCTGTCGACTTAACCCGCGAGTTAATGGCTACCACTGGAGCGAATGTTCACGTCACAACAGTGCGGCATAGGCTTTTGAAAGCTGGACGAAGGGCTCGTAAGCCTATTAAGAAGCAACTGTGAACCCCTGTTATGTGCAAAAAACGCTTAATGTGGGCAAAATTACATCAATACTGGACAGTGAATGACTGGAAGAATGTACTTTTTTCCGATGAGTTTCATTTCGAGGTCCACGGCCACCGTGTTTCTTACGTACGGAAAGGATCCGAAAAAGTAACAGCAGCTCATCTCCAACAAGCACCCAAATACCCCCCTAAAGTAATGTTTTGGGGTTGTTTTACACATGAAGGGCCTGGAGCATTAATACCTATCAAGGGAATGATGAATTCTGACAAATATATTCAATTATTGGAAACCAGAATCGTACCCCAGCTGCAAAAATCATTTCCGGATGGCAGAGGTGTGTTCCAACAAGACCTGGCACCATGCCATACGTCTCGAAAAACTACAGAATTCTTCAACAAGAAGAATATTCAGGTACTCCCCTGGCCAGGCAACTCACCCGACATCAACCCCATTGAGAACTTGTGGTCAATTTGCAAAAGAAGAATGCAAAAAATGGATTGTTCTACAAAGGAGAAGATGATTTCTGCCCTCATTGGTGTATGGTTTCGCGATGAAGTAATGAAGAATATTTGTGGGAAATTAGTGGAATCCATGCCAAATCGTCTCAGAGCTGTTATTAGGAACAAGGGAGACCACATAGATTACTGAGGTATGTCTTAGATTCTTTTTTTTTATCCTGTTTGAGTGTTTTTGCTTTGTTTGGATTAATTTGCACGCTACTCTATTTGGACCGGTCACATCTCTTAACATGAACTGCTTATACTACGAGACCGGGCGGTCGCTCGCCTCCTCTATACTACCGTACGTCGGCAACCTGATTGCATACTGCGTGTGGCAATTCAACGAAGTCTATTTATTACTCTCCTTTCCTCTGCCGGCAATGTTCACGTCGCCTGTCAGACATTATGGAACGCAGTAGAATATGTATTCTCTTGAACACATTTTCTTTTGAGTGATGACCGTGCACCGTGTTGACCGTTGCCAGTTAGTAATTCTCGCAATGAGAACGGCACGCGCTGAGGGATGCATTCCTTCGAAGGTTAAGAAGGTGATGATAGTAATAAAAGTATTATCCAAAGGTTATGCGTCCGTATTTGCACGGGCTTGCGAGGCGTGCGCCGTGCATCGTGTGTTGCAAGCTGCCACAGTGTGAAGGTTAGGCAGTCCCCGACCAAGCCCACACACGTTCGCAGGGGAAACATGTCTGGCAGCGCGAGGCGTCAGATGTGTTAACTGTGGCCGAATATTGGTCAAGTTTCGTCGGTGCATCTCCTCCCTCCCCCGCACTACTTTCACTTATAAGTGCAACGTCTGCCCCGTTTACATCATGCTCCTTTGTGTGGGAGTGTCTATGGCATGCTTAGGAGTGCATGTGTTACTAATGGACAAGACGTCTATGTTTAACCTACAACAGCCATCGTCAACTGGCCTGCATACTAGTTCGGAGCGCCGAGACGCTGGGTGAGGAGGTAGTAGTGTGCAGTGTGTCGAGCCAAGCCAACGCATCCCATCACAGAAGCCAACTTTCTGACCATAACTTACCATGTCTTCTTCGATTGTGTTCTACAGGAGCATTCACACCTAACATTAAACAGTTATTGAGGGGAAAAAGAATTAAAAAATCCAGGAAAACCAACGCTAATGATCAGCGAAAATCTATATATACTAGTGGCTTGTGCAGCAAATGCTGCTGCAAACTAAGTTCGTTAGACGTTCAAATAAAAATTTTTCCGATTTATTTTCAATGAAGAATACTTGTCTTTTTGATAGTTATTTGCTTCCATAATAATGAAACATACTCCCTCTCAATGGATTTTTTTAGGCCACATACTTTTTCTTGAACCTATCCAACTTCAGTTTTTGAGTTTGAACACGAAAACGCAAGTATCAATGTCAGGACTATAGCAGTAGCTATTTCAGGTCATTGTGGATTGTAGGCAAAAGTTAAAAAAATGTCAGGTTTGCTAAGCTTTCGAACAACAGCATTTTCGTATAGCTGCTGCATGTAGAACTTGAAATGTAGAGCGTAAAATCATTTTATCCTACCAAGAGATCTTACTGAAATGATCTGGAGACTACAAAATTTTCTAGGCCTCTTATTTTATCAGTAAGTAATACCTTTTTATCTTTCCTTAGTAACTGTAATTTTTGCGCTCTCTCGAGCCAATACTGAAGACAATGACACATATCAATATCTACACCACACCGCCATTAAGTATATGAAAAAGACCCAACCCCACTGGTTTAATAAGTATAAAAATATTTGATTTTTTAATAACAATATTATTATCTTACTTACGTTTTGTAGTTATATATAGCAGTCACTCAGTAAATTATAGAAATGAAGATCTAAATTAAGATATTCTCTACATTTACTTACATAACCTCAAAACGTTTCACTTTCATGTCATCAATATAGCATCAATAAGTATTATGTACAATTAATGAAGAATAGACGCATCATGATATTAACTATAATAATATTTAATTTCTAATGGTAATAATGTCATCAAACCACCTCAAGTTTCGTAGATTTGAATATCCAATACACAGCTGTACCCAGAAAATTATACACTACAGAATCAGTTTTTAATAACAAATTGAATAGAGCTCTAAATATGTCGGCAATCCTGCAGGTCATGGCCTTCCTGTAATAGCCCATTGTTTATTGTAGTGTGTGTTTCGTCCTGAAATTCAATCAAGTCGGCCGTGATTCAATAAAATCAGTTCTCAAAACTGACAACAGATGGATTTTGGAAAATAGGAAAATTATGTAGGAAAATTAACATTTCACTGAAAACTACTATTTTTCCGAAAAACTTTGGATGCCAGGCATGAAAATGAGGGTCACTCATTAAAATCCGTTCAGCCGTTTTCCCGTAATTTCCATTACCAGTTAGATAATTTGAACTGGTAATGGAAATTACGGGAAAACGGCTGAACGGATTTTAATGAGTGACCCCTCATTTTCATGCCTGGCATTCAAAGTTTTTCGGAAAAATAGTAGTTTTCAGTGAAATGTCAATTTTCCTACATAATTTTCCTATTTTCCAAAATCCATCTGTTGTCAGTTTCGAGAACTAATTTTATTGAATCCCGGCCGACTTTATTGAATTTCAGAACAAAACAAAACACACACGACAATAAACAATAGCTATTACATGAAGGCCATGACCTGCAGGATTGCCGACATAGTTAGAGCTCAAATTCAATTTGTTATTAAAAATAATTTATAGGTCTCATTCTGCAGTGTATAATTTTGTGAGTACAGCTGTGCATTGGATATTCAAATCTACGAAACTTGAGGTGGTTTGATGACATTATTACCATTTTATAAATTACAAATTATTATGGTTAATGTCATGATGCGTCTATTTTTTATTAATTATAATATTAATGCTATATTGATGACATGAAAGTGAAACTTTTGAGGTTATGTAAGTAAATGTAGAGAATATCTTAATTTAGATCTTCATTTCTATAATTTACTGAATGGCGGCTATATATAACTACAAAACTTACATAGATAATAATATTGATTTTAAAAATCAAATATTTTTATAGTTCTTCATCAAGTGGGGTTGGGTCTTTTTCATATATACTTAATGGCGGTGTAGTGTAGATATTGATATGTGTCATTGTCTTCAGTATTGTCTCTAGAGAACGCAAAAAATACAGTTCCTAAGAAAAGACCAAAAGGTATTACTTATTAATAAAATAAGAGGCCTAGAAAATTTTGTAGTCTTCAGATCATTTGAACATGATCTCTTAGTAGGAAAAAATGATTTTACGCTCTACATTTCAAGTTCTACATGCAGCAAAATGCTATTGTTCGAAAACTTAGCAAACCTGACATTTTTTTAACTTTCGCCTACAATCCACAATGACCTGAAACAGCTATTGCTATCGTCCTGACATTGATACTTGCGTTTCCGCGTTGAAACTCAAAAACTGAAGGTGGATAGGTTCAAAAAAGTATGCGGCCTAAAAAACCCATTCAGAGGGAGTATGTTTCATTATTATGGAAGCAAATAACTATCAAAATGTCAAGTATTCTTCATTGAAAATAAACCTGAAAAATTTTTATTTGAACGTCTAACGAACTCAGTTTGCAGCAGCATTTGCTGCACAAGCCACTAGTAATTTTTATATTTTGTTATTTACATTGTAATAAAATAATGTAGGCCTACTTTAGTCTTGTAACAGAAACGACAATATGTTTCATAACAAATAATTGGTTTTGTGATATATAGTGTCGGATAAAAAATGGATAATTAATTTTATTTTATTGACGACACTTAAACAAAAGAATAGGATGACAGGATTTAAATATTAGTAATGGATTATATTTTTTTAATATTTTGTAACAGTGAAAATGCGTTATAGGTCTGTAAGTTCTCAATTAATTTCATATTAAAAAAAAACTATTTGCTTTCAAAACCGCTGCAATACACGTTTGTTGTCTTAAACTAAACATTGATTTAAAAATCCAGAAAAACAATGCTAACGAACAGCGAAAATAAATTTTATAATTTGTTATTTACATTGTAATAAAATAATTTGAGCCTATTTTAGCCTTGTAACAGAAGCGATAATATGTTTCACATCTTATACATAATAACAAATAATTGGTTTTGTGATGTATAGTGTCAGATAAAAAATGGATAATTAATTTTATTTTATTGACGACACTTGAACAAAGGAATAGGATGACATGATTTAAATATTACTAATGGATTCGATTTGTTTAATATTTCGTAATAGTGAAAATGCATTAGGCCTATAGCTCCGTAAGTTCTCAATTACTTTAATATAAAAAAAACTATTTATTTTCAAAACCGATACAATACATAAGGGAATAGTAATATGCGTTACAAGAGCGGTATGTTGAAGTTTTCAAGTTCGAGGAAAAGTTTGAAAAAGCGAAACGTAGTTGAGCTTTTTTAATTTCCGAGAATTGAAAGAAAACATACCGCTCGTGTATCGTACATTATTTTGTGCGAAGATCGTTTATTACATACCTGAAAGAGGAATTTCTAATTAGTTGCAGTGAATTTCCATCTTGGTTTCTGTTCAATGGCGGCAAATTTTCAAAACAAAAATATCTATCTTCAACATTGTTGCTTTAAAATGTTTTCTGTGTTTACTATACTCGAGCAGGCCGTGATATACGTCTGTCTCCCCCCCCCCAGTCTATAAATGCGAACTTAAAACAAACGGTAAGGTTATGTAATGATTTATTTTTCATTTTAATATTTTAACTTTATTATTTATATAACATATTGCAGTAATAACATCGGCAAGTTTAATTTTGCCGGTCAAGAAGATGTTTAGAAATGGAAAATATCTTTTGACATCTAATTCTGCACATTTTTTTACGGCTTCCTTAATGTTACTTGCATCACGAATGCAGTATCTAGTAGAGTTGTAGAGTTTACTTAATTTTTGCAAATATTTAAAAACAATAATTAACAGTGCAATTTAGGTGAAATTGCAGTGGTAAGTTTCCAATTTATAATTATTACTATATTGAACGTCTCTAAAAATAATATGTTAAAAGCCTAAAGCAGTAAAATCAATATGTCACTTAAGCGGTAAGAAGAGGGAAATTGTTATGTGTGTTAGGTTGGGAATACCGAATGTGGAATTTTACTTTCCGCGGATTGGTTTTGTGCGGACACCAAGCAAATACGCACGATCTCGCACAAAAATACATATTGTTTCTTGTCTTAAACTGAAAAGTGGCTTACTTATTACACAGTTCCTCTTAAAATAAATTAAGTACACTCTTCTTCCGTGTTTATTATAATTATTAGAGACAGATGAAAAGAGTTAAACAAGCGAACGGACGCCACTGCCATCACCTGATTCCTTCCCCCCACCTCCTGCTGCACAGTTGACGTCTAAGGGATAAAACTGAGCAAGCGAGCAAACTGTGCCTGCACCATAGTGCACTGAGATGACGACTCCTGACCTACAAGGAGAGAACAAAAGTAACGCTTTGACATGGAAGGTTTGCTCTGACTCTGGTACCACGGAAACAAATGTAAGATGGACTTCGTGCCTCCTACTTTTCCACGATGTCCGTCTAGGTCCATTATTACATACTTATTACATCCGTTACAGAAAGTATGGCATGGAGCGCTTTCAAAGACATTTGCTCAAATTTCCTTGGAAATTCTAGGGCAGAGAACTACATAGAACTTGTTGTGGAAATCATGTTAAGTGCATATGACAAAATGGAGTGTAATATGTCTCTCATAATACACTTTTTACATTCTGATTTGAATTTCTTTCCTCCTAACTTTGGAGCGGTAAACGACGAGCATGGGAAAAGATTTCGTCAAGAAATATCTGAAATGGAAAAGCGGTATAAAGGAAGATCATCAACCAGCATGCTTGCAGACTATTGTTGGTGACTTGTAAAACACAGTCCCGGATCTAGTTATAAACAGAGGTCATCCAGAAAATTATTTTAAATGTAAGTTCAAATTCCGAGATTTTCTCATTATATGCATGAAATATTTTATTGTTGTTGTGTTTTAAACTACTGGGTGTTCATTTCAAAGTGTGTCATGACGTCACTGTTGTGAGTAAGCGATTTGAAGCGAGTTTCAGCTTTTATGTCGGAGAAGTTGCCTATTAATCAAGGCGTTCAATCTGAACTTGAGAACGTGCACGGTATAACTTGTACGTCGTAGCAACAGATGGCGGTCTGTACTGTCTGTGTGCTACAATAACCTCTTTCGAACTGTGTTTTGCGTGGGCAAGTCGTACTCAGGGTATTTATTATCATCGGTCGCGTACGGCAACATTCCAAAATACAAATCAAATGCTCCGTGTCCATGTTGACCGTCGAAGTTAATGTCAACAAATACGTAAGTAATCGTCTTAACCCTCTCCCCACATCCCGACAGTAAGAAAAAACCCACCTCAGTACATGTTTCCAAACAGTTCACATTCCTGCCACTAGCAGCGTTACCGTACGTATCGGTAAGTTCTTCAGAATCAACGCCGTACTTGCTAGGCAACTTCTCTGACACATAGGTAATACACCTCTGCGTAAGTGTAGGAAGATTGAATTTTCTAGGCTCATCGACTAGCCACATTACGGCATACAGCGAGCCATGACACACTTTGAACTGAACACTCAGTATGTTACATCATTTTTGTATCCAGTACACATTTTGCAAGTATTATGAGGAATTTTGAATCCCTAGTGTGTTGTAATTTTATCTGTAGCAGCGAAAAATTAAAAACAAATATTTTGTCATAAAAAAATTCAATTAATTTTCCCCGGTAAATGGTACGTGATGGGGCAATTTGGATTTTAAATTCAGATTTAGGGCACACATATTAGTAATATTCACCTACTTATATTTCGGAGCAAGACAAAAAGTAAAAATTTGTTGTTCAGAGTAATTAATGAATGACAGGCGGAATGGGAGGGAAAACAATTAAAAGGTACTACGAGAAAGCGCCTCCTTGCAAGGAAAATTGTAGCTGAGAGAAAGAGTCTATGTGAGCTCCAAGCCTGTTGGCTATTTGTCTCACTTCGATTCTCTCTGAAGGAACATTGGAGAATTTTGAAAGGGGAAAGCACTAAAGCAGATCTGCAAATCTGCAGAACTATAGCGCCTCAGAGCGACTGTTTTCCTCCCCTTTCTTACCCCACCCATCTTTTCTACTAGTGCGGTCATGGCGTTCTAGTTACGCTCGGCTGCATCAACATTCATTCTCGCGTCGCGTCGGCAGATATACAATACGCCATCAAGAATTACAAATGAACAGATAATAAAATCCTTAGGAACATACATTTAGAAAGTAAGAGAAAAATGAATGAGGGAAATAAATAAGTTAAAAGACATGTAAAATAAATTTTAAAATATATGTGTGCATATGATGTAAGAAGGTCTACCTATGTATATATCGTCCTATTACTAGTAAAGCCGATTAAGTCCATTTTTTTTTTTTTGTGTAAAATAAATTAAGTACGGTCCCTGACTTGTCCTTCCGTGCTCTGTATTCTACTAAAATGAAGTAAGTTCGAAATGTTGCATGCAGGCAACAAACAAATTACTTTATTTGAAGAATTTATTATGATTTTTCGTGCATTAATAAAGTTTTAATTCCTGTTTTTACAAAACTTGCATTACTGGTCTTAATTGGTTTTACTGGTAAAGGCTGGCTCACAATATGCCAGCGACGAGAACGGAAATAATGTTAAAATAATTGTATTTAAATATGAGCATTCACGTAACGAGAAGCTTGCCAGAGCCCGGGAACGGGAATATTAAAGTTAATTGTGAATGCTCACATTTAAATATATTTTAACAATATTTCCGTTCTCGTTTCCGTTTTATTGTGGACCAGCCTTAATAGGACGATAAATAATTGTACGTTGATAAATGAGTGTTAGCTATATCAGCGAATAAGGATTATAAAGAATGGACACTGAGCGAATTTGCCCGTGTTTTGTTCCTCTGTGCGCCAGCGTTTAGTTCTACTTTCAAGCGCTAGAGGTTAGTGTAATCGAGCATAGGCTAAGATAATAATTGAGAATAGAGTTGAGACACAGGATTCAAACATCGCCTACCTTACTGCATAATCCAGTAACACTTTGCTTCAAATAAATTCAAGTTAACAGCTTTTCCTTATTTCTCAGTGACGAACTAGTTGTAATAATAATTTTTTATATTTCAGATATAATAAATTATATTATAAAATAATATAATATATTATAAAATTAAATATTAAATTCGTTTAATATTTGTATATAATATAATATAGGTATATGGTTTTACTTCTAGTAAGAGTTTTGTTTTTCCATTTTCAGTGCTATCAAATCATTACATATTTTAATTGTTGTTGGGGTCAACGACATCTCAACACTCATTATAAAGGAACTCTAGATTCTAGACATTACAGTTAATGACGTATTTATTTTATGGATCCAATTTATTTTATTTGAGTACATAATGTACCTAGATATATTAATTGTGTGTTATATTTCCGCTGCAGCTGGTGTGATGTCAGCGCCAACTCTAGGGAGAAAGCAGAATCTCACGCTCTAGCTGGCTTGAAGGTCATTGAAATCAGTCCGGCTACATCAAAGGTACCGACGCGAAGTGTCCATTCTTTATAATCCCTATTCGCTGGCTATATGACCGGATGTCAATGCTGTCATTCAACATTGTAACGCACTCTAGCCAAATAAATAAGTATATAAATAAATAATAAATAAATAAATAAAAATAAATAAATAAATAAATAAATAATACGCGTATTGCAGTTTAAAGAGAATTGGAACATGGCAAAATCTGAACCCGTGAAGAAATACTACTTCCAATGGGAATATGATTATTTTGCTGTTGAAGATGAAAGAACTGCTTGTTTACTGTGTCCCATCCAATTTATTTCTACTCGTTATTTCAATATTAAACCACATTTCAACAAAGCCCATATTAAGAATTACGGAAAGCACAAACTTTCGGGTAAGTTCATTATTACGAACTGTATATTGATTATTTATTTATATAGACTACTGTTAAATTAAGGACGTTACTCGTTGTGTTCATTTTGAATTGAAATTAATAGTGACTTTCAAGGTTCATTCCTTAAATGCTATAAATTTATGTTTCCGTATGTTATGATAGGAGGAAAGTTTTCGAAAATCTAAAGCAGATTAGGTGCAAAGAAATCTCAAAGAAACTACCGATAGAACATCTGGCATAATTGTAAACTTTAAAACGAAATAACGCATTATAAATACAATGAATTTATTACAATCCTTTTTGAAAATTACATGACGCCATTGACGGATCTTTGCACGGGCGGAGAATGTAAACAACTCTACGCGGAAGTCGATCATCCCCAATAGAAGTGGAGTGAGGCTGATGTCATATTTCCCCTACTTAAGAGTTCTGCAGGCCTGCACTACAGAATAGCAGCAGGGCAGGATCACTGATGATGATGATGATGATGATGATGATGATGATGATGATGATGATGATGATGATGATGATGATGATGACCTGGACCCCCAGAGATGAAAGAAGTGAGCAGACAACGTAAGATATAGTCTGTGTCCAGTTCTTCTGATGACCTACTGAGGAGTATCATTGTTGCAACCTGCCATCGCAATTTATCGCCGAGTCGGCCTGTTTTCATTTATTTGCGACCAGATAAACTAAGCATCATTCGATTAGTGCTATTACGTCTAGTCATCGCTCCTATATAAGGGAAGTATGTCCATTGATCTCATATAAATTACACTACGCTCGTCCCATTAAATGGTGCGATTTCTTCACGTGACGCAACGCAAAGCGGACATCATAAATTGAGAAATGCTTATATAAAAGAGCAGACAAGTACACATATGTACTTCATTAGAAGATAATCCAGTGAATTATTTATGTGCCACCACAGTAATCACAAATCAAAGACTCGTTGCCACTTTCGTTTCAAAGAACAAGAAATTAATGAATAAAATAGGCCTACTCCAGGGCTGTGCCTACCAACGTTATTACAACAGCAACTGACATTGCGTCTATGTCAACCAGCAAATACCCAGAGTCCCTAGCTTGTGAAGAATTTGCACACGAGGCGAGCTGATGCGAATAGTTGACACGCGTGGAGCAGCGTATAGGTAATTATAACTATGGACACTTCACATCGGTACCTTTGATGTAGCATGACGATTTCAATGACCTTCAAACCAGCTTGAGCGAGACTCTATTGTCTCCCTAGAGTTGGCACTGACATCACACCAGCTAGCAGTTGACAAAGCGGAAATATAACACATACAATTAATACATTAAGGTACATTACGTACTAAAATAAAATAAATTGGACCGGTTAAATAATAAATCCGTCATTAACTGTAACGTCTTGACTCTAGAGTTCCTTTATAATAAGTACGTGTCTAATTCTCCTACGTAAGCAGTCGAACTATAGAATGTTGAACTTGATTTCTGTCGAACTTAAGAGCTTCCACTGTACAATAGAATTTCTCATATGGACAGTCCTTTTTCATAATCGCGGGTGCTCGTGTAAAGGGGGTTAAGTAAAATTGTAACGTATGTAAACTTCTCTCCTTTGGTACTGAACAAAACCCTTTTGTAACAAAATATGGGGCACTGTAACTGCACCATGGATGGAAGCATGATTTAACCCCTGTAACACAAGACAGAAGTAATCGTGGAGGGTTCAAAACTTTACTTATCCCGCTTTAGCCAATAGGGATATCCTGAACTAGCACCAACAGATAGCGCACATGTACTTTGAGGGATGCGCTTTTCGTGTGCATTTGTTTTCCTGCATATAAACATTGAGGATTTACGTAGTGTATTAGTGCATTAAATACTCTTAAAAACAACTCAAAATGCCAAATTTTTGTTGTATTCCTATTTGTGAAAACCAAGGAAAGCCTTTTGTCTTCATTCAGGTCCCGAAATATTCTGAATACATGTTTTAACATTAAAAAAAATGTAACCCATTAAATTGCGCCTCGAAAGTACTAGCTATTAAACAAATATAACTACTTCAAGTAAGGAACTGCTAGCTACAGTTTAATTTTGGAAGAGGGAAAAGAAAAATTAATAAAATCATGTGCAACCTCGACAGCAAGCTATATTATATTCAATAGTCTCCGAAGTTTTCGCCAGCATTTTAAGCCTGCAGTAAACTCTCGATTAACTGGGATGTTTATTATCCAGGACGATCCATAGTGAAATCCATTTCGTGAATAATGGTTATAATGTGCTTTAGACTAATAAAATTATTAAAACCGTGTTTTTACTTCAAATTTTCAAAACCATCCTACATAGTATTCAAAACTGCATGTCCTTAACCTACAAAACGCACGAATAATCGTAATACTACTGCAATCATATTATATCATCTTATCAAACATTGCATTTGATCTTTCTGCAACTAGAGAAAAATACGAGGAATTCAATCTCGATAGTCCCTTCCCTATAAAAAAAACACATTGGTGGCTGCCTATCCTGTTCTTAGCGTATGGTACTTACAATACTAATGATTAAAGAGGTAATAATCACCTTCGACAAAGTTCTTATTTTTATTTATTTATTTTATTCGTGCACCTCGTTCTCAAAGTTCTCGTTTAGGTTCATGAACATTCAATTTACTCGTATCTATATTCTGCAGATTTACCCATCCATCTCTTAAGGCGAATCGCTCAGTATTATAAAAGTTTACGCTATTATTTACGGTAAATGAAATTAAATTATGAGGTTAGAAAATACTGAATTATATTAAATTATACTAGGTTATACAAAATAATTATAAATATAATTTTGACACGCACAGAAAACCAACAAGCGGGAGAACGCAATGAACTGTAGCATATGACATAATATAGCCCTACAACAAGTTGTGCCGCATGGAACGCTCCTGCCATCTAACAGTAAAACTTCGCATAAGATATCCCTATTCATACTTAACCCCCCTTTACGCGAGCACGCGCGCATTGACGCCAAAAATTAGAGAAGTGAAAACGATTACGGATTCAAAAACTCAATTTAAATAAATATATTTTAAGTTCAAGGGGGGAGGGGTTCTAACTCTTTAACCCACCCCCTTGCGTACGCCTCTGAAATTAACGGATAAGTAGGCCTAATACAATTAACAACGCAATCGAAAATAGAAGTCAAGTCAATGAATAAAAAGCCACACGAGCAAGTAGCTAAAACAGGTAGTCGAGTGAACAAAAATGTGCTACTCCAGATGAACCAGTTTCGCTAATATCGCGTCTGCTGTCTCTTCCGCAGCCTTGCTCTTTAGCGACGTCCTTGGGAGAGCAGTGCACGCAGCATGGCCCCCTGCATTACTCAGACAACTACTTGGTACAAAAAAATGCACTGCAAGGAAGGCCATGGCTGTGCTTGTATCTTTTAAATTCAGTTATTATTAAACGTTCGCAATTTTACTTAATTGTAGTCGCTTGTTAAGGTTATTTAACGTACCGGTAAGGCGAATGCACACAGAATCAGACGCGGCGCGACGTTTTGATTTACAACGCCTCGCGACAACTGATTTGCTGGCTGTGTGGGATTGGAAAACTGGCCTAGGCTAGAAAATGGCGTCAATGAAGTGAATGAAATGAAAAATGAAAGGGAAAAATGAAGCGGATAAGATGAAGAAGGAGAAGGAAGAAGGAAAGTTAAACAGATCATGCAAAGGCATGAATATCTAGTCTATAGGCTGCTTTGGCTGCGCTAAGCGAGCACAGAGTCGATTCTAGGCTTGTCGAAGAATGCAGAACTGCGCTGCAAACCTTATTCAGAAAAAATAAAGTACATACAGTTCATTTGGGTCCCAGGACACAGAAGGGTGTACGGCAATGAACAAGCCGATTTACTTTCCACAGTCTGCAGAAACTCATTTCAATTAAGTGTTTCTTATGTAATAATTAATACTTCCATTCCTAGTTGAATGTTGCACTTAGTAAGTTGACAAATGCTTGTTCAAATATTATTAATACAGTACACAAAATTGTATAAATGTTATTCATTAAATTAATTCTAAATATTTATTAGCATAAATCGATAAACTTAGTAAAACTGCTAACGGTACCGACTTTGAGCCTTGACGAGGCACACTCGTGCATGGGGCTCTCCCTGTCACCGCCGTCACCGCGATATGTAGTGTCCCCATTTCGATACCCAAGTCACAATTTATATTCACAGAGTGTGCATTAGAAACACATTCACAGGTTTCATAACTTTTCAGTTTCATACTAAAACGCAACAGCACGCTTGCATATTTTTATTTTTGCCTTTCCAAGAACACTTCTGAGCACAAGTTTCAGCTTCTTCGGGAGTGAACTATTTATAAATTACATTTTTATCTTTTGTAAAACAATCCAGTAAATAATAATAGTAATAGTAATAGTAATAATAATAATAATAATTATTATTATTATTATTATTATTATTATTATTATTATTATTATTATTATTCAATGTTCTGCCCAAGGACAGGTCTTTCACTGCAAATCCAGCTTTCTCCAATCTTTAATATTTTCTGCTTTCCTCTTTGTCTCCTCATATGATACATATATCTTAATATCGCCTATCAGCTTAGGGCCTACATCTTCTTCCGCCCTGAACTTTTCTCCCGTTCACCATTCCTTCCAATGCATCCTTCAGTAGGCAGTTTCTTCTCAACCAGTGACCCAACCAATTCCTTTTTCTCTTCCTGATCAGTTTCAGCATCATTTATCTTCACCCTCTCTTTCCAACACAGCTTCATTTCTTATTCTGTCTGTCCACTTCACACGTTCCATTCTTCTCCATATCCACATTTCAAATGCTTCTATTCGTTTCTCTTCATTTCGTCGTAATGTCCATGTCGTGAACTTTTTCAAAAACTTCAACGTGTGCATAATGCCTGCGTCCGATTTATTTTCAATATCCGCCGAAATGATCATACATCGGAATATTTTCTACGACTTTCCTGGCTCCGCTTGCAAGTTAGACGTTTAGTAGGTCTACATTCTCTTTGCCTGCTATATCGAATTATACATGATTCCACACCCAACTACCTTGCCTCTCGGTTTATTCTTCTAGCTTCACATCATAATCGTAATACACGTTCACAGCACAATCTGTTGCTATCAATACCACGTCATCAGACATCTCTGTACTCAAGTCTTTCTCAATAGCCATGGCCCGCTCATGGAATTCGCTGCCGCTGGAAATCAGGGGCAGTCTTAGTCCTCAGTCGTTTAAAATTAGATTATTTAGGAATATTTTAAATGCACATAATTAGTTTTTTTGGAGGTATACTTTTTATTGTTATTGTTATTATTATTATTATTATTATTATTATTATTATTATTATTATTATTATTATTATTATTATTATAGTCATTACTTTGTTTTTCCATTAACACTAATATATAGGTAATTGTCATTGTTTCAATGATTATACTGATTATAGTAACTGTACTATTCCTTTACTTGTGTGATATTAATATGTATTCATCCTCTTTTTTAAGTTAATACTTGTATGTATTTTCCTGTTTGTGATTATGTTAATATGTATTCATTTTTTTTTTATTTTTATTTTTTAAGTTAATACTATACAGGGCCGGGTATTTATGGAGATCGCGAAAATCACGACATAATAGATATAACAAAAGATTTTTACTACTCTTTACGAATTAAGTGATTCTGATTAATAATATGCGGATAAAACAATCGCGACAAATAGCAAAATAGAGTTCTAATAGCGAAATATGAACACATTCGCGAATTATTACTATTGCGTCGTTTTATAGCGAATTTCATATTCTGAGTTTTTTCTTCGGATTGTTTTTTTTTTCACTGGAATCTGTTATAATATCCAAGTAGGCTACATTACATGGTATTTCAGATATTCTGATTAAGTTAGTGAACTCAAAAGACGGAGAATTCAACATTTCATTGATAATTTGAAAGTGTTAATTTGAGGGCTGCGAGTTTTTTTCGTTTTTAATGAATGTGTGTTAAATACAGTCGCAATCCAACAAATGTTGTCTATTGGCCATACCGCCTCTGTACCAGAATCCAACGAATGTTAATTATTTGGAAAGTAATATTCATACTGAGTTAATACTCCAATTCCAAAATAACTGCATTTTCCAAAATTTCCATTAATCTCCGCCAAGAGTACAAATCAATCTCCAACAACCTCCGCCGACACCAATATTAAAAACACAAATGATAGAATTAATCTCCATAAATACCTGCCCCTGCTTATATATCTTTATATATTTTTCTGTATGTGCTTTGATCCTGGTTGAGTGGAAGAGAAGGCCTGATGGCGTTAGCTCTGCCAGGAAAAATAAAACTATTATTATTACCTTGGCTTCCTTCGGATATTTCTAGATCACAGTGAATTTCGACTCAGAATACCCTTTACAACTTCAGAAATAAGAACCGAACTATCAGGATATAATAAATATATTTGTTTCTCGTGGATAAAAGTACGCGACGATAATGCTGGAAATGAAAGAGCTGATGAGCTTGCGAAATCAGCAGCCTCCAGCAAGGACGAGTTCGCATAAATAAAAATGTCCACTTCCTCGTGCAAAAGCAGAGTATAAAACACACATAATAAACATGTGGAACTTACAGTGGGAAAATAATAATAATAATAACGACTCCTTCACAAAAGATCTTTTCTTCTCTGATATGCACATTATGTTTGCCCGATTTCATACTAACACAATTTGCATCCGGCCATGATAAATTTAATTCATAATTCAGAAGATTTTATACTAATGTAGACAACAAAATTGAATGCGTTTATGGAAGTGAATAAATAATACATTACTTTTATTTATTTATTTATTTATTTATTTATTAATTTATTAATTTATTTATTAATTTATCTATTAATTTATTAATTAATTTATTTATTAATTTATTAATTAATTTATTTATTAATTTATTAATTTATTTATTTATTTATTTATTTATTTATTTATTAATTTATTAATTTATTAATTTATTAATTTATTTATTTATTAATTTATTAATTAATTAATTTATTTATTTATTTATTTATTTATTTATTAATTTATTAATTTATTAATTTATTAATTTATTTATTAATTTATTTATTAATTTATTTATTTATTAATTAATTAATTTATTTATTTATTTATTTATTTATTTATTTATTTATTAATTTATTAATTTATTAATTTATTTATTTATTAATTTATTAATTTATTAATTTATTAATTTATTTATTTATTAATTTATTAATTTATTTATTTATTTATTTATTTATTTATTAATTTATTAATTTATTAATTTATTAATTTATTTATTAATTTATTTATTAATTTATTTATTTATTAATTAATTTATTTATTTATTTATTTATTTATTTATTAATTTATTAATTAATTAATTAATTAATTTATTTATTTATTTATTTATTAATTTATTAATTTATTAATTAATTTATTTATTAATTTATTAATTTATTAATTTATTTATTCATTTATTTATTTATTAATTTATTAATTAATTAATTTATTTATTTATTTATTTATTTATTTATTTATTTATTTATTTATTTATTTATTTATTAATTTATTAATTTATTAATTTATTTATTAATTTATTAATTTATTAATTTATTAATTAATTAATTTATTTATTAATTTATTTATTTATTTATTTATTTATTTATTTATTTATTTATTTATTTATTTATTTATTTATTTATTTATTCATTGATTCATTTATTCATTTATTCATTTATTCATTAATTTATTTATTAATTTATTAATTTATTAATTTATTTATTCATTTATTTATTTATTAATTTATTAATTAATTAATTTATTTATTTATTTATTTATTTATTTATTTATTTATTTATTTATTTATTTATTTATTAATTTATTAATTTATTAATTTATTTATTAATTTATTAATTTATTAATTTATTAATTAATTAATTTATTTATTAATTTATTTATTTATTTATTTATTTATTTATTTATTTATTTATTTATTTATTTATTTATTACACAGACACTTGGAACAAAGTCATTGTACTTAGTAGAAACTGTTGTCAAAACGTTTTCATTAATTTTAACCGCCATATCACTAGAAAATTGTAAATTCCAATCTTGTTACTATGTCATTTGCATTCAGTTAAAAGCTTTAACCTTAACATACACGTGTATCCGCTATATCAATAGAAAATTGTAAATTGCAATATTGTTATTATGTTATTTGTATTCAGTTGAAAGCTGTAACTTTAATACACACGTGTAAAGAGGAAAAAATACTGCAATATTGCCTTGAAATGCACTTAAAAATGTGACATAAGCCATTATACAGGACGGTCCATATAAACCATCACTATTTTAATGAATTACAATTTCTTATCAAACACCCAAACAGAAATTATGTCATTAAAATGGTAAAGGTTTATATGGATCGCACCGTACAGCATTATTACTAGAAATTGTAGTATAAAGTTTACATTAATCTTACCACAACATCAACAGAAAATTTGTACAAGATGCGTTTGAAAAGTTCGTGATCTAATACACAGATGGCAATGAAAACGTCTCAATAATGCCACCATTGCTAGCAACCATTTCACATTAGTTCAAGTACGAAAAACCATAATTTTTTGTTTACTACATTTTGTGTAGTTTAATTTTAAAGTTAGTGTACCGAAAAGATTGCCAAAAAAAACATCGAGCTTTGTGTTGTCATTCAATATTTCGTATATTTTCAATAGAAATTGAACTAGACAATGGGGGATCCAATCCAGCTCGACTGTGAAAAAATGGGCGGCACTATTTAAACATGGTCAAGAGACGACTCCCGCTGTGGACTACCAGTAACAGCAACAAGTGAAGAAATCGTAGAGAAAATTCACGATATGGTGTTAAATGACTGTCGACTGTAAGAGCGGGAAATTAGCGAGGTTATGCGTATCTCAACTGAACTGGTGCCCCACATCTTATTCAATATCTTAGGCACGTCCAAGGTCTTGAGAGATGGATTCCGGAACAAAAACATGTCCGATGTTAAATTTGGAGGGATTGTTTGGGTCGATTTGAGAAAAATGCGCCCTATTTTTAGGCGGTTTGTGGCTACTGATGAAACTTGGATCCACTCCCACATATCAGAGACAAAACAGCAGTAGAAACAACGGAAGCACAGTGATTCTCTGCCACAAAAGAAAACAAAAGCTGTCCAATTGGCAGGGAAAGTCATAGAGTCCGTATTCAGGGATTCTAAGGGGATAATCATGAACGACTATTTAGCAAAGGGGATAACAATATTATTCAGATCTCCTGCAGCAACTGAAATGGAAAAATCGCGAGAATTTTACTTCGCTTTACACTCATGTTTTTTTTTTTTTTTTTTTTTTTTTTTTTTTTTTGTGAAATACTTATTTTTCTACCTTCTGTCTAAACATAATGAAATTATCAAGACAAGAAACATTCGTTAAGCTCAATGAAATTTCAGACAACTATAAGCACTTGTGGCATTACTGTTGAAAGTAAAATGATTAAAAATGAGTAAAAGTTGTGGATAAGAGCAAACAATGGTGCAGTGGGATCACTTTGTGGCAGTAACCACATGAGCTTGAGTATTGAATCAAGTCAGTCCGGTTGCGTAACGTGGACCCGGGGGCGTGGCGGGCGGGTGCCTGCCGTGACCTTGGGTTGCCGCCCCGCTTCTCTTGCGGACAACTTTCCCTTGACATTAGGTATGCGCAGGTTCCGTGCAAATGCAGGAATAGTAACTGACCTGCACACGAGGAGGCGCGTTGTGCATTCTGCAAATATTCGCAAATTATTCGACCTGCTAAACTGTGTGTAGTCCATGGCAATGAATGTAAATGATACTAAGTAAGAAAGAGCTTTCACAAGATGCACTGTGTTAGTAATAGTGCTAGTTGTAGTTTTAGTATTTTTTTTTCCAGATTATAAACTCTATTTTACGTATTAGGATTAAATTTTCAACCAAGCACAAAAAAATGTAATAACAATATGCCTATAGGGATCAAATTGGTGAAAATATGAATGATCTAGGTCAATTGGAAGTAAAGATTACCAGTCTCTTATTTATAATTTGAGCAGGGACGTCGCTAGGGGGGTGCGAAAGGGTGCGCAAGCACCCCATAAAAAATCGGAGCGCCCCTTTCCGCACGCAAAAGGACATTTGAAGTCCTGATTTGAGCAATTTATTTTAAAAAATACTAGGCATGTTATTTTGAAGAAAAAGAACATATTCCTGTAAGAGTGTAAAACAATTTTCATTAAACGCAAAAAATAAAAACTAGCCATTATTCAAACTGCACATAACATTTGACACGTAATTACAGCATTGTCATAAAGAGAAACTTGAGTCAGAAGATGATTACTATGCGGATGACTTTCAGCCAATTCTTGATAAAATTTTTAATGAATTGGAACATGGATTTTCTGAACATAGCTCACTAATTAAAGGCATGAAGTGTTTGCAACTCGCATCTAAGAATTTTCTTGGATGTGAAAAAACTATGTCCCTTGGTGCATCGTTATGCATGTAATGAACAAAGTGTGGAAGCCGAAGTGAAACTAATCCCTAAAACAATTGAATGTTATGAGAATGAACATGATGTCACTACTGACAACATTTTAAAATTTGTTAATTTTCTTCAGGAGTATAAATTGGCATTTCACGAAATTCACAAACTTTCCATAGTTTCTATCGTAACACCAGCATCTAGTGAGGGATGTGAACGTGCATTTTTGTGTTTACGTCGCATTAAAACTCACTTCCGGAACAGAACGGGCCATGAATGTCTCAGCGATCTCGCAGTCCTTGCTGCAGAGCAGGATCTCGTAAAGGCGCAGGATATTGAGGATCTAATCGACAAATTTGATGCTGCCCATGGTAATCGACGTATAGCTTTATGTTAGAAAACTCAACACACATTCCCAGGTAAGTAGTAATAGTAGTAATCATCATCATCATCATCATCATCTTCTTCTTCTTCTTCTTCTTCATCCTTGCATGTATTGGGCGTAGTGGCCCGTTACGGTCTCTTGCCAACGCTTGAACGGTCTGCCAAGGATCTCTTGCTCACAGGATGGTAATTTAAAATTTGGCATGGAATTCTAGAACGAGGCATTCTGATGACATGTGATCTCCAGTTTTGTCTGTATTTCTGTAGGTATTCCGTAATCGGTTCAATCTGCAGTTCTTTCATAATGTCAAAATAGTAGTAATAATAATAATAATAATAATAATAATAATAATAATAATAATAATAATAATCATCATCATCATCATCATCATATCCCTCACGTATTAGACCCTACAGGATCTGTTACGGTCTCATGCCAGCGCTTTCGTGGTCTTCCCAATTTCCTCTTTCCTCTTGGTACATAAGTAAGAATCTGTTTAGGCCATCTAGTGCGATCCATCCTTTCGACATGTTTTTTTTTTTTCCACTGAAGTCGATATTGTTGAACAAAATTAACTATAGGATCCATTTTGAGTTCCTGCAATATGTCCACATTTTACGGTGTTCCAGCAAAGAGCATCCCGCTGTTCGTCTCATGAACCTCATTTCCGCTGTCGTCAGCCTTTGCTCACCAGCTTTTCTGATTGTCCATGCCTCGCTACCGTAAGTGAGGACCGGTCGAGCTAGTGTTTTATATACCTTTAGCCTTGTATGTTTCTGAACATGGGAGGATTTGAAGACGGCGTTAAGGGAACTGGGTAGTGATGCCTGTGCGATTAAAAAATTTCAGTACAAAAGTTTAGTTCAATATTTCTAGGCTTTTAGTGTTCAGAGTGGAATAAAAATTGCCATGTGATACAATCAATCATTCTGAATTCAGTGGTATAAAAGACAACTAATTAGTTTCGTATCCAAGTGCAAAAGAAAGGCCCTAACTGATAACCTGTTTTCCCACTTTGTTAAATGTACCTCATTCTTCAGGTGCACATTACTTTCGAACATCTTCACTCATATACCTTGAATTTTTTTAAGTTATATAGTAATGTGTATTGTAAATACTAAAGCAAAATTTAGCTAAATATTTCATCCCTAGTGAAACAGAAAAATATTGAACTTTATTTAATATTTTTGGAATTTTTTTCAATGTATTTTTTTCTCGTATTATGTCTGCGATATTCTTAAACCCGTAGGTTTACTATGTAGTACATAAGCTGCAGAAAACACTGTAAAAATTTTATATAAATTGATTCATTACTTTCAGAGAAAAATGCACTTAAGTTTGAAAAATGTCGACTTATGGAAAACTGCATTAAAAAAACAGAAATATATATGAATTAAATGCACAGTCAAATTTAAAGAGGTTATTTAAAGGGCTTACCTCCAGAAATACCTCTCACAGTATTTATATTGTTTTAAAGAGCAAGTTTTGTACTTTTTTAAAACACAAAATAAGAAATCAGATTTTTGACCTCTAATCACTACCTGGTTCCCTTAATGACGCCAGTGATTTTTATAAATTTAGATATTTTGTTTGACATATCTTCATCAGTGATGTAAGAGAGGTTATAACCTAAATAGTTAATTGAATTAACACGTTCAATTAAAGTATTATTTATCATGATCTTACTTGGAATTGGGTTCTCTCCCGAAAATGCCATGATAACAACAATAAATAATAATAATAATAATAATAATAATAATAATACATAGTAATGATAAACAGATTTTTATTGGGGTTTTTACGACGCTGTATCAACATCTAGGTTATTTAGCGTCTGAATGAAAAGAAGGTGATAATGCCGGTGAAATTAATCCGAGGTCCAGCACCGAAAGTTACCCAGCATTTGCTCGTATTGGGTTGAGGGAAAACCCCGGAAAAAACCTCAACCAGGTAACTTGCACCGACCGGGATTCGAACCCGGGCCACCTGGTTTCGCAGCCAGACGCGCTGACCGTTACTCCACAGGTGTGGACAATAAACAGGTGTATAGTATGCGCGCAACTGCATGAGAGAACATTTTGGATTTTTTATGTATCACATTTTTACAGCTCGCACCCCATCCGCACCCCCTTTGCTCTGATTCTGGCGACGTCACTGACTTTGAGCACGTTTCAGTATCCTGCGGCGCTTGGAAACCAAAACTACGTCATATTTAAATGGCTGCACTCAAGAATTTGAATTCCATGCAAACTTTACAAGCTGATATCGCACGCTTTTTTCAACACATTTCATCATGTTGAAAGTTCTTACAATTTCGATCCTAGGAACATTAAATTTTTACTACATGTTCTACAGTATAAACTGAGGTTAAAGAAAAGAAGTAGCATTTTTTGATAAACTGAATACTTTCGAAATTAAAAGGTAAAACGAATTTAGTGAACACTAAAAATTTAAGTTTTGAAGTTGCATATATTAAAAAAAAATTAATCTCTATTTATAGATGTAAATTTTAAATTCTAGATGTATGAGACTTAAATTTTGTGAAAGGAGACAGATTCTGAAAAATGCGCATTTTTTTTTAATTTCAGTAACTCAAAAACCATTCATCTGCTAAAAAGAAATTTATATGCAAGAATAATTATAGCGAGGGGATGAAGTGTACAAAATGTGAAATCTCTAACTTAAAAATTGTCGAAAATAGAAATTTCACCCATTAACCACCTTATAACACATCAAAAGAAGGAATTTTAATTGACAACAATATTAAACGATATTTATAGATTTGCCATAGGAAACATTAGACTGTAAAACTAAGACAAAATCTTGCACATTTTTAGAAAATTAATGCTATCAATGAATGCAACTAATTTGGAGCCGCAACAAGCCTTAAAAGACTTAAAGCTTGGAGGAGGAGGAGGAGAAGAAGAAGAAGAAGTTATATTTTTCTGCCTTTTCATGAATAATTCTGCTGCAAGTTAACATTATAGCAGACAAGTTCGTGACGTCATAAATTCAGCCCTCAGGTTGTACTCTCACAAGTGCCAGCCGCTCTTGGCCCGTCCACAACAACCCTGCCGGTCACTGACCTAACAAACGTACTATTTTATGAAAATTATGTAACATAAGACAAAGTTTCATACCTTTACATCCACACTGCATCACAATTATCGAGTCCCAGAAGTTCAATAATAATGAATGCATCCGCTGCATCTTGCAATTTATCGAACTCCAATCATTTTCTGTTTATTTACATCCACTGCATCACGATTTATCGAGTCACAAAAGTTCGCACATCACATAGTGGTTATATCAACTACATCGCAATTTATCGAGTCCGAAACATTTTCAGATTGTTTACATCCACTGCATCACAATCTATCGAGCCACAAAAGTTCGCACATCACAAAGTGGTTATATCAACTGCATCGTAATTTATCGAGTCCCAAACATTTTCAGATTGTTTACATCCACTGCATCACAATTTATCGAGTCACAAAAGTTCGCACATCACAAAGTGGTTATATCAACTGCATCGCAATTTATCGAGTCCGAAACATTTTCAGATTGTTTACATCCACTGCATCACAATTTATCGAGACACAGAAGTTCACAAATTGGTTATATCCATTATATCGCAATTTATCGAATCTCGAGAGATCACATAATGGTTATATCAACTGTATCGCAATTTATCGAGTCCCAAAAGTTCACAAATTGGTTACAACGTATACATTACATCCCACTCGCGATTTTATACCCATGTCTTATATCACATTAATAATTAATAAATATTAAATTAGAGCACGTACTCAAACATACACTTGCTTCAGTATACTCTTAAATGTTTATATCATCTATTGTGCACAAGTACACATTAAACACGCAAAATTACATCGCTTTGAAGCAAATTAAAATTTAATTTCAATACAGCCATTACTACAGATTACACCACAAGATACAGCCCCCTTCAACTGGAAGAGAATCATGCATATGATACTATCCGTGGCCAAAGAGAAAAAAAGCTATTGCTCAGCTATAACAAATAATGAAGTTGTATATAAATATAGAATTAAGTAATTCAAAATTATGAATGCTAATGATTACGATTTTGTGTAATTAGCCCATGTCTTCCCCATATAATATAAATATTATAATCTGGATTGAACTCTTCGGCACCGACAGATGGCAGCACCGCACAAAGTGCTTACATCCACTGTATCGCAATTTGTAGAGTCCAAAGGATCATACAATGTTTACATCAACTGAAGATTATGATTTCAAAATTCACTCAGTCCATATGGCCATTTTTATGATTCATACATGTATATGACTATGTTTTTAACCTCTATCATTATATTTAAGCTTGTTTTCTTCCAAAACAACGCAAATTCTTGTTTAATAGTTCGTTGTTATTGTGCATGTCACTTGAAAACTCGCTCAGTCCGTAGAGCAGTGGATAAAAAAAAACTAGTCCAGTTCTTTCATAAAACATGGACTTAAAGCGTTTTGGGATCACACTCTGCAACTGCATCGCAATTTATCGAGTCTCAAAAGTTCAAAAGTTGGTTACGACACATGATACCTCATTCACGATTTTATCCTCATCTTATAATTTTAAACATTTCAAATTACAATCACAATTAAGAAATACGTGAATAAAAGGCCAGATGAGTAAATGAACTTCATTATGTACCGGTCTATGCTGCCATAGCAATAAAAAATAAATAAACTCAGTATCATTATCATTTTCAAGAACAAGAAATTACGGTACCAGTAACAAAAATATTATAAAACTTTATAACATCATACAAGTGCAGATCCGTACATTAGCAGAGAAAGAAAAGTGGAAAAACGTAATAATTTTCTGGTGAGAGGGCAAAAGGGCTTAAGTCACTCTATGCAAAATTTACAGGAGCAATTTTCAGAGATTTAAACCTGCTGTAAATCCGAAAAGACATGTTTCGGCTATTTAATGAATTTCTTTATTGTTGCAGTCACTGGTTTTAGGATCTCTTTTAGAAAACTGGTTTAATGAAGGAAATATTATATCACAAAAAGTAGCGACTTAAGCCCTTTTTCCAGTCCACCAGACATTATTGCAATTGAATATCTGCGATGTGTGACGTATTATGAACAGCTACTTATATAGTTATAGGCCTATCGTGTGTTAATTTTCAAATGGAAGCGTCCGGCACTTGTTTTTCATTGATAACGTTATTAATATATTTTCCGAGCCTAACCAAAACATTCTAGTATACTACACGCCAGTGATGTCAAAGCAAGCGCATTTTTCTGGCCTTGACGTCGTGCGCGGGCATTAAGCGCTAGGTATGCTAGGAGGAATAAGCAGCCTGTTGGATTAAAAAAAACAGTGGTGCACAAACTTCAAACGGAACGTGAAATTTTATGTCGTTATTTTTATATGGCTTCTTTCTGTTTGTTATTTTCTATATTGTCTGTAAAACAAAAGTACTAACACCTATTCCTTAGCCTAATATTGCAGTTGTGTTTTAAACGTTAAGAACATAATAAAGAGTAATGAAGGAATATTCACACAAATTCCACAATAACTATAACTATACTGTACTAAGTGAATTAAACACATCATTCATAAAGAAAGTGTTATCCCAAAGAAAGACACTGAATATGACATGATAAGTTGAAATTGATATTGATGGTATATTTAGCCTTATAAAAGTAATCAAAACAATATTATAGTACAAAGCAAAGTTGTCTAGGTATATGTTTCTGTACCGTAACTAATATTACATAATAAAACTCTTATCACATTATGCTTTTAGGTGATATTGGTGCGCAACTTTCTGTTATCAGAATATTAAATTATCTCGAAATCTGCTGAAGCTATAGAGCTGACGTTTTACCATCAAATATGCACATATCTTTTGTTTGTGATGTAACAGTATTTGCTTTGTTAATTCATTTCCTTACAAACATTTTCAAACATTTTAATACACTATCTTCAGTAATACGTATTTACGATATATTAGATTTACGAAAACATTGTTTTAGTACCTGTAATGCTACTAAACAAACGTAACTGAAAATTTCACTTTTCTGTACAAAAAAGTTGAGAAAATATTCCTTTTGAATAAAAAAGCAAACTTGTGAAAAATGAACATGCATACAGTTTTAATAAGTTCTGTTCCCTTTATCCATTGAATCAGTGCTGGTCATCCCTGCATATAGCTCGACCAAGCGGCATTATACTACTTCTTTTGTCTGTCTCTTTCCTTTCCGCTGTAAAACGCTCAGGCTCTCCTGGGCTCTAAAGCGCGCGCTTGCTCCTATGGGCATCAGTTGACATCACTGCTATAGGCCAACCAACTTCTTATTACCGATTGGAGATAAGGTCGTTGCTATCGCTACAAATAGGAAACATGCGAGCTTAGTAGTTCGGATTTCTAATCGGAACTTGGCTGGACTATAGTCTACATGCTTGTGCTTTGTTTAACATACACCGAATTAAACTCACCCCATACTCGTGAACTAAAATACTGTTGCTAATCAAAGGAACAGAATTTGGAAGACAATGCTAGTGTGTCCATTCCAATGGGGATGCACAATAAGCCTTTTAGGCTGACGTGCAAGACTCCTTACTACATTACTGTACATTTGTGACTGCGAATTCTCTTTGATAACAGTGGAAGTAAATAGTTCATCTTCTGAACTAAACTCATCCATAACGAAGATATAAGGATGTTACAAGAACAAGACAGGACAGCTTCGTCTTTTAGGACGAAAACCGACCAACCATCTTGTTGCGTTGAGAGCCTACATAAGAGAAAAACAAGGTGCCCGCTTCTTGCTTCTACTTCAAATTATCAGCTGCTTTGATTATTTGTTTCAATCTATTTCTTCAGTCATTTATGAAAATTGGTAAAGCGAGGTACTACCATCTATTGGCGCAACTCGAAAACGGAGACGATTTCGGAAAAATTGTGTTAACATTTTTTTGCAGCAAATCAAGTCCTGTTCACCTCGTTAACGACTGTCCTTATGTTTTAACACACCCTGTATAAGCAACTCATAAACTACATAATTATTATACAAAATCGTGATCATTACCATTTTTCTTGAATAAGAAAAGGAATTACGAAATAAAGGGATATCACAAAAAATATAGTCTATAAAAAACATGTTTTATAGGATTTTATTCATTTCCAAATTGTAGCTGAGTATCGGAACCACTAATGGAAGAATTTTGTATTATTTTATTTTCTTTGTTACAAACGCAGCAGTTTTGACGCGAATACTTCTTTGCTGGAGATACAATATTAATACGAAAATATAACATATTTAGCGTAACACTAAGTTCAAGAATTCTCCACTAAATACTGCACATGGCAAAGCATAAGAGTGCTGACATCTGTCAAGTGTCGTGTAACCTACTTCCAAGTGAATAAGCGACTACCACTGTCATATAACAGATACTGTGAAGGAAATATGATACCGGTATTTTAATTATAAAAGAAAACAATCATATCCGCAATAGCAAAAAATATAATGCAATAAAAATATTAAACATTAAAACAACTTGTTTGGAATAGTTTCTTGAAATCTGTCGCAGAGCAATCACGTCCTGTACAGTAGATCTGTCCTGAAATATTGTTTCCTCAAACCCTTCCCTTATTCCGACAGTACCAATAATAATAAGACTTTTTTGAGGGACTTCCCTATTCAGGAACATCCAAGATATACTTCTTTCTACCAGCATTTCCACTAAATAAAAAACTAAAGATTATATACAATAAAAAAAAGTAAAGTCCGAATTTCTCCATACATTTTAACCAACTCACAACGTATTTTCAACACAACTCCACTCATCAACTCTCAACTCTTAAAATAAACATTAAAAATTAAGAAGCAAAAAAAAAAAAAACTGAAGCATGATACTACTTAAATTACTGCCTATTTATAACTCGTCCAGATAAAATACCGGTACTGGAATTGCATTGTCTTATTCAATGTGTTAAATTTGAACAAGAAAAAGAGACTATCGGTGACAAATATCTACAGCTCAATAAAAATACACGTCTATTTTGAACGCTCATCCAAACAATGCCCGTAACTTTTAAAATGTATCGAAAGAAGTTGGACCCCTCATCTCAAATTTATAATTTCTTGTAAAATAGATATACAAAGAAAAGAAAAGAAAGAAAACAGCTTGCTATGAAAGCTGGACCATGTGGAATAGTACTTAGAAAAAATGCAGCAGCAGCAGTAATAATTATTTTGGTCAGAGCTTTTGTCGGGCAACTTTTGACATAACAAGCAAGCGCTACAATCTGTAGCACCACTAAGTCGGCTGTTCTCAGGAGCCACAGGGTGGATAAAACTAAAGTTGTGCACAATCGGTTATGAAAAATAGAAATTATATATTGCTATTAAACGCCTGGCGCTGTAGTCAGTATGCAAAGCTCTTCCATCTCAAGAAGTGTCTCAGTGTTCAGTTTAACGAATATTCGAGTTGTTTCTCATTCTTTGTGGGCAGACAACATTGAGCAATGCAGGAGTTCCAAGAGCCCTTCTAAAGACGCAATTATCATCGTGTAGGCCTACTATTTAAATGATAATTTTTACTATTTAATACGAGAAAAATTCGTATCGGCACCGGGAATCGAACCCAGGACCTCTCAGCTCTGCGCGCTGAGCGCTCTTTCCAACTGAGCTATGCCGGGACACGATCCACGGCGCCGGCTGAACCCCTCTCGTAATGCTTTTTACGGCCTTACTACCTGCATTTGATAATTTTTCTTTCACTACAATCAATCTATCAATCAATCATCCATCGATCCATCCATTGACTCATGATTCATTCATCCATGGATTCATTGACTGATTGGTTCATTCATGGATTCATTAGTTGATTGATTGATTCATTCATTCATGTATTACAATTGGCATCATCAAGAGCAAAACATATCTTCTTAAAAATGATTTATTAATGAAATTATTTACTTACTCTGGTGGAGTTAAGGCCATCCACTCCACCAGAAATACAAAACAACTACAAGAAAAATTATACATTATGATGCAATTAATCTACTGTAATAACGATAAATAAATAATGCAGCTCCTTAAAGTAATAAAAGGCATTATCTATTGTTTTAGAGGTATGCATTTTGAGTTTAAAGTGCAAATGTTACAATAGAATGTATGTACTTATTTGCTCTTCTATTTAGTAAGTAATTGTAATTTATTATATCCTTGCATTTCTTTACACACCAGATTTCATATTATGCATTACACTTATTTCCTGTGTTGTTACCGGTGTCCATTTGCGCATCTATATTATCTATAAAGTTTATCACACAAAAGAAAAATTTTTCAGAAACCGCTACAAATAATATACGTAAAGATTGCATATAACTGTACAGATTATTGTGCATATTACTGTGGAATCCCAGCCACCAAGTCACTCAACTGAGTGCGCTCCTTGTATAATGGGAGTTGACTTGATATTATAAAATGTCAACATACATGCCCAACTTAGAGTCAGGCCACAAAGGGAAAAAGACTGGAGGAGAGGGGTTCGATCTAGTGCTGTGGATTGAACTTCGGCGTAGCTCAATGGTGAGAGTACTTGGTATGTAGAACCAAGGACTTGGGTTTGATCCCCAGTGCCGGAGCGAATTTTTCTCCTCTAATATTAACATTAATTAAGCTATAATTAAATTTTAACTATTAGTAGTTACTTTATATGAAGAAATGTAAACATAATTGTCAAAAGACATATCTTCACGTATCATAATTAAATTTTAACTAAAATTTCAGGAAAAAAAGTCGCATTTAAAAAATGAGGATTAATTTCTTTTACCTGAACATGATTGATATGTTATAAAGATAAGTGTAATAAAAGAATCAATTTAGGCCTATATTAAGCAAATACATTTTTTAAATTACACATGGTAAATTTCCTTCAATTGTTACTCCGTTTGTGTACCCAGAAAATGTCAGTGTTCTGTCTAGCCATCAGAGGCAACCAGCTGAAATTCGGTCAGATGCTCTCTGATCGGTCAAATGAAAACCAGTTGTAAGCTCTATTCTGCAGCTCTCTAGATAAAACATTTAGAATAAATCTGAAAACTTACTACTTTTTGCTGGACATTTTTGGAAGTTCGTCACTCAGGATGAGATATGGCGAAATGCTTAACATTTTTAATCGTGGAATTCATAGCTCGTTTTAGAGTTTAATTGAGGAGTGAAAATCAGAATTTTGTCTTTTTCAATGTCACAGCACTCTGTTATTTCATCAATTATTTTCTTGTTTTAGCTAGGAAACAGTGACAACTCTAGAATAAATAAAGAGATGACTTGCCAAGGCAAGGAGTTTTCTCTCTCAAAAATAATAATTAAACCACAACCTGTTTTAATAGTACCACTGGTAACAATAGTAGAGACACTTTAATTATTGCAAATTGAAATTATAACTCACCTAATTGTCTGTAAACCATATGAATTTTTCTGTTCTTCATTTTATCGAAGGCGTCTATGATGTCTTTGTAGAAGGGACGAGTTCTCATTAATTCACTGATGTTCTTGTGGATGGAAATTAAGGCTAACAACGTCAACCTACTGTTGTACAAGTTATTCCTGAGATACGTTTTAATCTCTTGAAATAGAAAAAACTTTTCAAGACTGTTATCAGGGACTGAAGGCAGGACAGGTCCCATTCAGGACCATGTAAAGCATGTAGTGATGCAGCCTTGTCATATCATATAGTGACGTGATGGGTGAAAGTGTTTCATGAAGGCATAAAAGGTCTTCTATTTCTTTTAATGCATTCTATTGACCCTTTCAATCTGCACGGTCATTTCACTCCCGCCCAGTATTTCTAAAATGTCAGCTATCATCATCATCACAAGTTATTTACACTGAATGATATTAGGTAAGCTGGAAATATGTTGTTGTTTTCTAATGCCAGACGGTTAACAAAGTCATTTGACCTCTTGCACTCCAATATTTTTCAAAGATACGAGGGGGATCCAGGAAATAACGACCGTTCGCGCATACCCGCCGCGCAGCTGACTCCCCTTCCTTGTTTGAAGGTCAACTGGCTTCCTTAACATGTGTTCTCATAATGTTGTGAGTACTGGTTGCAACAAGTCGCCATTGTGCATTTTGTGTTACTTCAAAATGAACGACGTGATTGATAATCCCGCCGACTGTGAGGTGAGGAGTGTGATTCGATTTTTGAATGCCCGACATTTGAAACCTGCAGAAATTTACCGGCAATTGAAAGAAGTGTATGGTGATACTGTAATGAATGAAAGAAATGTGAGAAAATGGTGCGAAATGTTCAACAATGGGCGAACAAATGTCCACAATGAAACTCGACCCGGATGCCCATCACTCATCACAGAAGACCTGAAGACTAAAGTGCAAGACAGGCGCACATCACTCGACGAATTGCATATTGCCTTTCCTGACATTTCTCGTTCTTTGCTTGGTGAAACTGTGTCGCAACATCTTGGCTACCACAAAATCTGTGCATGATGGGTTCCACGGCAACTGAGTGACCAACACAAAACTCAGAGAATGGCCTCAGCATTGACATTCTTGATGCGATATCACACAGATGGAGACGCCTTTCTTGATCAAATTGTGACTGGTGATGAGACCTGGGTGTCTCACAACACCCCAGAGATCAAGCGCCAATCACGTCAGTGGCATCATCCCTCATCACCCAAGAAACCGAGAAAATTCAAACAGACTCTCTCAACACAAAAAGTCATGGCTACTGTCTTTTGGGATCGTAAAGGTGTTCTTTTGCTGGATTTCATGCCAAAAGGCACTACGATCAATGCAAATCGTTATTGTGAGACTTTACGAAAACTACGGCAAGCCATCCAAAACAAGAGGCGAGGAATGCTTTCGAGAGGAGTTGTGCTTCTTCACGACAATGCCCGCCCGCCCGCACACTGCTGCTTCAACTCGAGAATTGCTGGATCAATTCGGTTGGGAAATCTTTGATCATTGGCCCTATAGTCCAGACCTTGCTCCTAGCGATTTTCACCTTTTCACTAAGCTGAAAGACTTTCTGGGTGGTACGCGTTTTGGAAGTGATGAAGAGTTGAAGAAGACAGGGAACACCTGGCTTAATGAACTGGCGGCAGAGGAGTATAACACGGGAATTCTAAAGCTAGTGAACAGATACGACAAATGTTTAAATGTAGGTGGTGATTATGTAGAGAAGTAAAGGAAGCTTCAGTTATGTAACAGACTTTGTTTTTTCAAATAAATATATATTTTTTAATTATTACAACAAAACGGTCGTTATTTCCTGGATCCCCCTCGTATTATCATTGCCTTTGAGGGAGGTGGGATATGATGGTAGAGACTGGATTAATCTTGCTCAGGATAGGGACCAATGGCGGGCTTATGTGAGGGCGGCAATGAACCTCCGGGTTCCTTAAAAGCCAGTAAGTAAGTATTATCATTGACAGCCACTGAAGCACAGATTTTGAGGTGTTCCGAATCCATTTCTTGCTTTGAGTTGCACAATGGGCAGTTAGGGGACGGATATATTCCAATTCTGTGCAGGTGTTTGGCCAAACAATCATGGCCTGTTGCCAATCTAAATGCAGCTACAGACGATTTTCGTGGTAAATCGGGAATCAACTGTGGATTATGATGCAGAGAGTTCCATTTTTCCCTTGAGCTTGTGTTATCAAATTTTGTTTGTTGAAGTCTAGTGAAAACAAAAGAAAGGGGTCACAGTCCTTATAAAAACTAATTCACAATAAACGAATATTTTAAACAACATTTTATTCAGTGAAAGATAACATTGTAAAAATAATAACAAAAATAAAGATACTCGTATAAGATTCATAAAAATATCATAACCTCTACAAATAAGAAATTTACATTTATGAAATTCTGTTTGGGAAAGAAATCCTCAAATGATTGCAAAAGTGCCAAAACCAAAACCCATTATTCGAAACTAGCTGCATAATGTTCAGTCATTATTATTATTATTATTATTATTATTATTATTATTATTATTATTATTATTATTATTATTATTTATTTGTTTATGATTTTTATAAAATTTAAATATGAGGACTATCCTAGATGAGTCGGTGGGAGGAAGGAGATGGAAAAAGGAAAAACCTATGTCAATATAGTAACTAAACCGAAGTTTTGAGTGTCTTGAATACAGGCAGTGTAGGATTTGTACTTATTTTCTCATAACATATCAAAGTTAAAAAAAAAATAATAATAATAATCTTTGTGACATTGTGTGATTTTTTCGCTTTGAAAAGCACTGCAATATCAGTCTGTGAACTATAATTCCTCTGATTAGAATTCTGAACCTAAAGTATTGTTATTCCCTTTTGTGTGTTGTTTGTTTGGATGGGCTCATCTCCTCTATTTATAAAAAGGGAGACAAAACGCTCTGCTAAAATTTTAGAGGAACAATGCTTTTAAATACTACATACAAAATCGTATCTTCAATTTTAGCACAAAGATTAAAAGTATACTCTGAGGACATATTCCGAGAATACCAATGCGGTTTTAGGGCCAACAGAAGTACAATAGATCAAATTCACAACTTAAGGAGGACTTTGAAAAAGTGCTACGAGTATAAGGTGGATGTGCATTTACTCTTCATTGACTTCCAACAAGCCTTTGATAGCCTGCAGAGAAATAAAATCTATATTATACTTGAAGAGTTCGGAATACCTTGGAAATTGATATCTCTGATTAAAATAACATTAGATTAGACATCGGCCAAAGTAATAGTAGCAATCAAATTACGAACGCATTCACAATAAGCTCTGGAGTAATACAGGTAACAATGGTTAAAATATATGTTTCATAGATTGTGATCCCACTTTCTTTGGCACAATGTGGGGGTAGCATAGTGTTTATTTTGAATCTTTCATTGGCATTTTTGATCTCCTATTTCAGTCTTAATTTTATGCAGAAATGTACAACCAGAAATCACCTTGTAATGCAGAGTTGTGGCAATGCAGAGGCTCACCAAAACTTCCTGATGCGACTTATGGCTGGTTCACAATAAACCGGGAACGAGAACCAGAATGAAAACAAGAAGTAGAGGACGTGAATGTGAAAATTTTTGATTCACAATAAACCAAAAACGTAGACAACTATGCATATCAATATGCATGTCAATAACGATATGTAAAGTCGATATTACACATTCTGATGTTATTTGTGTATAATTCACCAATGATGTTCTCTCATGAGTACAAGGCAGCCAACATAAACACAGGTTAACCAACTTGGAAATTTCAACTGAAACATTTCATTAGGTACGTTACTATAAATATGTCCATGCATTTTTATTATCACAACCTATTTTAAGTCTACCATAACGTAAAATAATTAGAGAAGAAACATTTGTAATAGAACAAAAATGAACACAGCAGTAGTTATTGCATTGAAGTATGAATATGTAGTGTGTAATGCAACCAGTACAGTAATAAAATATGATTCACTTATGATCGGTGTTCAAAGACGCAGCTATTGAAAGCCACGTATTCTCCTTCATTTTCTCATCTTTATACGAGGCGCGCCGCTTATCGTAAACATGAGGATTCCTCAACACTCAAAATTAGAATCTCATCAAATAAAAGTTGCTCCATGATGCACAGCACAGAACAAAATAATGCATAGGTTATGTCACAGTCTTCTTGCTACAAAATATATGACGACAAAATAGCGTTTAGATGGCAATAGAATGAATCTAGTGGGCTGTGATCGGAAACGTGAACACCAAAGTTGAAACTTGGCCAACTCTCCATTTCCGATCCCGGGCTCCGGCAAGCTTTTCGTTAATTGTGAATGCTCACACTTAAATGTACACATTTTAACAATTTTACCGTTTTCGTTTTCGTTCAGATTCTCGTTTCCGGTTTATTTGAACCAGCCTTTATTCCTGTAATAAAGGACAGAAAAAGAAGACAATCACAAAGTTTTGGTTCTTTCTCACAATGTATGCAAATTGTAACACCAGTTTCACAGTGTATTCCATTATTTAACAGCTTCACAAATTTATACCCACATACAAGTCCCTCATAACCTCAACAACCAAATCTACTACCGTACACCATAAAATTATGTCCATACCTCAAAACAAGTGGAGCCAGTAGTCGGTACAGCAACAGACTGAAAGAATCTGGTTTCAAGCCCCACTTGAAGATGCAATTTTCCATCACGTCATACCTTCCAGAATACTTCTAGTATTCTCACCCCCTATAAAATTGAATACTAGATCTTTTCTGGTAAAAACATACATGTAACTTTACTTATTACCATAAACTGTATACTGTATACCTGTCCCTCTCTACTCGATGCATTTCCTTCACAAGGCTCAAGAGTTAAGACGTATGAGCTATTCCATCTCAAATCGACCGAAATATAGAGAAAATTGACCTTACAATTTCTAAATACAATGAAACTTTTTTTGTACGTAGAGAACTGTGATACAATGCTTTGTGCAAAGTTTGAGGCATCAGAACTTCATAGTGTTCAAATTAAAAATATTTAAATTTATCGTAGTTTCATAAAATTAGCAACTTTAAACTGTTGTAGCTCCGAAACCCTTTCACCCAATGATCAAAATCATGGTTTCTTTTGATGCTGAGAAATTAAAGTTTATATTGACATATAAACAGATTTTCTTACTTTTTATGGAAATGGAGAAATTTAGATTTTTCCTCATTAAGACGCCTTTGGCCAGGAAAAAATATTTTAAAAATATATAGTTAGATTCCGCATTGAAAGTACAAATAAACACATATTTTTTACTGATGGTATGTTGATAAGAAAGTATTGAAAATATCAACTAAAGAAAATAAATTGTACGCGCGTGAAGTAACCAGCTGACTGTGAGACGGGAGCTAGCCAGAGACTAGCAAGGCCAGGAGACAAACACGTGATGTGTCGTCTAGCAGGGCATGGCTGTGCTAGCTTTATCACAGGTTTTCATAAACACAGGAGTAAAATGACGCCCAACGCTCGCTTATCTTCAGCTCTTGGCCAGTGAGTGCGGTATAAGCGCCGTTCAAGTCTAGGTGTGTGAAAATAATTTATTTAATACCCTCGAAACTTATTGCCGTACCATTATGCAAACAATGCCGAATCCCTCTTAATAATGCAAGGTTTTTCCTCAATATTTTTTTACATTTTTACAAATGGCCAAAAAGCCTAAAAGCAAGTAAAATCAGATTGTCTGTCTCTCTGTGTACAATAAAAATAAGGATTACTTCTTAACATAACCTACCAAATGTCAGCTTCAAAATAAGCTCTCGTTCAATGTTCTACAGTAAATGGTTCCGGAGTTCTGAGCGCTGAAAGAGGCTTGTTTTTATAAAATAAGCTAATTTTGTCGCTCAATAATACGAAAACTGTTTGACTTTCGATAGTATATTTTTGAAAATGCACTCCCTTCAGCACCTTGTATAAGTAGGGAAAAAATTAGAGTATAAAAAATGCGAGGTTTTTTACTGATCAATTTCATATGGAATAGCCCGTATACAGTGGTCATCATTTTCAGTTAACATGCTATCACTGAGGGTAATGATCAAAGCAATGATTCTTCTGCCCACAGACAGTTTTTCAGCCAAATGCTGGCTAAACTTTCAATTTAAGGAAATAATTCGTATTTTTAAAAACAATGTTAGGATTACCTAAATTTCAAATTTAAATAAATAATTCATATTTTTAAAAACGATGTTATGATTACCTAAATTTCCAATTTAAACAAATAATTCATATTTTTAAAAACAATGTTAGGATTACCTAAATTTCAAATTTAAACAAATAATTCGTATTTTTAGAAACAATGATAGGATTACTTAAATTTCAAATTTAAACAAATAATTCATATTTTTAAAAACATGTTAGGATTATACAGTAAGTGGATCACCCTGTAATGAAATTTTCTTTCTCGATGTATATCCCACCTTAATTGAGCCCATATCATCTTGCAATAATTTATCCTCGTTATGTATTTCTCTGTTAAGTAGCCCATAGTTTGTACAGAGTCCACTCCTCTGCATGGTTAGTAAGTCAGGGTCTTCTTGATAATGTCAAAGCATCTCCACTTGTCTGGGAGGTAGAACGGCTCGTACACATGCGGAAATGGAGTGTCGAAACCCGTGACCCGCTGGATGGGGGCCTCCAAGTGCAGGAAACATTCCTCCTGTTCACAAAAGAGTCCGCAATATAAACTTTACTGTGAAAGAAACCAGTAAGCCAAAACTGCTGCTTACAAAGCAACATTATTAGTTTAAATTCAGTGTTCGTTATAACTTTTTATTTGATTATCAGTAATTTTTATGGGGTTTGGTTTTGTTTATTTAAGGGAGAATAAAGGCAGACAAAATGAAAAAAGGAAAAAAATCAATAAACCAATATAGAAAGAATACAGAACAAAGAAAGAATGAAAAATAATGGAAGAGCTAGGAAGGAAGAGAAATGAAGAAGTAGCAGTGATGGTATCTTTATTGTGGCAAAAGATGACATACATATCTCTATTATTTTCTCTCTAACCCGTTGTTATGAAACATGATCACTATGACTTTATACAGTCATTCAAACTTCAAATGATCGCTATTGAAAAACTGCAAGAAATAATATTATCATATTTTGCCTTGGAGCCACAGAATTAATCCAGCTCACAACAAATTTTCCACTATGGTTCACTCAAAGCACATCGTACATGTCTATTATAACTTTAATATTGTAATCGCGATTACAAACTCAATGAGTGATTACACAGATCTGTAGCTGCTCTCGATGGCGAGATATTACTGAAAGAGGATGAGGGGTTCAGCTAATTTCATATGCAACTTTGGCACCATCATTCGCACAGCAAGGGGAGGAGGCCTTATTGGACATGGTCACACAAGTTACATTGATGCACGGCCTAACTATTAATAACATTAGCTTTTGGCTGTGGCTTATAGTTTTGTTACAGTAAGAATTTGAAATTCTGCCGTTTTTTGTTTTGCTACAGTTCCCAGAACAGGTGCCCATACTCTGTGAGGGGAAAGACGTATCTAATGTGGAAAAATAGGACAAAATGGAAGGTTAGAAATAAGATGCGATAATGAAAGAAAGAAAGAAAGAAAGAAAGAGAGAGAGAGAAAGGAAGAAAGAAAGGAAGAAAGGAAGGAAGGAAGAAAGAAAGAGAGGAGAAAGAAAGAGAGAGAGAGAAAGAAAGACAGGAAGAAAGAAGAAAGGAAGGAAGAAAGAAAGAAAGAAAGAAAGAAAGAAAGAAAGAAAGAAAGAAAGAAAGGAAGAACGGAAGAAAGGAAGGAAGGAAGAAAGGAAGGAAGGAAGAAAGAAAGGAAGGAAAAAAATTACAGTAGAAAGACAGAACAAGAACAAATCTTTATCCAGTACCTTTATAAACCTATGAATCAACAATTGGCTGTCTCCTGACAAAGGATTAAGAACAAAGAAAAGAAAGGAAGAAACAAAGAAAGAAAACAAGAAAACTGAGATAGGACAACAATATATTTAATAGAATCCTCTGTAACTGATTATTTGATGATTTGACGACAATGTATCAACTACATTGTTATGTAGTCTATGGTTTTTTTAGTAGGTTATTTTACGACGTTTTATCAACAACTTGGTTATTTAGCGTCTGAATGAGGTGAAGGTAATAATACTGGTGAAATGAGTCCTAGATCCAGACCGAAAGTTATCCAGCATTTGCTCATATTGGGTTGAGGGGAAAACCCCGGAAAAAACCTCAACCAGGTAACTTGCCCCAACTGGGAATCGAACCCGGGTCCCCTGGTTTCGCGGCCAGACGCACTAGCCATTACTCCACAGGTGTGGACTGTAGTCTATGGAAATGGAGATAGCGAAATGGTATTTTGTGGAGGTAAGTTCAAGAATTTGTCGTGGGATTACTTGACATTAACCTTACAGTTAGGGAAGAACACAAGTAGGTAATCACCTTAGGCGGGATTCAAACCTATGCCCGAACACAACTTTGAAGAACAAGTACCTCTCACTAACCCCTGGACAATGACTGTGACAAAAAAAAAATACTTTTTGTAATATTGATGTTTGTTTAAAAAAAAATTATTGTGTTGACTAATGAGAAGGCAAGAAGTATATAGTGCCTGCAGTAATAATATTAAACCAATGAGTTATGGACCCATAAAATTTGTGCTATCATTTTCAGCCCTCACAGTGAAACTGACCTGTATAACAGCTGCAATCTCTGATGCAAACCCGCTTGTCAGAGGTGCCTCATGGGCCACAATCACGCGGCCCGTCTTCTTCACCGACTGCAACACAACATTTACCACTTATGCAAGCTGAAGCAATTCATGAGTAACAAGCAAAATTATCTTCTTCACTTCCAAATATAAATTCTCGACATGTTTCCAGGGACAGCCTTAGGGACGAGTAAGCAAAACAACTGTACAGGGCACCAACTATTTGGTGATGTGAAAGTATTCTTTTTAAGTGTCTCCAGTATACGTGATTTTTAAATTTGATTCTTATTTAAATTTTGTTATCAAAAGCTAATATGCCATGTCTTTTCAGTAGATCTTTCATTTTCTGTATCACTGACACTCTTTGGAACCTATTCTACCAGCCTTGTTTCAGCTGCCTGGCAGAGACAAAAAAAATATTCACAATTAAAAATGTACGTTGAAAAATTATGATTAGGTATTGTACAGGGATACTAAAGCAAATTGCATTCGGGGGACTGAGATATTAAAACCAGTCCTACGTATTTCACCCCACATTACTGAAAGGAAAGAATTAAATAGTCCATTCTACTCTTTAGAATTACTGCATTCTAACAGATTTCATATTCTACTTCTTCTGAACTACTACATTCTAACAGATTTCATATCTTCTCAAACTGATGAATATTCTACTCTTCTGAAGTAGCTACTCTTTTAAACTATTATATTCTAAAAGATTTCATATCTTCTCAAACGGATGAGTATTCTACTCTTCCAAACTAGCTACTCTTTTGTACTACTACATTCTAACAGATTTCATATCTTTTCAAACTGATGAATATTCTACTCTTCTGAACTAGCTACTCTTTTGAATTACTAGGCTACATTATAACAGATTTCATATCTTCTGAAACTGATGAATATTCTACTCTTCCGAACTAGCTACTCTTTTGAACTACTACATTCTAATAGATTTCATATCTTCTCAAACTGATGACTATTCTACTCTTCCAAACTAGCTACTCTTTTGAACTACTACATTCTAATAGATTTCATATCTTCTCAAACTGATGACTATTCTACTCTTCCAAACTAGCTACTCTTTTGAACTACTACATTCTAATAGATTTCATATCTTCTCAAACTGATGAATATTCTACTCTTCTGAACTAGCTACTCTTTTGAACTACTAGGCTACATTATAACAGATTTCATATCTTCTGAAACTGATGAATATTCTACTCTTCTGAACTAGCTACTCTTTTGAACTACTACATTCTAACAGATTTCATATCTTCTCAAACTGATGACTATTCTACTCTTCCAAACTAGCTACTCTTTTGAAGTACTACATTCTAACAGATTTCATATCTTCTCTAACTGATGAATATCCTACTCTTCTGAACTAGCTACTCTTTTGAACTACTAGGCTACATTATAACAGATTTCATATCTTCTGAAACTGATGAATATTCTACTCTTCTGAACTAGCTACTCTTTTGAACTACTACATTCTAACAGATTTCATATCTTCTCAAACTGATGACTATTCTACTCTTCCAAACTAGCTACTCTTTTGAAGTACTACATTCTAACAGATTTCATATCTTCTCTAACTGATGAATATTCTACTCTTCTGAACTACTACATTCTAACAGATTTCATATCTTCTGAAACTGATGAATATTCTACTCTTCTGAACTAGCTACTCTTTTGAACTACTACATTCTAACAGATTTCATATCTTCTATAACTGATGAAATAAAAAACACAAACATTAAATTATTTAACTTTTTTCAACCACTAAATTCTAACAGAATAATTATTGTTTTCTTCTCAAAATTACTGCTGTAAATAACACAAACATCCAATTTTACTCTTTTTAACTATTAAATTCTAACAGATATGATATATTCTCAAAATGTCTGAAACAAATAACATTCAATTTTACTTTTTTTTTTTCAACCAATAAACTGAAACAGATTTGATCTCTTCAAACGGACAGAAATAAATAAACATCACAAACTTTCAATTTTACAGATTTAATATCTTCTCGAAATGTCTGAAATAAATATAATTAACATTTAATTTCATTATTTTCAATCAATAAACTCTAATGTTGTTCACGTCCACGGTATTCCTTAAACCACACATGCTCCCTGGGTGGTGCTAAATGAACAATAAAGTGATGCTTAATGAAGAATTTCAAAGGAAAAGTAACTAGAGATTCAGTTTCAAAATTTAATGTCAATGCATTTAAATCATTACAAATTACAGCTTTTGAAACTGACCAAATTGTACTCCAAATTGTCAAGAGCATGTTGCAAATTTTACAATATCATTTATATTTGAATATTTGAAAGGCATGTTGGTCCGACAAGTTAACAAATTTAAAGAAATAAATATCAAAAATCCTTCAACAACTGTCTATTCAAAATACAAAATATTACATAGGTTACATGAACGTATCTTTCACTAGCGCTTTTGCTATTATAATAGCAATAATACGTTCATGTAACCTATGTAATATTTTGTATTTTGAATAGACAGTTATTGAAGGATTTTTTATATTTATTTCTTTATATTTGAATAGTTAATTGATGTGTGTCAATTATATAATATGTAACATATTGTATTTTGTTAAAATGTTTTATAGGTTATTCCGCAGTGTAAGAAACCTATGCAAAGTTTACTATTTTATCAGTTTTATTTTTATATATTTTTTTTAATTATGTCTGATATTTCTGGATCCCCGAGGTCATTTTCTATTGAGAGCAGATTATTTATTATTTAATAAATACTTAAATACTTGTGTGGAATATTTATTAAAACACGGAAATAATTCCGAACCTTCCCACGAAAACAACAGTCGCACTGTTCACATTATACACTGGGCACAACTGCCTGGCTGCTTATCTCCACAGATTAGCAATACATTCATCACAACATTGCATATTGTCAAGGATAAGAACTCTATCATGAATATCCACCATCTCCCCCAGTGCTCAAATTCAGTGCAGATCCCTAGACACAGCTATCATCATGCTACTGGGATGCAAACGAAAACTACCTTATTAGATGTGTCCTGACATTACGATTAAACACAAACGTTTTGACTTGTAAATACACTCACATTGCACACTGTGTCTACGTCCCAGGGGTTGATGGTGACCAGATCTATCACTTCACACTGCACCTTCAACTGTTCTTTCACCATAGCCGCAACCTCCAACAAGACGTGCACTTGGGTTCCCCAGCCAACTAATGTGATAGCATCACCTGAACAAATAAGGAGAAATGCATATCCATACTGCTCAAGCTACAGAAAAATGGTATATACGAACAAACAAGACGAATTTTCCTTCAGTTTAACAAGTCCATAAATTGGTAGATACCGTATATACGCGCATATTTCGCGCCATCGAATAATACGCGCACCCTAATTTTAGGAGAGAAAAAATTTAAGGGTGTAGGTTAAGGGTGTTTGAGAATAAGGTGCTTAGGAAAATATTTGGGGCTAAGCGGGATGAAGTTACAGGAGAATGGAGAAAGTTACACAACACAGAACTGCACGCATTGTATTCTTCACCTAACATAATTAGGAACTTAAAATCCAGATGTTTGAGATGGGCAGGGCATGTAGCACGTATGGGCGAATCCAGAAATGCATATAGAATGTTAGTTGGGAGACCGGAGGGAAAAAGACCTTTAGGGAGGCTGAGACGTAGATGGGAGGATAATATTAAAATGGATTTGAGGGAGGTGGGGTGTGATGATAGAGACTGGATTAATCTTGCACAGAATAGGGACCGATGGCGGGCTTATGTGAGGGCGGCAATGAACCTTCGGGTTCCTTAAAAGCCATTTGTAAGTAAGTAAGTAATTTGTGTTTTATTTACAAGAAATTAATCCTACATAATGATGTATTCCAAAATTTAATGATGTACATTCAAGTTGACGATTCGAAAGAATAATTTGAATTGTAAACTAAGAAGAATCGTGAGCAAATTGTTAGAATCGATTCGTAATGTATGATTGAATTGTTGGAACTGACTTCTAAAAAAGAATCATGTTGCCCAACTCTACGCTATACAGACCGAGGCACGAGACTGGACAACGGTATAGCATAACAGAATCCAGTGTTTGAAGTGAAGTGGTACCAACCTTATTTCAAATAATGTGCACATCCCAGTTTTTCTTCACTAAATTCCGGAAAAAATATGTGCGGAATATTCGCGTATATACGGTAATTTCTTTGTATCCTTCGACACCAAAATAACAGAGTAACGCAGAAACTTAAGGTCACATTATATGTATGCAGTAAAACAGTACAAAAATCTTTTTAAGTATAATTAATTGGCGAAGAGGAAAAGAAAAGATTGGAAAGAAAGAGAAAAGAGAAAGAAGAAAAATAAGAGGAGAAAAGGAAAGGAAGTGGAAGAAATAAATGGGAGGAGAAAAGGAGAATAAGAAAATTAGAAAACTGTGCTTCTAAACATTACAGCCTTACCTTTGACTAAGACATCTGCTTTCCCAAGTGGCAGTGTGTACTCTTTCACTGGAACTTCCTCCACAGCTGCTCGATACATCACTTTGGGCTCAAAGAAGATGCAAGGGTCCTCGTCCTTGATGCAAGCCAGTAGCAGCCCCTTTGCTTTGATTGGACCCCTTGGAATCACCACCTGTTACAATGCCATTCCAAATAATCAAGCTGCTGTCAGACCCATCAGTAAATACAATGCTGTCAGTTCCTGAATAGCACTCACATAAATAAAAGCACACCAAACATGCTCTAAATTTCTCTAATCTTAAATAAAAATTATCTGCACTAGAAGTTATTGACCAATTTCAGAACAAGCATTCAATAGTATGTGTAGCTAGTTACACTCTTTACCCATGGCTATTTCGATTTAAAGTTCCGAGCACTATAAATAAAATGTAATTACATTTTGGCATACAGATGTGAAATTTTCGCAGCACACAGTGATGATTCGGGAGAAGGGGACAACTGGGAACAAGGCCATACCGAGGGGCTGGCATTATCAACATTAAGAAAATGAATTGAAATGAAAGCATATACAGTAGCGTGCAAATTAATCCGAACAAAGTAATTACTTATGCAAAAACACTCAAACAGGATAAAAAAAGGATCTAAGACATACCTCAGTAATCTATGTGGCCTCCCTTGTTCCTAATAGCAGCTCTGACACGATTAGGCATGGATTCCATTAATTTCCCACAAATATTCTTCATTTCTTCATCGCAAAACCATACACCAATGAGGGCAGAAATCATCTTCTCCTTTGTAGAACAATCCATTTTTTGCATTCTTCTTTTGCAAATTGACCACAAGTTCTCAATGGGGTTGATGTCGGGTGAGTTGCCTGGCCAGGGGAGTACCTGAATATTCTTCTTGTTGAAGAATTCTGTAGTTTTTCGAGACGTATGGCATGGTGCCAGGTCTTGTTGGAATACACCTCTGCCATCCGGAAATGATTTTTGCAGCTGGGGTACGATTCTGGTTTTCAATAAGTGAATATATTTGTCAGAATTCATCATTCCCTTGATAGGTATTAATGCTCCAGGCCCTTCATGTGTAAAACAACCCCAAAACATTACTTTAGGGGGGTATTTGGGTGCTTGTTGGAGATGAGCTGCTGTTACTTTTTCGCATCTTTTCCGTACGTAAGAAACACGGCCGTGGACCTCGAAATGAGACTCATCGGAAAAAAGTACATTCTTCCAGTCATTCACTGTCCAGTGTTGATGTAATTTTGCCCACATTAAGCGTTTTTTGCACATAACAGAGGTTAGCAGTTGCTTCTTCATAGGCCTACAAGCCCTTCGTCCAGCTTCCAAAAGCCTACGCCACACTGTTGTGACGTGAATATTCGCCCCAGTGGTAGCCATTAACTCGCGGTTTAAGTCGACAGCAGTTAGTCTAGGATTTAATTTACTTTTCCTGACAATTAAACGATCTTCTGCAGGTGAAGTCTTCCTTTTCCGGCCACAGTTTCCTTTTTTCTGGGGTGTGATGGATCCAGTCTCCCTGTATCGTTTTATGATCGAATTAAAAGTAGCCAAACCAATGTGACATTCTGCAGCAATTTGCCTCTGTGTCATAGAAGAATGCTCTGCTAATGTTATAATTTTAGACCGTTTCCGTGGAGTTGTATCCATTTGTGAAGACAACAGAATGTACACAGGATTGCAGTATTAAGTCTTTAACACAACTGAAATGCTTATAAGTACAAAACGACAGGCAAAATGTCACATATTATAAAAAAATAATAACGACAGACCTTCAACAATGGAATTACACGTACTACAGATGTCAATTAAAGTGGTATGAGCAGCTGTGAGGCCAACAATGACAGAAAATGTAAAAATATGTCGTGTTCGGATTAATTTGCACGCTACTGTAAATGACATAATGTGACCAGAATTTCTGAAGCTCAAAACGGGAGACTTACTAGTATATTGCTTTGTAGAGAACTCCCTCTTCTAGGTGTACAACACTCAGAACCACAAGTTTAAATTTAGTTTACTAATTTCAAATAATGTAAACACAATACAAACATTAACTTTTTGAGATTTATCACTTATACACACAACAAAAAAATGTAATAAATAAAAAAAAAATACATTACTTGTAACACAAAACACAAAATTACAGCCTACTCATAACCCTCAGATTGGGCATATTTTTCTGGTGAATGCATACCAGTACCATAAGTTTCTTATTCTCCTTCAAGAAACTAAAGAAATCAGGAAAATTGTATTTGAAATTAACCTTAGTAATTAACAATAGCCCTAACTTCAATGTGTTTTATCTGATTTCCATATTATCTACAGTCTGGCAAAAACTGTTTCTATAAGAGCTTTGGTTTCAGGCATGGATAAGCCAAATTCCACAACTTTAACAGTGTTTCTGAATGACAAATATTGAAAGGAGAAATTTTGAAACATTTCTATCCATCTCATATGTAGACTACTTCATTCTCCTCTCTATTTCACTGAATAACTTTGCACTAGCAAATTGCTTCACATTAACAAATTCATTGACATGACTTTGTCATAAATGTTGGAATCGCCAAAAACGTTTGCAATTATATTTATACACATTTTAACATCATTACAATTCTATCAATAGTCTCTAAACACACACCTTCATCTCAAACAGCAGAAATAACTAAAATGCTCTCTCAATTAATATCACTCAATAAAAGAATTGTATTCCAATGGATACCATCCCATTGTGGAATCCTGGGAAAGAGAATGCGGATGCTTTAGCAAAGAAGGGCAGCACTGCTACTTACAGACCTGTTACTAAATCTACGTATTTCTCTGTGAAAAGATTTATTAAATCTACATACTTAGACTTCAACAAACAAAATTTGATAACACAATCTCAAGGGAAAAAACGGAACTCTCTGCATCATAATCCACAGTTAATTCCCGATTTACCACGAAAATCGTTTGTAGCTGTATTTAGATTGGCAACAGGCCATGATTGTTTGGCCAAACACCTGCATAGAAATGGAATATATCAGTCCCCTAACTGCCCATTGTGCAACTCAAACCAAGAAATGGATTCGGAACACCTCAAAATCTGTGCTTCAGTGGCTGACCATGATAATATCTTTGAAAAATATTGGAGTGCAAGAGGTCAAATGACTTTATTGTCAATCGCCTGGCATTAGAAAACAACAACAACATCATCATTACATTTTGGGACTTTGTTCAGTATGATTCTCTGTAATTCTGCACAGAACTGTTTTAATTTTCTTAGGATTTGAAGAGCTATAGTTCCTTAAATATTGATCATCAGACCCATGTTCATATGGCATTTTTGCTCAAAATGGCCTATAGAAATAATTCCTAAACTGCAAATCATACTTCTTGAATCACTTTGTGTGTGTTAGAGTTTATGACTTGCCTTCAAGCCTGCTGCATGCGTGAAGAAGGCTTCAGGGCTCTGGGAGTGGTATACAGCGCCATGTCCCACAGCACCCCATGAAGCTCGCACAGTCAACTTCCCACAGTTGAATGTGTTACCACTGCGATACCTGTACTTTGCGGCCTCATTTACAAGCTGAAAAATTTTAATTTCCGTAAGAGAACTTTATTCATAAATGAGTAACTCGAACATGTTCTGGGTTAGATATGGAATTCTATCAGTGGCGTAGCATGAAATTTTGAGCAATTCAAGTTGTCTTTCATGCAATATGAGAAAACATATTGCAAAAATATAGTCTTAAAATAAATAGTAGTCAATGTCAAGTCAGCAGTCGAAGATTGGTTGGAACCTCATAAGTAACACCAATAAGGCATGACCTCAAATGGTACATAGTAAAATATGATTTTACGGTTTACACGCGTATCTCTAACAAATAGACACGTATATGTATAACATTAGCTCACTCCCTGTCATAGAGAAATCACAATATTAACGGTCAATAGATACAGTATTAGTATCATTACGTAAGTATGCATTTGTGTTTTGGTTGTGTCCTTCATTGACAGCAAGAGAGTCGGTCATTTGTTTTTTAGATCACACTTTTGTTCGTAAGTCAGTCTTTATAATAGAATTGTCGTAAAAATTCAAGTAAATTGGTGTCAGGAACTGTTATTTCACTCATTATTTATTATATCAGCCACAATGCACACTAACACTTCAACTGAACACAACTGACGAAAAGGGATAACTCGAAAACTACTTATTTTCAATGTCAAAGCTAGCTTCTTGCGAGCCTTGCGACCAGGATAGTTTAGTTAGAAAGGGATGGAAAATCTGCGGGGTGGATTACACAGAAGAATGAGTGTAAGAAACCAGTGTGCTTGGAAGCTGGTGTGTGCAGGCTTCTTATTTACTGCTGCATCACAAATCATCCTGAGCTGCCACCTCACAATATTTAACGCATAAATATAAATTCCATTAAAATTAATCAATAATTTCGTCCATAGACTGCAGGTTTATTATGAAATTATTATTAACTGGGGAAGCTGACCTTTTTAGCTTACATTGACGGTACGCCACTGAATTCTATTGGTGCAATGGCACAATGTCATAGCCCATGATGGTGTTACTTGAGTGACATGGTGAGGTCTTCTTGTGTATGTCCAAAGTTAACAATCACTCTTGATGTAAATAAATGTATGTGTTATATATGATTATTACTGGTTACCAGCCAAAGCTCTGCTCTCTTTTGCTACAATTAAGCTCAATTCTTGCAGTTTTAAATCATCGTCAGCATCGTCGTCGTCGTCATCATCATCATCATCATCATCATCATCATCATCATCATCATCATCATCAATATTATGGGATAAACAGAGAGGTTCACAACATGACACAAGGATAGAAAAAATGATTCCATGGTATGACAAATGTCTCAATTTCAGTGGGGAATATGTTGAAAAACAGCGCAACCATTGCTGTATTTTTTAATTTAGTAGGTTTGATTTACGACACTTTATCAACATCTTAGGTTATTTCGCGTCTGAATGAGATGAAGGTGATAATGCTGGTGAAGTGAGTCCGGGGTTCAGCACTGAAAGTTACCCAGCATTTGCTCATATTGGGTTGAGGGAAAACACTGGAAAAAACCTCAACCAGGTAACATGCCCTGACCGGGAATAGAAATCGGGCCACCTGGTTTTGCAGCCAGACATGCTAACCGTAACTCCATAGATGTGGACACCATTGCTGTATCTGTTCCAAGAAATCTTTCCATGAAATTGTGTTTTCTTTATGTAAATGTCCCCAGAGAAAATTAGTTTCTGGATGGCCTCGTAATTGCGGTCGAGTTGCCAAAATTTGTACAAGCATTTGTTTTGCCATTAACATGGTGGGAGAAAAAAATTTTACTTTTTTAACTGCCCTCATTAGAATGTTTGCTTGTAAGCTTCAAAAGGCTCTTAAGACCTTCGCCATTGGTGTTGCGTTTTCTTCTAGCTTTAACTTATTTTGGGGTATTTCAAGATATTATAATGTTTCTTTCCCATAAGAGTACATATTTCTACTCCCAATCAGGGGCGTACGAGGCCTGTCTAAAAAGTATCCGACCTTAAATTTTCCCGCGCAAAGTAGTGATTCTAAGGTGGCGCCACTGTGCACGGTGGAAGGAGGAACCGTAATGCGCATGCTTGAATTTTTTCACCGCATTCGCTTGTGCCAGTCACTGGCTGGTGGTCGCCAAGTAAGGTGCTGTTCTAAGTGTTTGTCGGATTTAGTTTTCTCGCAAGATGACTGAACGAATTGAGCAAAGATACTGCATCAAATTTTGTCAAAAGCTTGGTGATTCTCAAAGTCAAACAATTCGTAAGATTCAGCAGGTGTTTGGGGAAGATGCGATGGGTGTAACACAAATTAAGGAGTGGTTCAACCGATTCAAAGATGGCCGCACATCAGCGGAGAGTGAGCAGCGTTGTGGCAGGCCCCAAACTGCTCGGAGTGCAGCTGTTGTTGAGAGGGTGCGAAATTTGGTGGTGGCAGATCGTTGTTTGACCGTGCGGGAGATTGCCAAAGAGGTTGGAGTGAGTAAAGATTCTGCACATGCAATTTTGCATGATGATTTGAACATGAACCGAGTGGCTGCGAAATTCGTGCCCAAGTTGTTGTCCCCGGAACAAAAAGACCTCCGTCGTGACGTTGCACAGGACCTTCTGGACACCGCCAACACTGATCCTGGGTTTCTGAACACCGTGATAACTGGAGATGAGTCATGGGTGTACGGGTACGACCCAGAAACAAAAAGACAGTCGTTGCAATGGAAGCATCCCGAGTCTCCAAGGCCGAAGAAAGCGCAGCAGGTGCGAAGCAAAATCAAGGTGATGCTGACTGTTTCTTTGATGTCCGTGGAATTGTGCATCACAAATACGCACCGGAAGGACAAACGGTGACAAAGGAGTACTATCACGATGTTCTCCGGCAACTCCGTGATGCAGTTCGGCGCAAAAGACCAGACATGTGGACGGCGAACAACTGGCACTTGCATCACGACAACGCCCCCGCACATTCATCCCAATTGATCCACACTTTCTTGGCCAAACATGGAATTACAACCGTTCGCCAACCTCCCTACTCTCCAGACCTGGCTCCTTGCGACTTCTGGTTGTTTCCAAAATTGAAGACACCACTGAAAGGATCCCGTTTTGAGAGTAGAGAAGAGATAATGCGGAATGCGACGACGGAGCTGAACACCATTCCAAAAGAAGACTTCCAGAGGTGTTTCCGGCAGTGGAAGGATCTGTGGGCTAAGTGTGTGCAAGCACAAGGGGCCTACTTTGAAGGGGATTAGGGTCCCAACCCCGTCAGGTATTTGAAATATTTTTTTCTGGCTAAAGGTCGGATACTTTTTAGACAGGCCTCGTATACTGGTTAAAGGGTTTGGGCTACCGCTGACCCTATTATTACACAAAATATATCTAACAATTACTTTAATTTTAATTACTATGGTAAAACTAATAATACAAAATTATTACATTATGTTATATTATAAACTTTTTCTTTTGTAATTTCCTTGGGCTACCGCCGGTAGCCCCGGTAGCCCGCAAAATACGCCCCTGCTCCCAATGTGCGTAGAACTTTAGCATCATTAAGAAAAAGCTAAGAACAATTGACAGAGTTTATATACTCGGCATGATTACATAGAAAAGAAGCCAATGTCAGTCTTCTGTAATAACACTGATTGAAAACAAGAATATCCTAGATTTCAAATCCTAATGAACATCATTTTATAAGAGAAAATGTGCTTCGCTAGAAACTTCACAAAAGGCATACCATTGGACAAACAAAATTACCTCTACCATATCCTCACTTTCATCAGTTTGAGTTCTGTTCTCATAAGAAAAGCATTAACACTAACTTGGCTATTTAATGTAGCAATTTTGCTTCGAAAGAAAAATAATTTAAAAAATAAGGCCAAATTTTTTATTTATTTGTGATAGGCTAGGCCTAAAGTATAAAAAAGTATTTAAACTTTCAAATGCCACATTCTTTCCAAATCTCAACTACTCAAAGTACCAAGTGATCTTATGTTACGGTGCAGGAATAATTTGAGTAATTTCAAATAGTCATAACTACACAAATCATTAATTGTAAAAATAAAAAAGTATGGGTCTACTTATTTGATGTCTGGAGTTCATTAAAACATTCTACCATTTATGAAAAGGTCGTGTTTTGTAGGTGTGCGGTATGACGTGGAATGATTTGAATACAGACTAAAATGCTATGATCATCATATGCTACCTGATCAAATGCTGGGAAGATATAATCAGCAAACTGGATTTCTGCAATGGCAGTGGCTCCTGTAACTGCACACCCAATTCCAAAACCTACAATTCCTTGCTCACAGAGAGGTGAGTTGAAAACACGGTCCTTGCCAAACTTCTTCTGAAGATCCAGCGTGCAACGAAACACACCTCCAAATGCAACATCCTCCCCAAATACAACTGAAACAAGAAATTACAACAAGACTAAAAATATTCTACTCACACCAATAGGCAACAACATACCGTATTTACCCGCGTAATAGACGCACTTTTTTTTTTTCGATTTTTATAACAAAAAACTATTTTACCTCCGGAGAATTTTACACTGAGGGACTCCATGAATCATAAGCAGTGAAAAATATAGTGGGGCTGCGTTGGTATTAATGCAGCTTATATGGTTATCTCTTTGTTACTTGTTAGCTTAAACAACAAGTTTAAGCCCCCTCACCACGACAAGGTGAGTACCCACGAGAGGGAAATAAGTAAATTAAAATCATCAGTACCAGTTGCAGAAGACACTGCCCTGCAGTATAGCCTATATTGACTACACCCCAACTCTGGCTACTAGCAACAGGCATCTATAATGAATACCGATCAAAATACCCCTCATTTCTCGTGAAAAACAACTGAATAGACTACAGTGGACTATATGTTGTCAGCAAACAGCTGGATACATTAAGAAGATTGATTGATTGATAACAAAAAACTAGGGTGCGTCCTTTATGCGAGGAAAAAATTTTAGTGAAAAAAAAACACGTATTAAAGGGGCGCCAGCTCGAATGCTGAAATAATCGATAGAATACGTAACGATATATGAGCCGCGACTAATTTATATATCGATTATGTCGCACTTAACCAGTTGTATAAAACTTCTAACAATGAATACAGCGACAATAAAATCACGTCACTTTATTGTTATTATTAACACTAGCCTTACCTCATTCACTGTTAGGTTCAGCATCACTGTTATCATGTCATAGATTCACATTCCTCCTCATTCGGGATACTTCCCACACTTTAGACCACAAAATGATTTTCTTGATTTGTTAGGGTTTTTCAATAGTGGTTCTTTTTTTTTCTGCCGTTTACGCATATTACACTCCGACACGGTAAATTCTCGACCAGCGGCTCTGTTACCGTGTTCTTCCGCGAATTTGATAATTTTCAGATTAAAACTCACTGTATAACTTGAATATTTCGGTCGGTTCTTATCCATTGTCGAAATACAATTTTATTGACATAACTGAGTACTGCAGATATTCTAAGAATACTGCGTTATTAATTGGAGTCAGGAGAGTACGGGCGTAAACAAAGAACCAATCATGATTGCATTGATGGTGATACCGATGCATTGTTGTTTAAAAACTTGAATTTAAACATAAGCAGTGCATCCAATCTTACAACTTTCGATATTATTAAAACGATCTTTGTTTAAAATGAGATGTCTATTACGCGGGGATTTTTTTTTTTTTTTTTAATTTTAAAGCGAAAAATTGGGGTGCGTCCATTACTCGGGTAAATACGGTATTTTACGTCAAATCTTTCGTTTCGACTACCTTTGGTATGGATAAAATGAAGCAGATAGAAATACACAGCTGAACAGTAAAAATGGCCACATATTTCTTCTTCAACTTAATCTAGCCTTCATATAAGGCATTTACCTCAGGGTTGCTTTTTACCTACAGTATAGACCTACAATGGTTTTCCATAACAGTTGATCTATTCTAGTGAAATGTGTCATTCCTACGTTTTGAATATTATCATTCATTCACAGTGTTCCATACCTTCATTTATCGTTGCATTTCTGAAATTTATTATTTTATATCCGAATTTTGTATTTTTTATTTTAACTCTCTCAAAGGCTCAGTATTGTGATGCTAAAAAGTTCGTGTTCCAGATTTCAACATATATAATTATGTGGAGTTTCAATTACAGTTGTCTCGTCGTTTGTACCAACTATTATTCGATATTTACCGCCATTAAATTTGATTATCTTCGAAATTCTACTATAGTTGTTTTTTGCACGATCACGTACAGATACATTCCTCTGAATGACATTTTCAGCATCCCATCATATACCTGACCAAAGACGGGAAAATATGAAATAACGAAGTAAGAAGCATGATGATCTAGCCATTTCAGAATCCCATCCATCCACTTCAAAAACAAAGATATCATTTAGAGTTACTTCATGGACTTTCATTTCTTGAGACCATAAGGAACCCTTTCCATCTTCCAATTAAGTTTCTCTCACGTCCTCCCACCAAAAACACGCGATTTGTTTGTTAAAGTCCTGTCTGAAATGTCATGGATTTAATGTTGTTTCGCTAACTGTCCGAAGACAGGTCTGAACCTCACACGTGATACCAAGAAGGCACCACTTATGAGGCAACTAGACCAGGAGATAATGGGATAGGGTGGCCAGTTCCTTTCCTCCTCCATTGCATACATCGCCTACTAACTACGTATTACACTAATCAGACTTCAGATACCTACAAAAAATTGTTCAGACAATTCAGCTTTCCTTACATATCCCCATGTTCTTTCCTCTACTTACTTGCAGATGGATCCTTTGTTAAGCTTATATGCAGTGCATTGTTGATTGCCTGGCATAGATTCATCCGAGTGGTCTCTCCTGAAAAGAAAATTTTACCCAAATGAAACTTAAATAAAACTAATAATATGCATACCATGTACCAAAGAAAACTAATTGATAGGGATCCTACGTTATGGAGAATAAAAATCTTAAATTGTAGTAGGACTACATGATGTAAAAGTAGGAAGTATGATGTGCAATTAATGGTGCGAGAATAATTGGGCTGATATGCTTTTTATGATATATGGTACGGTACCATTAATTCTTTCCAATAGTTCACAAAAAGAGGAGAAAACGTATGGATATTTGGTATACAGGATATTTTAAAAGAACAGTGAAGAAGCCCGCACCGCTAGAACATCTCTTGTGGCTTTACACGAGGTTTTCAAAGTTTGCGGCCTGCCAGGTCCCCAGACTTCAACTTTATTCTTATTGTAATCTACAAATTATAAAGATCAGGGAGTCAAAATTCCATCAACTGTTATAATCAGATGGTGAACAATAACAACTTAAGGCTAAGATAGTTTACAATGTTTTTGTAAACAGAGTTTTGATTTATTTTATTCAGTACGTGAAGTACCCGTAATCATGTTGTGTGTATCGAAACAAATTGTGAAAGACTCACACTAAATCCGAACAGCCTATGTGTTGCTTATTTCTACAATCCCAGTATCAAACCATGTAAATGAACAGTTGTATGACAATGCTTCAAATGTATAATGTCAGGTTATGTTACAAAATCAACACAAAATGCATAGATACAAAGAATCAATACCATATCAATACTCTCTTCTGCCAGGACGGAGACCCAAATATGCATGTACAATTTTTCGCTTGATGTACTGTTATTAGGGCTGAGGACCCGAAAGGCTTACCTTCTCCTTCAGGTGGTTTTTCCGGATAAAAGTTGAACTGAATAAAACGTTTCGATATACACTTATGTAGAACTGCTGGCGTCTTCTGCAGAATACCATCATATAAACGTGTAGTGTCTGTTTTAACAATAAATCTTTTAAGTGCACACGCCATTGCTGACTACGCTGATTTCTTTGATAAGGATAAACAATATTTTGCAATGAAATGAAAACAGCAAAGATTAGAGTTTGTTGTTTTTCTTGTATACAGCCTCTGCACGAATTTTATAGGTTATGTTCGTTTCGAGCATGGTAAACAAACATATACCGGCATATTTTGTAGTATAAAATTGCAAACAACACAAAAATGATATTCCACGATAAAAGAGAAACTAAGACGAGACTTGTGCCTTGGTTTAACATGTAAGTAATATATTACAATTAGTTTAAATATAAATAAATTCACGAAAAGACTTTCAATGTTAACATAATGCCTACAGTAGCGTACTCAATCTAGAATTTGTACTTGTAAATACCGGTATGATTTTCTACTAAGTGATGATGAAGATGATTTTAACAATATATTTTTTGAATTTTTTTTACATCATTGTATTTGTATCAGCTGAAGCGATGGAAAGAAAATGCTAATTATTATAGCTTACGCCGGGAATCGAACCACGTGCCTTAGGAATATAAAGCAAAGATAATCTCCATTACATCCAGATGTTTTATCTTTTTAACACTGAGTAAAAAGTCATACATGATAATCAAATATTAAGCCTTGATGAAGGCAGTTTCAGTACCCAGTTGGCCTAGTATTACGTCAGTAAATTCATTGCAACAATTCATATCAATTGTTCAAATCCCAATGAATTTAGACAATGAGTGATTCTAGAGTACGCTTCATTGAGTCTATTATTTGGGAAGAAAATAAAAATTCAAATTTACCCAATATCAACGGTGGCCAATTCCTAATATATTATTAACCGACACAACAAATGTGTTGAAGTTAGGTCAAATTTAATATGTATTGGTACAATTATTATTATTATTATTATTATTATTATTATTTTTTTTTTTTTTTTTTTTTTTTTTAAATTTTATTGGGAAAATCTGAAAGACTGGTGCAACTAAGCTCTTTACGAGATGTCGAATAATTCGAAATTTTCTCGGGCTTCCAGCCAGGTCATGAGAAAATTTCGAATTATCACGTCGCCAGGAAAGCTTCAGTAGAGATGTCGAATGTTCTCTGCATACTGTAGGGAATGGGCAACGGGAACGGGCTGCTACATTGTTCTTTCAGATTATGAGCTTTTAGTTTTTTTTCTCTTTATTTATGTTGCTTTTAATTCCTTTTGATCCTTCTTTCACGAACTATTTGGTCATTCGACAGTATATGAATGTTATTTTTTTATTCTATTTGCAGGGCTGAATGGGACCAAGTTTATAAGCAGATTTATTCGGATGACACAGTCGCACAAGTGAAAGGATTTGAACGTCTTCTTCTTTGGAAGGCAAGGTTAGTCGAGAGTTATTTTTTAGCTTTGCACGTCATGCGATTTTGTTGTTTGAAGTTAGATCTCACTTCCTAGCAGTTTTATTTGACAATGGATATCAACCTCACCTTTATGCCACATGATCATTTTTTTAATAAATATAGAACCTACTGAACATCCTTCTGTTGGAAATGAGATGGTGATATGCAACTTAAGTCTGTTAATCTGGCTCAATGTGGACCCCATCCATTTGTACAATAGTACTCATTTAATCCTCAAGAGTTGTCCAATTCAGAACACTGAAGATAGAATATGTGAAGAAAATTTTTCTTCCCCCCCCCACATTACCTATATTGGAACAATCAGAGATGCTCGTGTCATGTAGATGTAGACAAATGTGATGTCAGTATAACTACCACCAGATTTAAATGCCTAAGTTTTGCCTATTTATTCTCGTAATTCTACACCTTGGACATGAAAAATCTAAAATGGGGAAATTAAGCGAGGACTACAAAATATCGAGAATAATCTGGTCATAAATAATATCAAACAATTCATGTACTAATCAAATCAGTGCGTAATAATAAATAGCTATAAATATATACATACAATTTGAATAGAACAATTTTGTGGCTTTTCTTTGTACTGTTGTATGTCAGTTCTAATGCAGGTATCCTGACCATAATAATCTGAGATCATGATGTTTAACTTCGCGCGTAAAATATTAGTATCAAAATAATTTGGTAATAACGTAAACGAAATACCTAAATATACATGTATTTTACACTCCACTGCTTTCAGCAGACAACAAATCCAGATCATACCTTGTGTCGTCAGAGCAATCATAGCCGTCTTTCCTTTATAGAAGAGATGAGGCCAATAATGATCTTGTGTTACAATTATCTTTAATATAAGAGGGAAAATTATGCGAGGGAAATAAAATTCTGAAAAGCATGTTCCAAAAATCTTGAGGCAGAAATTTACTCGAAGTGGGAAATTACGTGATTAGGCCTAATACGGTATTTTCTTAAAGGATATATGAAAATCAGACCTCGGATCCTTGACAAGCAATTTCAGAGCTATTGCATTACTTTAAGCTTTTCGAAATTTCTTCATATAGTTTTGTGCTATGGGTCCAGCATTTGGGGAAAGGATGATAAAAGACTTTGATTCAGACGGATGAAATTGAAACCTCCTTTCTGACCCAGAGCATCAGATATATGTAATTTATCAGCATGCAATTATAGGTTCTAAAGAAGTATTTAATTCCAGGTCTTAATGACAAAGATGATTTTCACATTCACTGAAAGTTATAATTTGTAACTGGATACTAAATTTCAGGTGCCCTCAGGGGATCCCAGCAGGTGCACAGTGCACTCTAGATCTCATCCAGATCTGTCTCAAGGACAGAGAAGTGTGGCCACAGATTGAGAATGGCCTGCTGCCTCCTTACCACGAGCATGACCTGCAGCTCATGTACTCCATGGCTGTACTGCGGTTCCTCAACCACCTGGCAGGGCTAGTCAAGACCAAGAATGAGAGTCTATACCAGATGGCAGCCAAGATGCACATTCCAGATTGGGTGGTCAACATACGCCATGACACCTCACACGACCACAATCTGCCTTCCATTAGCTTACTGCGTGAGGCAACACACTTCTGTCTGCAATGGATACACGTAAGCAAAGGGAGATTAAAAAAAAAAATGGAGTCTTCCTCAAGTCATCCCATTTTGTCATTATTCAGAGTGCTTCATCTAACTTTGCGACCTCAAATATTTTCTAAAAGGCACAAAATATCGAGAACTTACTTTTGACACAAAGTTATTGTTTTTAAATGGAACATGCATGTTTTTCTAGCGAAATGAAAAGGAGAGGTAAAATTATGGCTAACAGCATTGGTTTCACTTTACTTACTTACTTACAAATGGCTTTTAAGGAACCCGAAGGTTCATTGCCGCCCTCACATAAGCCCGCCATCAGTCCCTATCCTGTGCAAGATTAATCCAGTCTCTATCATCATACCCTACCTCCCTCAAATCCATTTTAATATTATCCTCCCATCTACATCTCAGCCTCCCTAAAGGTCTTTTTCCCTTGTGGTCGTGCCAGAGAATCAGTCCTATTCCAAGGCTTATTGTAGGGATTCGTAACAAGCTGTTTTTTTACGGTGATGGGTTGTTAGCCCTTCGCCCAACCCCCAAGCTGGAGGACCACCCCTTATCGGCTGTCCACGACTGCTTATTCAATATATTCGGAGCTACCCTCCATATCTGGAGGCCGTCTCCTCTATCCGCAACGGTTTCACTTTACTAAACCAAATATTTTCAGAGATAATTCCTGGAGGATGTGGGACTGGAAACTCGTCTATGTTGCTCCAGCACGATTGCTGCCCCTCACACTTCACACATGTGAGCAGAGAGATAGTTAATAGAAGGGGATGTTCCTGTGAGGTGGCCAGCTCAGTCTCCCAACGTATCAGTAGCCTTTTTTCTCTGGAGTGCAGTGAAAGATCGAGTATATTAGGAAGCCCCAAAAACAATAGGGAATATGCAACAGCATATTACCACAGTCGTGGAATCCTGGGAAACGAGAATGCGGATGCTTTAGCAAAGAAGGGCAGCACTGCTACTTACAGACCTGTTACTAAATCTACGTAATACTCTGTGAAAACATTTATTAAATCTACATACTTAGACTTCAACAAACAAAATTTGATAACACAATCTCAAGGGAAAAAATGGAACACTCTGCATCATAATCCACAGTTGATTCCCGATTTACCACGAAAATCGTCTGTAACTGCATTTAGATTGGCAACAGGCCATGATTGTTTGGCCAAACACCTGCATAGAATTGGAATATATCAGTCCCCTAACTGCCCATTGTGCAACTCAAACCAAGAAATGGATTTGGAACACCTCAAAATCTGTGCTTCAGTGGCTGGCCATGATAATATCTTTGAAAATATTGGAGTGCAAGAGGTCAAATGACTTTATTGTCAAACGCCTGGCATTAGAAAACAACAAGAACATATTACCACAGTCTAATATATACAGTCACGAAGCTCAATACGTAATAAATATGCATCCATGAATAGTTGCTAACCACTAGGATCGCTACTATCACCTCATTACAGACAATGCGAAATAGTACCTGCACTGTCTATTAATAATAATAATAATAATAATAATAATAATAATAATAATAATAATAATGTTTTATTTTCGCTGGCAGAGTTAAGGCCATAAGGCCTTCTCTTCCACTCAACCAGCCTTAATCAATACAATACATAAATTTAAATTACAAATATTTTCACTACACTTAAAAGGTTCTCCAGCAATAATCTTCACTACACATTTATTTAAATTTAGATAAATCTATTGTTCCTAGCACCCTCAAAACTCAAACTTCGTGACTGTATATACTAGACTGTGGTATTACTGTGATGTGTGCAGCAGTATATGGGGAAATACAGCATTCTATGCAAAGCCTTCTTGTTCACCATCTTAACAAAAGCTTTGATGCAAATGGTGACTGTTTTAAACTTCATCTTAAGTGACAATTTTTTTTTTGTTATAAGATGTTTGTTTTGTTATGATTATTTTTCAGAATATTTTCTATGTTGGATTTAATTTATGACTGAACATTTTTATCTTTTGGCCTTCAGGTCACTAGTTAAGAAAGTGAAACCAATTCTGTTATCAATAATTTTACCTCTACTTTTCATTTCACTAGAAAAAACATGCATGCTCCATTTAAAAACAGAACACTTTGTAATATTTTCTGAATTGTGTATAGCTTCTTATTTTATGAGCCCCTCTCATGGATACATTCCTGTCTTTCTGGTATGTGATACAGTACCATATTTCATAATATGATTCATAATATTTCATGCTTGTAGGAAAATTACTGGAAGAATGAAGCAGAGATGACAAGTGACTGGATTGTGAGCAGTGAATCAACAGATTATGCTCATATGACTCGTCGACTCAAGCACATCGTGGAGATGTGGCAAGCCGTCATGCTGTACTCTTCAATGGGCTTCGAGACATACTCTGAAATTCCAGATTCAGAACTGCGGTGAGTTATAATTAAAAAATTACAATTTGAATTCTACACATTCGTAAACTCCTATGAAAAGTTACAGTTACAAGTTGGTACTGGTAATTTTGCAATATACATGTGAACACCAATGCAATTCGGAAAGAAATGGACTACCAAACAACTTTTACTTGTTGCATATAGCTTTGAAGTAGTGATATGTGAACAGAGTTACTAGAGTTGCAGCTGCAGCATTTTTTATGTTGGTTTTGTTAAAATATTTACATTGATTGGCTCCCAAAATTGGGAACAGGAAGATTTATTTACATTTAAAAGCTTTATACTGTGCTAACTAAAAATCTGACACTATGCTGAACACCATTAGTCTTAAATCATATTTATTAATAATCCTGCTCTTAGATCTAAGATAGTTTAGTTAAAAAGAACATTGATCTTAAATAACCTACAACAGTGCCTCATGTCGTTGCAGGCAACATCTCCTTGATGAGAGGACCAAATATAGTGAAGAGAAAATGAAAATTATGATGAAGAAAATTAAAAGTGAAGGACATTTCAAAGATGAAAATGAGGTGAGTATTCAAGAAAGCTAGCCAGTGGGTACCTAAAATTTTGGTTTGCAAGCATTGAATTGCAAGCAATACAGTATATTAAACTGAAGGTATGCCAGAATAGTACTAAAGGCAGATTACAGGAGCTGAACACTTTGGCTTCAATGGTTCCATTCCATGTACGTCTTTTATATCCAAAGCTCGGAGCTAATTAAATAGCCCTGAAATCTTAATTACTTTCAGAAGCTTACATAAAATTCCTTTTGGCGTTATTCTCTCAATAAGATTTATGATATCAAACAATTATTGATACATTCTGAGGTTTAATGAATCACATAAGGTTAAGGTTAATTAACTTAATTAACAACTAGGATCAGGAATTACGTGTGCGTTATTCTCATTTTATCAACCAGCAGGACATCATACAACAAATTTTGATGCGGAAATAATGGCTATTCATATCTCACTCCAACACCTACTATACAGAATAGATAAATTTCAAAATGCTGTCATTCTCTCTGATTCTAAAGCAGCATTATATGCAATAAATTCATATAAAATGATGTCAATCCAAATTAAAGAATGTCACAAAATGATCCAACAATTTCAAAAACTACAGAAAAGAATTCTGCACATTGCAGAATTGCTGGAAATGAAACTGCTGACTTTCTTGCCAAAAAAGGATCCAATTTAATTCAGAATACAACTACAAGCCTACCTTTTACATCCATCAAAAGACTAATTAAAAATAAATATAAAATCAAGCAAAACCAAGCACTATGTACCAAAGCCAAGGTTAAAAATGGAGCATTTTAATAAAAAAAACAGAAATTATTCCAGAAATCCCACGTAAGTCTGCAGTAGCAAAATTCAGGCTGCTTACAGAATACGATTATTTGGCCAAACACTTGAATAAAATAGGAATTTACACAAATCCAAATTGCCCTCTATGCAAGAAAGAAGAAGAAAAGACTGAAGATCATCTCATAACCTGTGAAGTTCTACCTGATGGATCCACCACAGAGAAATATTGGAGAGCAAGAACGCTAATGGCTTCGTTGCCGAAGCCCGGCATTAGATAACAACAACAACATGAATCACATAATATATAGATTACATGGCAGGTAGTCTTTTCTTTTAGTCATCAAAGCCTACGGAGTTCCAGGTCATACACGTATTTCTTAAGTGTACAGTGGCTCTTGGTAAGCCCATCATCATCTTCAAGTTGGTCCTTTAAGGCACCTGGTTAGTGAAATATCTGGAAATTTTAAGTAGGTAACAGAACACAAAATACCAGTTAAATCGTCAATTTGGCAGAAAGTTATTAACTGAGTGAAGAATATAATGCAATGTTTATTGCACATTAGCTTGAATGCAGGTCTTTCAGTCCACAGACTGTCATTGTGCCAACATTCAGCTAAATTTCATAATGAGATCTACAGAAGTCTCGAAAGTCTAATTTTTAGTAAATGAAAGTATTTTCATAATGCACATTTACTGACACAATAATGCCCTTCAATAAGCTGTTTTTTTAATTTACTAATTTTTAAGGTGTACAACTCGAAAGTGATAAAATTTACAGTTTAAAGATTCTAATATAAAGAACTTATCACCGATTAACTTTCTAACTCGTCACTGTGTTAATATAAGGAAAATACCTGGCTGACTAGTTTCGAAGTGTTGTAGTAGGTTATTTTACGACGCTTTATCAACAGCTTAGGTAATTTAGTGTCTGAATGAGATGAAGGTGGTAATGCCAGTGAAATGAGTCTGGGGTCCAGCACCGATAGTTACCCAGCATTTGCTCGTAATGGGTTGAGGGAAAACCCCGGAAAAAACCTCAACCAGGTAACTTGTCCCGACCGGGAATCGAACCTGGGCCACCTGGTTTCGCAGCCAGACATGCTAACCATTACTCCACAGGTGTGGACTCGAAGTGTTGTTCTTCAGGCTTCGGAAAATGAAGAACATAACTTCGAAACTATTCAGCCAGGTAATTACTTCATATTAACACAGTGAAGAGTTATAAAGTTAATCAGTGATTATTTTAAGTGTTAAAAGTGTATATAGAACAATGAAGAACCAAGAAATTGTTAGAATCTGTTCCAAACAATATCACAGTACTTTCGCTATACATCAAGTGAATTTGTGTTTTGTCTTATAATTAATTTTTTTTCAAGATGACAGAAGCCCAGTTCCTGATTCGGAAAGAAGTGGAGGAATGCATCAAAGAAAACAGAAAATTTGGAGATGAATACAAAATTCTGGTTGACGTTCTGTTGCAAGGAGACGGATTTTTAGCATCGCCAGATTTTCTGTCCGTCTTTAGCATCAGTGATAGTAAGTTACATGCATGACCAAACTAGATAGTAAAACAATGAGGCATTATGAACCCTGCTTCAAATAGCTGGAAGAAAAATAACATATATCTGAAAATCGCTGGGAAGTGAATGGATTGTTATTTGGAACACATGGAGCTATTTCAAAATTTTGTGTAAATTTTTCCCATAGATTTTTATATTGATATATCAAATCTCCAGGTTTTATCTATACAAATTTTAATATCTTCTTTGTTAATTGCTTCGAACTTTTGAACTGCAGATTCAAAGCAAAAATAGTAACCAACCACTCGAGTACTGAGAATACTGAATAGCATGTGAACAAATATACCAGCCAGAATGTGTGAATTAACCAAATCTTTGTTTCAGACTTACAGAAATTTCCACAAGACTTCCTCAACATGTGGCAAGTCATGCTCAACTGCTTTCAGCAGGGCAAGATTCTTCCCCAGCTCATAAAAAAACTAATCCAGGTGACTAGTTCTGAAAATGAAAGCTGCCATCGCCGCAAAGTGGCGGCACTGTGGGTGAAGGAACTGACACAAAGCCTCAACAAGTACAGGAAGACAAGGAAACTTGCCAGATCTTGGAAGAGGAATATACCCAACTCCAAGGTGGCACGGAGAGTGATGCTGCTAAAGACAAGTCAGAGGACCAAACTAAGAGCATCGACATACATCCGCAAGCAAGTGCTGAGGGCAGTTGAGAGAAAAAACCCCCAGTTGAAGCATGTGATGGCTCTGCATGTTCAGAGGCTGCCTCCAAGCCTAACGAAGATGAAGCTTCTCAGAGAAATCGTGCTCAAGCCCAGCAAATGGACCAACATCTTCCTTCCTTAGTGAGTTAACATAAGCTTCATTTATATTATTTTAATGTACCGAAGTACATATGATATTTCCATGCAGATATTCTGCGTCATCATACGATGGAAGAGTAAGAACTATCCCAACGCCGGAGAGAGTTTTTCTCCGTTCCATTACTCTTCCATCGTATGATGACGCAGAATATCTGCACGGAAATATCATATGTACTTCGGTACATTAAAATAATATTGTAAATTTTATTAGTAACAACAATGTAATTTATTCGTCACAACAATAATTCCTTTCTACAATTCACCTTAAACGCTCTCGTCAACAATTGGATCTTCACTCAACACAGTATTCGTTATAGCACTCCACCGACGACAATGACAATTTACTTGGACTATTACGCACAACAATGAACTGTTAATCTTAACTAATATTTACAAAGCACTATTTACAAATCAGAACTACCCGTTCTCAGTTCACAGTTCTTCTATCTCAGTCACTCGAGTTCACAGTATCTCGAACTCAGGTCCCTCCAACTGCGGTCCACTGCACTCGAACTCAGGCCTTCGGCTGCTGACGCAGTTGCGGACGCACACTCGAGACGAACTCCGGTACACAAGACTGGCTTCCTTGCTCTGGCTTTCTCACTGACTGAATAACTGAAAACTGGAAACTGCTGTCGTTCCTTCGCGTCCTTAATTTATAACCACAGCGACGTAGCCTCGAAAGTTCCACGCGTCTCTAGAGATGGCACTCCAGAAAAATCCAGAGCCCTCTCCTCTCTACCAGCACCAGATGCGCGCGCACTCTCTCTCCACTCTCTCGCCGCGTTGGCCCTTTCCCCTCTCTGCCGCGCGCCATCCCAAAGTGCTCCGCGCGATCTTCTCTCTTGCGGGACGCTGGTCGTGAGTTCGAATCTCACGTCGCTGTCACAATATATATGATATGCGTAAATCACTTCGTGATTTAAGACGGCGCTTATTCTGTCGGATCCTGGCCAACTAGTCACTCATAATGAGTGCACCTCAGCACATGTGTGGACTTCAATCCTAGTTCATAGACATCTATGACGTAGTGCAGAGGGCGGCCCCTAGAGGGAACCTAAGAGTTGGAACTTAATCTGAGACAATTCTGTCCGACGCCGGGGTGGGTATCCGGTGTGGCTTAGTGGATAAAGCATCAGCACGTAGAGCTGAAAACCCGGGTTCAAATCCCGGCGCCGGAGAGAGTTTTTCTCTGTTCCATTACTCTTCCATCGTTAAGCTTCATTTGCTCTAATGTCTGGTGATTCTGGTAAATCAATTACTATGGATCAAAATATGGTAAGGATCAGGGCCACCTGTAAAAATTGTGACCTTCCACAAACATCTCTCAGGCCCCTCACCCTCGCCATAATTTTAATGACTATTGCAGTTCTATAATGCCGTACTAAGACAACAAACTAAGAAAATGTTATTACTAGGGCTGGATAAAAAGTAATGGCAACAGTTCGATATTTTTGACATGGCTTTATTCACAGGGGTACAACATTGACGTACCTTCTATATAGTCGCCCCCCTTATTTATTACCTTTTGCCAAATGTTTGGAAGGCATCGTACACCATCAGCGCGTCCATCTTTGTTGATGTTCCGTATTGACCACCCTATAGCACGGATAAGTTCATCTCTGGTATTGTACTGGGTCCCTCGCAGTGGTGAAAAGATCTTAATCGCATGGACTCATATCGGGTGAGTACGGTAGATGTTCCAGAATCTCCCATTGCCAGCGGCGCAAGAGATCTTTGACAGCAGCAGCGGTGTGACTCCTTGCATTATCATGAATAATGGGATTCTGTACCACCAAGTGTCGTTGTTTTCTCCTGAGGGCTGGCTGAAGGTGGTGCTGCAGGAACCTGCAGTAGTAGTCAGCATTTACCGTCTGCCTGGGAGGTACAGCGTGGTGCAGTATTACCCCATCAATGTCATAGCCACAATGAACATCTCCTTCACAGCACTTTGTGTAGGGCGCACTTTCTTCGGACGAGAAGAACCTGGATGCTTCCATTCATTTGATTGACGTTTCAAGTTTGGTGGGTGTATGAGCGAGCCCAGGTTTCGTCCATAGCGACGATTCGTCCAAGAAAGTCGTCATCTTTCCTTTGGTACTGGTCCAACAAGGCCTGTGCGACTGCATAGTGGTGCCATTGTTAAACCTCGGAAATTTCATGGGGTATCCAACACCCTGTAATTTTGCAGTAACCCAGAATGTCTTGCAGAATGCGCAGTTTCGGGACATACTCCGATTTCCGCTGCTAACTAACACGTAGTCCATTGGCGATCAGCATCCAAAAGGGAAGCAAGGAGTTGAACTGTGTTGTCCTCCACGTGGGGTCGTCCTGTACGGAGGTTGTCCTGAATGGCATACCTGCCTTCCCGGAACGCTTTAACCCATCGTGCCACTGTGCGATATGGCAACGCTGCATCGGCACATGCTTCACGCAGTCCCTGAAAACATTCTTGGGCACTACGACCTCGTGTCGCTTCAATTTTGATCCAGGAACGTTGCTCTAGTTTTGTAAACGTGGTCTTAGGGCGCTCGCACTATCCCTATGAAAGTCAACATTCTACACACTGCAGTAGATTGACAGAGTACTGTCGCCGCTGGCTGTACTAACTCATCTAACAGTCCTTGTTCATGTCCACACAGCTGGCAGCTCTCGAACGCACCATCGTCACGTGACAGTGTTGCCATAACTTTTTATCCAACCTATGTACAATGCCTGGCAACCTTATTTGTTACTGAAATTTACATATAACTTGAACAAGAGAAATAAAAAACTCTCAGTTTATAAACATGTTTAATAATCAGTCTTACTATCAGGAAAAAAGAAGAAGTAATTCTAAAAATAAATGCAGGCATACTTTAGTGTCAATATAGTCAGTGTAGTGAAGCCTAATTGATTATTGTTGTACAGTAGTGTCCTAACTGAAACATTGCATTTATAAAAGTTCTTGAGAAGTAGGTATACAGTACTTACTTGATTATCATTTCAATAATATGAGAGTTAACGGAAGTCTTCTTTCATGTAAAAAAGTTTTTTGAATACCTATTTTGTACTCTCCTCTCCCTAAAAAAATATCTAAAAATTGGACTGCCCCCCACTCGAATGGTGTCCTTTCCTTCCCCCTTATGGATGGCCTGTTGGGATAATTGTTTTTTACTGATTGCAAAATTTATTGTTGTAAAGTTCTCTTTGAAGATAAAAACCAAATTCGTCAACTTTTACTTATACTAAATAAATTTCGCACTTCAAATAATTTTTCAGTGAAACTTGGTCTACACACAGTACTCATATTTAGTGCAATCCTGTCCAGCTTTTTTGCTGCAGACTTCAGACTCAGAGTCTTGAACAGTGCCTGTATACAATTATTGTTAAATCTGTTCCAGTCTGATGGATCTAATGGACCCACCCTTGCCAAAAGAGACGCGAGAGAAGCTGCTAACTCTGATAAAGATCTACACTAGAGAGCTCAGAATTCAAGATGACGAAAACATTGATCCAAACTACCAAGTGCACACAGTTCACAACCTGACGAGGGAGCCTGACACATCAGAGAACTGTCATGAGGAGCAAATGGACTGCAGCTCTACGGCATTAAATTCCCACTGGTTCCGCAATTCAGGTACTATTTATTATTATTATTCTCTACTGCTGCTGCTATCACTATCGCCATGCTGCTGCTATCATCATCATTATCATCATCAGAAATTCTAAATCTCTTTTTTCCATGTCAACATTGTACATTTAAAGAGCCAACTTTTACCGCCACCATCACATCTTCATCATCACTAATATTGTTGTATTATTAAAGTAACCCTTGGCCTAAGGTGTTGAATAGCACAGTAATGGTCACTGAGATATACCGTATTGGCCCGAATCTAATACATTGTTTTTTGCATAAAAACAGCGCGAAGAAATCCGGACTTGTATTATAATCGAGGCCTAAGCCATTTCAAGTGTGAAAGACGTCTATTATAGGTTATGCAGACTGTACTATGAACATATCGCGCAGCATCTTCTTCTGTGACATACAGGACTGGGCCTGCTGCACTGTCAAGGTCACACGTTCAATCTGATCTACCCTATTCCCGATTTTTGTTACTGTACTGGTACTGTACAGCACGCCAATACTTGTCGCGTCCTTGCATTGTCAGCCAATCCCTACGTCACAGTCACTCGAGATCTCTTTACTGAAAGCACCGAATGCGTCAAATCTTTGCAGTTAACCGAGACATCCGACGTAATTAAAGACCCACGAACCAGTTTGTATGACGCTCGACATATGAGGAAAAAATTGCGAGAAAAGGAATTAGAGGCGTGGGCTAAGCTACCTCAGAAAGGTCTTGGCGTAGAGCTATACAGCGAGTTTACTCCAGCGAATTCCTGGATACGACATCGTGAAGGCCTAACCTCCAGCGAGTGGCGTGAAGCTATTAAAATGACTGCACACGTGTCTTCCATATGTTCCCTTCCGGGCAGGACTCGGGACAACATCCTCTGTCGGCGATGCCAGAGAGAGCCAGAAACACTTGCACATGTCCTGGGCTCTTGTCTGCACGGTGAAGTACTCCGTAACTCATGACACCATAGAATTCGTTCGATGATCGCCGAATAGTTTAGATCAATACATTTTCAAGTGTTCGAAGAAGTTCATGGACTGGCAGACAATGGCAGTACAAGAAGAATAGACATGATTGCCATCCCGCCAAATAACAACAATGGCTACATCATCGATCCCACTGTTAGATTTGAAAAACAAAAGAGCCAACCTGAAGATGTAAATAGGGAAAAAAACGACATCTATGTACGTACAGTTCCATATTTCATGGACAAATACGTCTACAACAAATTGAAGTAATAGGCCTTATGGTTGGAGCACGTGGAACTATTCCCGGTTTCTTCTTCCAGACCTGGCAATGTTTCAGCCTACAGAGGAAGGCAATTGATGACATCGTTCTTGCAGCTCTGAGAGGATCAATATTATTTTATACTCCGCAACCATCTCTACGGTCAACAACGATCTTCAACTGATTAATTAGTACCTACTTATTTATTCAGTCATTTCTTGTCATTGTTGTAAGACTCCCTTCAACTTAAACATATGTATATTATTTATACTTCCAACTGCCTATTGCACAATATGCTCTGTCTTTGTGGCAGCCTGTTAATACAGGGAGCTGTTATCGTTTAGATAAATAAAAAAATACTGTATGGCATATTCTCTCTCATAATTGATTAAATTTATTTTAACATGTTTAAAGCTTGTTTGGAAGTTTAATAAATTCATGTAAAATACGAAAACAAAAGTATATAAATAATTATAGATGACTGTACAAAGACGCAGTGTGCACTATTTATTTAGATACTTCATTGGGTAGTAATAAAGGATTTGAAAGAAATTATGGTATTACCGGAGATAAAGTACAGTTCATTAGTTTTCTTTCATTCTATAACATTTTTAATATGTACATCGTATATAGTGTAATATTTTTGTTTTCCTAAAAAGAACATCTTAAAACTTGGGGTCGTATTATATTCTGGCCAATACGGTATATTATTTTTTATTTTTATTTTGACCACATAATGTTAGCCTGAATAGGCTCTAAAGTGCAAAAGGATGAAATAAAAAAATCATTTGTTTGAAAGCTCACTTTATCAGAAAAACATGGTTAAGCCTGTAACACTATCACTTATTTTGTCTATTAATTAATGAGAACTTTCGTCTCATATAGCTATATACAGGGTGTCGCCAATTTCTTTCTTCCTTCCTTTTCAGAGAAAGCAGATTGGGGTAAATGCCCGCTGGGTTTACTGCCATGGCAAAACAATGGCTCTATGCTGCAGCTAGATCTGCCATGTGACACAGTGTGGCAGCCCTCCCAGCAAGTGATCACGTATACAGACGGGAGTTTGCCAGGCTTCTTCCATACTGTTATCAACTGGGACAAAGTGTTTTCGAAACGGCCCACTCAGAAGAAGATCTTCCAAGAAATGCAGGACACAAACATAGTTGAAAAAGCTTTCGATGCTGTATTGAATCAAGATTGAATTGTGCAGTCTTAATGTGAAATGAATAAATTTGCGCGAATATTTGCCTAACATTGTTTATATTTATTGACTTTTAATTGTCTCCACAAAGCAGAAAATATATTTCATAGTATCTTACAAAACATTTATGCTCGTCTCTCGAAATGTAATATACTTTTGTGCGAGATCGTGCGTATTTGCTTGGTTTCCGCACAAAACCAATCCGCGGTAAGTCTAAAATTCCACATTCAGTATTCCCAACCTAACACACATAACAATTTCCCTCTTCTTACCGCTTAAGTGACATAATGATTTTACTGCTTTAGGTTTCTAACATATTATTTTTAGAGACATTCAATATAGTAATAATTATAAATTGGAAACTTACCACTGCAATTTCACCTAAATTGCACTGTTAATTATTGTTTTTAAATATTTGCAAAAATTAAGTAAACTCTACAACTCCACTAAAGTTACTGCATCCGTGATGCAAGTAACATTAAGGAAGCCGTGAAAAAATCAACAAGATTCCAGATGCCGATGTTATTACTGCAATATGTTATATAAATAATATTGTTAAAATATTAAAATGAAAAATAAATCATTACATAACCTTACCGTTTGTTTTAAGTTCGCATTTATGGACTGGGGGGAAAAAAAGAGAGACGTATATCACGGCCTGCTGGAGTATAGTAAACACAGAAAACATTTTAAAGCAACAATGTTGAAGATAAATATTTTTGTTTTCCAAATTTGCCGTCATTAAACAGAAACCAAGATGGAGATTTCATTGCAACTAATTAGAAATTCCTCTTTCAGGTATGTAATAAACGATCTTCGCACAAAATAATGTAAGATACACGAGCGGTATGTTTTCTTTCAATTCTCGGAAATTAAAAAAGCTCAACTACGTTTTGCTTTTTCAAACTTTTCCTCGAATATGAAAACTTCAACATACTGCTCTTGTAACGCATATTACTATAACATGCATCTCAATGAAAGATGGGTTAAAATTTGTATAATTTCGAGAGTGACAAAACAAATTCATTTTAATAAGGTATATTATAGGAACAGTATGAAAGATCAGAACTAAGAACTCACTGCAGTGTGAAATCAAATGTACTAGAGTGTGGTTTTGATGGAAAACAGGAAAAAAAAAATTATTAAAAATTGTGCATCATGTCCAAGAGAGGTATTCAATCTATAAGAGATAATATTCACATGGAAAGAAGGTTTCCAGAAAGAAATTCTTAAGACTTGATCAATGAATAAAGCAGGTTATGGACTTGCAGGAGGGGGAAGGAAGAAGGCCAAAAAATAGTAATTAATGCTACAAGACTAATTCATTCATTCAATGCTCTGCCCAAGGGCAGGTCTCTCACAGCAAACCCAGCTTTCTCCAATCTTTCCTATTTTCTGCCTTCCTCTTTGTCTCTGCATATGATATTATCTTAATGTCGTCTATCATCTTATATCTTCTTCTGCTACGAACTCTTCTCCCGTTTACCATTCCTTCCAGTGCATCCTTCAGTAGGTAGTTTCTTCTCAGCCAGTGACCCAGCTAATTCCTTTTCCTCTTTCTGATCAGTTTCAGCATCATTCTTTCTTCATCCACTCTTTCCAACACAGCTTCGTTTCTTACTCTATCTGTCCATTTCACATACTCCATCCTTCTCCATATCTACATTTCAAATGCTTCTATTTGCTTCTCTTCACTTCGTCGTAATGTCCATGTTTCTGCCCCATACAATACTACACTCCACACAAAGCACTTCACTAGTCTCTTCCTTATATTGTTATGATGTACCGAAGTACATATGATATTTCTGTGCAGATGTTCTGCGTCATCATAGGATGAAAGATAATAATATATGATATGCGAAAAATAATTACTTAGTGATTTAAGATGATGCTTATTTTGTCAGATCCCAGCCACTTAGGGTCGTATTCATAGACGAGACTTTGGACCAAAGTTGACTTTGGAAAGTACAAAGTCGACACTTTGACGAAAGTAAACTTCGATCGTGACTTTACTTTGAAGTCGCCGAAAATCTAGACTTAGACTGTGACTTTCGTTCGTGGACATAAGAAAAATGGCTGATATTTTGGAAATTGTTATATTTGCCGAGAAGATTGATAACATCCAGGAAATTTTTGAAGCTCCTTCATGTTTCTCGGCATATTATTAGACATGTGCAAAACTCTATTGAATTTTATAGAGATAATGAACTCAAATCAAGATACAGATTTGAAAACTTGACCGTATTAAATAATATTCACATGTTTCAACATGCACTGATGAATAATAGAATAATAAAAAAGGATTACCTGTTCCATTAATAATACTCTCATTTCACTTCGGTATTGCTCTACGGATATAAGGATTAATGGTTTACTATTGATTTTGTATATTTAATTGATTCTTTATACCTCTTCACCAGTTCTAGTAGCATGTCTCTTTCATAATCTGTCATTGGTGGCATCTTCTTATCTTTCACGTCTTCACAATTATTTTACATTGAATTAATTAAAAAATGCTGCAACAATCGCTTAATGTCTGCCGATGTTCAATTGTTTCACTGATTTGAGACTCAAAAGATGGCTTTTATAGTGGCAATGCCTACTCTACTTCAGTTATTCATTAATTTAATTCGTTTAGAAGGCCATGATTGTGATTGCCAACATTAGAACAAGATCGTCAAATCTCGACTTACCAAAGTCAAAGTCAAATTCTCAGAAGTACTGTCTATGAATAGGACTTTTAACAAAATTAAACTTTACTACGAAAGTCGACTTTGGGAAGTCTTCAGTCAAAGTCTCGTTCATGAATACGACCCTTAGTCATTCATAACGAGTGCACCTCTAAACATATATGGACATTGTCCCACTATGATACATCTATGACGCAGTGCATGAGGGTAGGTCACTAGAGGGAAACAAAGAGGTGGAACTTAAACTGAGAGGATTCGATCCAACATCGGGATGGGAATCTGCGTCATCATAGGATGAAAGATGAGTGGAACGGAGAAAAATTCTCTCCGGCACCGGGATTTGAACCCGAGTTTTCAGCTCTACGTGCTGATGCTTTATCCACTAAGCCACACCGGATACCCACCCCGGCGTCGGACAGAATCATCTCAGATTAAGTTCCAACTCTTGGGTTTCCTCTAGTGGCTGCCCTCTGCACTACGTCATAGATGTCTATGAATGTAGGACTGAAGTCCACACATGTGCTGAGGTGCACTCGTTAATTTGTGACTAGTTGGCCGGGATCCGACGGAATAAGCGCCGTCTTAAATCACTAAGTGATTTATGCATATCATATATATTATTGCGTAAATCACTTCGTGATTTAAGATGGCGCTTATTCCGTCGGATCCCGGCCAACTAGTCACTCATAACGAGTGCACCTCAGCACATGTGTGGACTTCAGTCCTACGTTCATAGACATCTATGACGTAATGCAGAGGGCGGCCACTAGAGGGAACCCAAGAGTTGGAACTTAATCTGAAACGATTCTGTCCGACGCCGGGGTGGGTATCCAGTGTGGCTTAGTGGATAAAGCAACAGCACGTAGAGCTAAAAACCCCGGTACAAATCCCGGAGCCGGAGAGAATTTTTCTCCGTTCCATTACTCTTTCATCGTATGATGACGCAGAATATCTGCATGGAAATATCATATGTACTTCGGTAAATAATATATAAAATTTGATAACACAATCTCAAGGGAAAAGATAGAACTCTCTGCATCATAATCCACAGTTAATTCCCGATTTACCACGCAAATCGTCTGTAGCTGTATTTAGATGGCAATAGGCCATGATTGTTTGGCCAAACACCTGCATAGAATTGGAATATATCAGTTCCACTAACTGCCCATTGTGCAATTCAAATCAAGAAATGGATTCGGAACACTTCAAAATCTGTGCTTCAGTGGCTGACCATGACAATATCTTTGAAAAATATTTGAGTGAAAGAGGTCAAATGACTTTATTGTCGAACGCCTGGCATTAGAAAATAACAACAACAACAACAACAACATAATAATAATAATAATAATAATAATAATAATAATAATAATAATAATAATAATAATAATAATAATAAATGTGATTATATTAAGAGAGTCACATCATATGTTTTGGTGTGGCATGTTGAGTCTAGGCCCGTCTAGGGTGTGCTGTGAGTAGAAAAAAGGTTGCAGAACACTGTTCTATACTATGAGTTTCCAAATACAGTAAAATGTGCAAAATATAGAATGATCTCATTTGTGACCAAAATCTACCACAACCAAAACAAAGTGAAGCAACAATGAGTGTCATCATGCAAGTTCACTATAGGGAACCAATGATGTGCCGGTCTTTGCCAGCACCTCCATGAGTGCTGCAGATGTCCCCAGTCCAAATGCATCCAAAGGCTTCCGGTTCATAACTGCTATCCTGTAACAATCACCTTTTCTGTATAAAGAGTTGATTAGATACAGGTATCTCGAAACTAAAACAAAATACTTGCTGTATCCTTTTATCATCATTAGTGGTGTCGAGCTTATCAAACTAAAATGCCTACATATTTTGTTAAATCTACCAACTGTTTTTTAGCTGGTTATTTAATGACGCTGTATCAACTATTCGGTTATTTAGTACTGATGGGATTGGTGATAGCAAGATGGTATTTGGCGAGATGAAACCGAAGATTTGCCATAGGTTACCTGACATTTGTCTTACAGTTGGGGAAAACTTCGGGGGGAAAAAAAACCTAACCAAATAATCAGCTCAAGCAGGAATCGAACCCACGCCGGAGCGCAACCCTGGATCAACAGACAAGTGCCCTAGCCAACTGAGCTATGTTGGTGGCTTATTGACTGTTGTTCTAGCACAAATTACAACATGTAGGAAAATTCCTTTTCTAAATGGATACCTAGGTTCCAGATACAATTATTTTTGTTCTTTAGAGGAAAAATAGAGATAGGCTTCTACGTTATAAATTTACAAAACGTACAAGAATCCCGTTCATATTGTTGTGCCCAAGGATTATGATAAGAATCATAACTTTGTTATGACCATAAGCAATATATTTTCATTTTATTTGAAAGTAATGAAATCGTACTTATTAAAACATTTCAGTTGAAGACATGCTTTGACATACGACAGAGATCGCTTCCTGTTTCGACAGATTACAGAGTACAGTTTAGCTAACTCATCAAAGTCATAGTCCAGTCCTTGAACAAGGCAGAAATGCGTATGCTTGCATTTTAGCACAAAATCATTCTTAGCAACAGCTGACATATAACGAAAGATACATATATTATGCAGCGTCTCTCGCGAGACATTTTAATTGGCGAATCATTCAGAACTCGGGATTTCTATTGGGTAAATCAAAAACAGAGATTCAGTCGTGAGAGTTCCTTAAATCTGTATTGTTCTAAGTGACGACCGGAAACGCCGATCTGAAATAATGGTTAAGAATCAGAAGCGTGGTGTTTAGTGAATGCAATACCGTCTTTTTAGAAGATTCGCGGGTAAAATAGCGTCAATCTGTTACGTCACAAAGGACGCGGTTCCAGAACTTATAAATGGACATGAAACGTCCAAAACGCGGTCATTAGTTATTGGTCAAGACAGCAGTCATGTAGTAGCGGTCGTAACTTCCCGACATCCAGGAAGAAGTTCAGAAAATGGCATCATCTGCGAACAGTACCAGGGTTCGCCCTACTATCTACTGTAAGTAAAGTCATCAGTTCAATTCTTGTACTTTATATTTAACTAGTTCATTTTGATACTTTAAAATTAACAGCAACTTTGATTCTTCTTAAATCGTTCAATTTCAATATTCTATCTGTAATAAATTGATATCTTATTAACAGGGAAAGGATTTATATGTAAATACATATTTACTTATAAAGCTAATATAATTTATATTTTGCATTATCTTTATGTTTCACAATGTGTAGGGTTGAAAAATCCTACTTTTATTTTCCATATTTTTCCATATTTTAGAGTTTAGTACATATTTTCGTTAATTTCCATATATTTTCTATATTTCATATAAAACAGTCCATATTATATTAGGTTTAACAATAAAACAAAACAAAATTCCATTAACTTTTAAAAATACATTTCAACAATAGAGATTTAAACACATGTTCAGTAATCCCTTTAACATCAGAGTTATTTGAAAATTAGCAGTCCTATCAACAATGGGAAAGTAAGTTACAAAACTGTATTAATTTAATTTAAAATTTTTAACAGACTTCAGTTGTGCAGCTCAACAGTTAAATGCCAGTCAGAGTACACATAGGTTCAGTTTTGTAAATCATACTATAAAGACGGTAAATATGCCAAAAGTACGTCATTCAGTCAATTTAAAATCAAAACTAACAAGTTACATTTCAGAATTTAAAGAAGATGGTTTATCAACTGACAATAAAATATTATTTTGTAATTTGTGTCAGTGTGCAGTATCATCTACACAAAAGTTCCTGGTGCAACAACACATTACAACTAGTAAACATCAGGCCAACAAACAACTAAATTCCAAGCAGAGACAATTGTTTTTAACACAACCAACAACATCGAATGTAAGATCTGAGTTTAACATCGACCTGTGCCGTTCTCTCATCTCTGCTGATATTCCTCTCTACAAACTAAAGAATAAGGTCTTCAGGGAATTCCTTGAAAAATATACTCAACATACAATCCCGGATGAGTCAACACTTAGGAAGACGTATGCTCCATCCATCTACGATGAGACAATACAGAAGATAAGAGATGAAATTAAAGATAGTTCAATTTGGGTTTCCATTGATGAGACTCCCGACAAAGAAGGTAGACTTGTTGGTAATGTAGTTATCGGTTTGTTAAGTGAACAATATTCTGAACGAATTCTTTTACATTGTGATGTTCTAGAAAAGTGCAATAACAAAACTATAGTTAAACTGTTCAACGAAGCTATGGGTATCCTGTGGCCAAAGGGTATTATGTACGATAATGTGTTATTCTTTATTAGCGATGCTGCCCCTTATATGGTCAAAGCTGGACAAGCATTATCTGTTGTATATCCTAAATTGACTCATTTTACTTGTGTGGCGCATGCATTTCATCGTGTGGCAGAAGTGGTCAGAGACAATTTCCCTAAAGTAGATTTGTTGATTTCATCAGTGAAAAAAGTATTTCTCAAAGCTCCCAGTAGAGTTAACGTGTTGAAAGAAATGTACCCTGAAATTCCATTGCCACCAAAGCCAATTTTAACTAGATGGGGTACATGGCTAGAAGCAGTTGAATATTATGCCGAACATATAGACTCTATTAACAATGTTCTCCTTGCATTGGACTCTGAAGATGCAGTCTCAATTGATACTGCGAAAACAGTTACCTGTGACATAAGTGTGAAGAATGACTTAGCTCACATTCAGCATACATTTTCATGCATCATAAAAACGCTCAAAAGTCTCCAAAATAGGCACCTTTCACTATCTGAAAGTTTTGAAATTATAAATAGTACTGTGGAACAACTGAATCGTGGTAGAGGTAAAGTTGCAGATGCAGTAAGAGCTAAGGTGGACACTGTACTTTCAAAAAACCCTGGATATGAAGAACTACAAAAGGTTGTTGCTGTGATGAGTGGTGAATCAACAGTGAAGATTAACTTGGACTTATCCCCAGCAGACATTGTGAAATTGAATTATGTACCAGTTACTTCTTGTGACGTCGAACGCTCTTTTAGTCAGTATAAATCTATCCTCAGAGACAATAGAAGAAGATTCACTTTTCAGCACTTGAAAGAAATGTTTGTAACCTATTGTTATGGTAACAGACAATAAAAATTGTGTTTTGTTGAAACTACATTGGAAGATAAGGTACGTCCATTATATTTTTTGTTTAGTTTGATTAAAATGTACCAATATTTAACGTACATAGTCATTTTTTTATAATTTTAAGTCCATATTTAATTCCATATTTTGGTAAAAATCCATATTTAATTCCATATTTTGGTAAAAATAACTACATATATATTTACATATTTCATATATTTTTAGTCCATATAAATCCGTTCCCTGCTTATTAATAAACTTAGTATTAGTGAATTTCTACAATTGTGATTATTTTGAAAGCCTGAGATCACATTCTAAGTAGGAATCCCTTCTATCCATAAGCAAGTACAGTTTATAAATTATCAAGAGTTAGGAAGTATAACACAGTGTCTGATTCGTTTGTATTATCTTGATAGTAGATTATAACTCGCGAATACCTCAAAGATAAGCCATCTGCCCTTGTCGTGGCAAGTGGTACAACAAAATACTGGTGTCAGAATTGGCATAATAAAAATTGATGTCAGAAATGGGCACAACAAAAATTGGTACCAGTATCAGAAATGGGCACAACAATATCGGAGAGGATTCCAGACACAATTATCTGCTATAGTACACTCATATCTCCTGTTTTGCAGACAGATGTCTCTTGACACTTCGTAAGTGTTTAATAATTGAATAAGTAAAACAGGAAAGATGCTAAATATTTATAGATTATTGTTAAATTTTCAGAATTGCGTTAGCAGTGTTGGGAAACTGATGTATGCCTCCATTTGCTCTCTGCAATGTAACTGTTTGTTCTCTTCTCCAATCCCTTCTTCTTTTTATTATGCTAATTACTGACGTGGCTAACTCAGGTTCTGTCGTATTAGAGTATTCGTATATTCAATTAAACATATTAGAACAATACGAAATATAAAAGCACACAATAACATACTCTGAGCATATACTCAGGGCTGGGCAGTATTTGAAATACATGTATTTGAAATACATTTGTATTTTGTATTTAGTAATTTGTAAGGATTTTCGAAAGTATTTTGAATTTTGTATTTAAATACATAAAATTGATGTATTTTGTATTTCAAATACTTAAAATACTTTTTTTTTCTTCTTGTCCTTCAAGTTTTGGATTTGGATTTGAAGAATGAACTTTTGTCTTATTTGCTTATCCATTTCAGAACTGCTAGTTTTCTTGCCACAACTGATTCCCTTAATGCCATAAAGAAATCTCCAACAACATCAAGGATCCATCACCCAACACTTGCTAAATGGTCAGCATTATAGAATGCTTCTAGGAGACCCAAATCCTCAGAAATTATATCAGATGTCTTGAAATATTCATCAAAGTTTCCTTGTCCAACTCGATGGAATTCTCTTCATGACTCAGTCTCTCAAATATTGGAATTCAAACATGATATAAACAGGTGTAACAGAGAACTGTTCATCTGGTTTCACACACATATTCTGTGTCCTCTTCTTATCATTTAGTGAAGCAGTGTCAGAGAGCCATCTCATCTCAATGGCAAAGGGACAACCCTGTGCACTCTATAGAGAATTACCCAACAGTGAAACAAGCTTTTATAAAGTATAATACAAGTTTGTGTACCTCTGCACCTGTAGAAAGACTGTTCTGTTTTGCAGGATTTATTCATTCACAAGCAAGGGGATCCTTATCTGATAAACTTCTTGAGAAACTGTTTTTTAAAGGGAGCAGTAATTATTCATATGTAGCATAATTTCATTGCTGACTGGGAAAAGGAAGAATGTTCAGTTACAGTGTTTATATAAAATTTCGAGGTAAAAATACTTTTAATGTTAATATAACATTTTAGATTTTCAGTATTATTCTTATTTCTTTAGGCCTATATATTGTATCGAGTATTTCAAATACAAATGTATTTTGAGTAATTGAAATACAGATGTATTTTGGTTGATTTTTTAAAAGTATTTTGTATTTGTATTTCAAATACAATTTTTTGAAGTATTTTGTATTTGTATTTCAAATACTTGGATGTCAGTATTTTGCCCAGCTCTGCATATACTTAATACGCAATATAATTCAATTCACATACATTATTCGATATCATACTACACGACACACTAACAACCATCCCCCACCATAAAAACAACACCCCCTCCTCCATCACTGACGAAAGCCACCGGAAATCAAGACTAGCTGGAGCAGCAGTAGTTCGAAGGGCACTGAAGATGACACCAGTCTGTCATAAAGGTACATTACCTTTTATAAAATTGTAACACTCAACGTTTTAACTATAGAAAGTTTTAAAGTTTAACTCAAATGTTAAAGTGATCATAAGAAACAATCAGCGTATTCCGAATCTCACCGGACCGGTGGACATCAATGACGTCACGCTACGGTGAAATAGGAACAAAACTGCTGAAAGGTTCAATGGCTGTCATGGCGGCTGTACAAGTTGTTGTCTGTGCTATGCTAGCAAGATTTTGCGAAATTTCCGTCCTGTCATTCGTTCAAAGAAAAGAGAGCATAAACAATTTATTTCTTGAACCGGTAGTAATAACTGGTCCGTTGACATGTTCGCTCATAAGCCATTAAGATATTTTTTTACGTTGTGCTCATTACAAACAATACAGCAGAACACACTGCCATGACACAACAGTGCACGATGTCATTCGTCTGTTAATTCCCGCCCTATACAAGAACCAATTAAATTCACTGATGGCGGCTGATGGAGACTGCCACCACCTCTGCATGCTGATGGAACCAGTGCGACACCGGTGGAGCATCAGTGACGTCATCATTGAAATTCCGAACACCGTAATGCCATCAGATTGCTCAGCGCTGAGATTCGGAATACGCTCAATGAATATCTTAGTAACTTTCTCACATGCTCACCGTGATCCTGATATATTATACAGGAACTTCCAGTAAGACGATCGAAGGTTCTGAGGTTCTACTAATGCAGCATGCAAGAGGATGGCTGTGGAGAAGGAATACAGAAGAATGTTCGCTCCAGGGAGCTCTGGCACATATCCTTTCTGAATGCTGTCCACGTAGATGATCTAAAATAAAGAAGCATTACTGAACTACAATAATGTTTAAGTATCACACACTGCAGGTACTTATTAAGCTATCAGGTTTAAATATGTAGTACTCAGTGCACACCTGCTTACTTCATTTGCAATTTGCTTACTGCGACATGTGAAGAACAGCGCTATTCAGAAAGCAGCAACTACCGGTACTACACCTGCTATTCACAACTTTTTTTGCTGCATACAACTTTGAAGTAGATATATGTGAACAGGATTTGTAAGGTTAGCTGAATCCTATGCAAAGGAAACAAAAGACAGATTGAAAACCTACACAAACACACAAACAAAATACATTCAAAACTACACTACACACTAGAAACAGAAAGCAACAAATCCATCAATTTCTTAGACATCACAATAACAAAAATAGACAACAAATATATGTTCAAAATATACAGGAAACCCACTATCACGTTAACACACATACACACCTCTAATCATCCCACACAACACAAACACTCAGCATTCCGATCCATGATACAATGACTTATCAACATTCCTGTGAACCAACAAAACTATAAGAAAGAAATACATACTATGAAATACATAGCACAGGAAAATGGATACAAAATCAACATAATAGACCATATCATAAGAAAGACTAAGTGCAAACAAGAAAACGCAACATGAACACAAGAACAAAACAACTACATCATACTAATATACGAAAACAAGAACACATAAAAGATTGCACCATCTTTCAACAAACTAAAATGCAACATTGCATACAGAACACAAAACACACTACAGAAACATCTTAACACACAAACAAGACACACAAATAAATACAACTTAACAGGTGTATACAAACAATCATGTAACAGTTGCAACGATTTCTACATCAGACAGACTGGAAAATTATTTCAAACAAGTTACAAAGAACATATAACAGCTATAACCAAACCACATAACAATTCAACCTATGCAGACACATCACGAAGTCCAATCACAACTACAGCAACATAGACACTGACATCAAAATATTACACATCCAGCCAAAAAACTAGAAACATACAAAAACACACCCCCAGCATAACCTGAACATTCATCTCAATTTCCTTTTCGACACAATCATGAACACACCCCACCACAACAGAAAACCAGAAGATAGCGTGGCATCTTCACTAGACTGTGGAAAATGAAGAACATCACTTCGAAACTAGTCAGCCAGGTAAATTCCTCATATTAACACAGTAAAGAAATTACAAGTTAATTAGTGATTAAAGTGTATGTATAACAATGAAGATTAAAATTTTACTCACTTTCTATTGATTAAACACATTTGGGCAACTTAAAAGAATCCTAAGTGTTCCCAGCTCTCTATATTATTCTGTTAAACTGATTTCTCATTATTAAAAAATTATCTTACACTCAAACCTTATTTATGCGTAGTTCTGAATTGTGTGTAATTTAAATCATTCCCTTTCAGTTACATATAACCCAAGATTTATTGTAACGGTATACATTTTTTAGCAGACGCTAAATAAAGACAGAGTACATTCAGGCCCAATACAGTAAAGAGCAGTCAACAAAAATATATCTTGCTGACACAAGAAATTCTTATCAAATTAATCATCATATCACGATCACTTACTAATAGACGGTAATTATACACAGTATTTAAAGGGTGTAAATGATATTTTGTTATTGAAGTGTTGTATCAGTGAAGAATTATGTTGTGTCAGTGATGTGTGTTGTGTCAGTGAAGTGTGTTGTGTAAGTGAAACGTGTTCCTGTCAGTGAAGCTTTATAGTTTATAGTGGCAGTGCAAAGTATTTGAACAGTGAAATGTTTTTGAAGTGTTAGTGAAATCAGGATAGAATCAGTGAAATGTGTCGTAGTTCCAGTGCAGTGAGTGAGTTGACAGCGAAATGAGTGTAATGTTGAAAGGTACTTGTGCAGCTATGAACATATCATACTCCTGGGTTTTAGTTCGAACTTAGGTTTAAGACACAAATTAGATTTATTTTAAATGTTATTTTAAGTGATCGTGCTTCATTTAATTTAGGATATTCCCTGTTATTATTATTATTATTATTATTATTATTATTATTAAATTATTGTTAGTATTAATTATTAGTATTATTATTAATTGTATTTTTAATTAATAAGTTTATTATTGTCATTATTGAGTGTAATTAGTTACCACCGCCACCGGGTATATACCCATTGCAGTGTGAATAAATACATACATACATACATCATTACAGTTCTCGAAGAGGATTGTAAGTAACTTTACGTTGTTATCTGTTTATATCCACTCTTTGATCAAGCACCTTCCTTTTTTGCAGGAAGAGAAGAGAGCAAGGAAGTAAAGGGAAAATAAAGAACAGAAAACAAGTGGTTGGGTGATTTAAAGAAAGTAAAGGAATCACGAACATACATGAAGTTAAATGTAAAACAAAGGATAGAACAAAAAATTGAGATCTTTGCATCTTCTGCGGGCCTCTGGGAAAAGAACTAAGTGAAGTTTATTCATGTGGAACGTAGCATTGTATGGGGCAGAAACATGGACATTACGAAAAAATTAAGTGAAACGACTAGAAGCATTCGAAATGTAAATATGGAGAAGAATGGAGCGTGTGAAATGGACAGACAGAATAGGAAATGAAGCTGTGCTAGAAAGAGTGGGCTATGAAAGAATCTATCTATCTTCGTAGTGTATCCAGCTATTTGCTGACAACACGTGTTCCACTATGTTTCACTATGAATTTTCCCTTCTTACAAATGATGGGTAAAAAGCACAATGCTGTGAAAGAATAATGCTGAAACTGAACAGGAAGAGAAAAAGAAATTGACTGTTTCATTGGCTAAGAAGAAACTGTCTACTGAAGGATGTACTGGAAAGAATGGTGAACGGAGAAAAGTTCGGGGCAGAAGAAGATATCAGATGATGGACGACATTACGATAAATGAATCATAATAATGATGGAAAATAAGAGGAAAGTGGAAAAGAGGGAAGATTGCAGAATGCAAGGTTTGCAGTGAAAGACCTGCTCTTTGAACAAATTTGAACCTTCATTTAGAAGATACTATCCAAGCTGCAGGACGAGGAGGAGGAGGAGGAGGAGGAGAAGGAGAAGAAGAAGAAGAAGAAGAAGAAGAAGAAGAAGAAGAAGAAGAAAGAACTGCAACGAGTTTATCTTGAACAAAGTAATAGGAAATGTGAAGTTCCCTCACCTGCAAACTCTTCCACATGATATACAGTGCAATCGTGTTGTCAGAGAAAAAACCAAATGCCAGTCCTGCCAGCAAACCTGCAGGAATTGCGTGGAACTTGGAATCCTTGTTGAAGAAGCGACGTAACAAGCAAGACATCAGCTGGAAATGAACATAAACATACGATTCATTCAGCTACACTGAGTGTTACTCACACACATCTCCGTAGTAAATTTGTATAAGATAATTCACGGTACGTACTTAATAAGATTACCAGATTTTTTTTAACAATTTACAAGAACAGATATAGACATATATACAGAGTGCAAATCCAGTCTTTCAGGTAAAACTTCCTGTAAAGCAGATTTGAATAATTTCAAGGGAAAAATTGTTCCGGAGCCGGGTATCGATCCTGGGACCTCTGGTTGAACGTACCAGCGCTCTGCCAACTGAGCTACCTGGGAACTCCACCCGACACCGTCTCAACTTTTCCCTTTATATCCACACAACTCGCGTGGGCTGACGAAATGTCAGATACCCACATCGAGTGCACACAAACTTTGTGTGACTTGGAATTGTGGTTTTCTGTTAACGTACACAGTGACGTAATATATACGTAGCTCAGTTGGCAGAGCGCTGGTATGTTCAACCAGAGGTCCCGGGATCGATACCCGGCCCCGGAACAATTTTTCCCTTGAAATTATTCATATATACAGAGTGTCCGACAAGTCCCACATCATAGGCTAACTCATAAAATATGTTCATATGACCCCCTCCGATTTCCAAACATGCCTGGAGGCGAAACTTCACGATATTTACAATGCGGTGCAGTATGTCGACAGTAATTTCACGACACTTTTCCTCGATCCGCGTTAGTGGATAGTGCAGGTCACACATCTTCACTGCATGTACCTTTTCTTAAGAAAATCCCAGAAAGCAAAGTCAAGTGGATTTAAGTCGGGCGACCTAGGAGTCCACTCTGTGGGACCTCAGCAGCCTAGAAGTGTAGCAGAGCCAGATTATGCTACACTCAAAGATTGCTGGATGCTGGCAGCGAATACTGTTGTTAATGTACCTCTCAGTTAATGTACTAATTCTTTCAGCATATGACTCGGATAAGAGAGAAGTTTTATATAATATTCTTATTGAATTTGGTATTCCCAAAAACTAGTTCGATTACTTAAAATGTGTCTCAGTGAAACGTACAGCAGAGTCCGTATAAGTCAGTTTCTGTCTGATGTTTTTCCAATTTACTGCGGGCTAAAGCAATGAGATGCACTATCACCTTTACTTTTTAACTTTGTTCTACAATATACCATTAAAAAAGTCCAGAAAAACAGAGATGGTTTGAAACTGTAGCTGATTGTTTACGCAGTTGGCGTGAATACTATATGTCAGGAGAAAATCCACAAATGATTAAGGGAAACACGGAAATTTTACTTAGCGCAAGTGAGGAGATAGGTTTGGAAGTAAACCCCGTAAAGACTAAGTATATGATTATGTCTCGTGACCAGAACATAGAATGAAATGGAAATATAAAAATTCGAAATTTATCCTTTGAAGAGGTGGAAAAATTAAAATACCTTGGAGCAACAGTAACAAATATAAATGACACTCGGAAGGAAATTAAATACTAAATAAATATGGGAAATGCCTGTTATTATTCGGTTGAGAAGCTTTTGTTATCCATTCTGCTCTCTGAAAGTTAGAATTTATAAACAGTTATATTCCCGGTTGTTCTGTATGGTTGTGAAACTTGGACTTCCACTTTGAGAGAGGAACTGGGGTTAAGGGTGTTCGAGAATAAGGTGGTTAGAAAAATATTTGGGGCTGAAAGGGATGAAGTTACAGGAGAATGGAGAAAGTTACACATCGCAGGACTGCATGCATTGTATTCTTCACCCAACATAATTAAGAACATTAAATCAAGACGTTTAAGATGGCCAGGGCATATAGCACGTATGGGTGAATCCAGAAATGCATAAGTGTTAATAGGAAGACCTGAGAGAAAAAGAACTTTGGGTAGGCCGAGACATAGATGGGAGGATAATATTAAAATGTATTTGGGATATGATGGTAGGGACTGGATTAATCTTGCTCAGGATAGGGACTTATCGCGGGCTTATGCGAGGGCGACAGTGAACCTCCGGATTCCTTAAAAAGCCATATTCTGTAAGTAAGTAAATAATTAGATGCCATATGGTAGTAGAATGAAAACAATGAAAACAAAAGAATGAAGTACCATACCGGATAACTTTTATTACAAACCAAGAATGTAACTTTATTGTTACGCCAATAATAAATCACTTTCTACAATTTAATTCTAGCCTACTCCCGTCAAGTAACACAGTAACACAGTATTCGTTATTGCACTCCACAGACGACAATGACAATTTACTTGGATTATTGAGAACAACAATGAACTGTTAATCTTAACTAATGTTCACAGAGCACTATTTACAAATCAGAACTGTCAGTTCTCAGTTCACGGTTCGTTTGTCTTGGCTAGTTCTTCTAGCTCAGTCACTCGAGTTCACAGTATCTCGAACCCCAGATCTTCAGAGACAATCCGCCGAACTTCGAACTCAGGTCTCCCAACTGCGATCCACTGCACTCAAACTCAGGACTTCCGGCTCCACAGTTACGGACACAACTCAAGTCGAACTCTGGTCTCGAAGCTGGCTTTACTGCTACACAAGGCTGGCTTGCTGTCCAACGATTACAACAACACTGTTCAAGTTCACTCGCGTGTTGTATTTATAACTAAACCATAGTTTCTGGAGAGTACGATCTCGCGAACAATCGACAGATGCCTAGAAGATAACGTCTATCCAGAGTTCTCTGGATTTCTCCCCTCAGTCACCAGCTGCTTTACTCCCTCTTCACCCTTCGTCGCGTCCGTGCCTCCACCCCGTGCCCCCCTCTTATGTCTGTCCCCTCTAGACCCGAGCGGCAGCAGCGAAGAAGGTGGCTGCGTTGCTCGTTTTCCTCGTGTACCCCAGACCTCTGTGGGACGCGATCGACTCCCGACTGTCACAATATGATAAATACAGACACTCTATAATATAATTAAATATGAAGTATAAATACATTTTCATAACCATACCCTAAAAATTCCAGAGAATCCAGCAACGAAACCTCCAAGGCGGAATGTATTCTTTTGTATTAGCAACTTTGGGAAAAGGGTTGGCTTGTGGGCCAATCTTCCTATCTGCAGACACACTTGCAGGCCATATCCTAGAGCAAACATCTTCCCCACTCCCTGGAACAAATACGGTGATATTAAATAATCAACAATTATCTACATTTATTTCTGTGTTAAGTGATGGGATGGAGCTGTGAAAGGCTAGAACAAGGATCATATGATATGATACATAAGCAGTGCATAAAGAAAGATCGTGCATGAGCGTTGTAACCATCAGCAGCATAGCATGGCAATTTTATCTAGGCAGGCTGTAGTGGTTAGGTCACTAGCATGATTATCAACCACTGTAACCCTTATGTTATGTTAATATGTGAGCAAATCTTAAAACCCAAATGAATATCAAATTTCTTGTAAACCAGCTTGATTCTCTAATCTTCTTGGCATTTGGCATCGGTAAGGATTCTGGACATATAGAAGACATCTTTTGGTACATTTTTTCTATTGCTAATGTGGAAAGAATGGGGAGTTTACTCTTTCATCATAAAATTTCTCAAATAAGTTTTCACTTGTTTTAAAGTGCTCATATTCCTTTCACAAGAGGCAGTGGTTGATAGAATTTTTAAGATAAGAGAAAGAAGTTTAACAGTCTCTGAAAAGGTGTCTTTCATGTCAATATTTATGAGTGCTTGGATGGCAATTGTTTAGCCTCACTCCCGAAAATGAACATTAGTTGTCCTTTTAACCTTTCTTTATCAAAGCATGGACAGAGCTTACATAACACGTCATCTTGGCTTTGGGTAACTATTTTGGCTACCATTGTTCACGAGTTTAAAAAAATCTTTGTTTCTGAAATCCTGAAGCCATGAGTCAAAGATTACAATTAAGCCAGGTACTCACTCACCGGAAAAATTTCGTTCTTTGCATTCGGAATTTTATTATGGTATCGCTCACTTGTTTGCATTTCCGAATTAATAAACAAATAGTGTTTTAATTTACCGCTAGAGAGTATTATTTCATTGTAGTTCTGAGCTGAACCTGGAAATAAAATGAATAGCTCTGCAATTTAAATAAATTATGTAGGACATACCTGGTTAATTTAGTATTTTTCCCAATCTCATTCCATAAGTTCTTTCTCCATATTACATTGTATTATTCTAATTTCATAAATTATGAAGCTCTTCATACTGTTGGACTTCATAAAATAAGCTTTTCGTCATCTATTTCATTATACCTTCAACATTACCGCGATTCAAGGCCTTGCAATCAACACATTTGCCATGACATTCTTTATTTCAATCTTGGACCATACGGAAATCCGTTTAGAATTCTCTGGCCAGAATTCTGAACGGAATCCGGTCATACGGATAGAGGCGATTGGTCCAAGTGGGCGATACTCCATTTAAAATAATGCAAAGAATAAAAATCCGAATGTGCTGTAGGGATCCGTTCCGATAAGTAAGCGCCTACCTTTACAGTATCCAATACTTCATAGAACAGTTTTTTCAGTTAATCACACATATTTATACTGGATTTAAATATCCGTCAAATGCTGACTAAACATGTCTTGATTTCTGTAGGCACTCATTTATGGTACCAATATCTTCACATCTTAAATTCTTCAAGGCTTTCAAGCAATTTTCTGTTCCTTCATTGTTATTATCTCGTCATTTTACTTTGCAGAATATTAAACAATACATCAGTGAATGTAAATATTTGTTATATAAATTAAGAAGAAAAACAGAAAGTTTACATTATGCAAAACATTAATCAACTCTTCAGCCTGATGGATTGAATTACTCGAGTCTTTATTTTCCACAACGTCATTTAGTGCAAGACTGGTCCTGATTCTCTTGCAGCTAACATTCCCATTTCTTAAATTGTATTTATACAGGGTCTGGCAGAAACAATGAGACGATTTATGATTCGGAAAACAACATTTTAATTGGAAAAATAGTAATGAATACCAAATTGAAAATATAGGTACCCATACTTTAAAGTATACCATTTAATTTTACGTTCATTTCTTGAAGATAACTTCCCTCGGGTGAGTTCACCAGACCTGACACAAATCTTTGCTTGGCACTTGAAACTGTCCATCACTCTCTGCAGCATGTCCCATTTGATTTCTTGAATTTCGATTCGAATTTTATCCTTCAAATCTTGGATTGTGTGAGGTAGTTCTTGTTACATTTTTCCCTTCAGTTCAGAAAGAAATCAACTGCTGACAGATCAGGCGACCGTGCAGGCGAATTTATATAGCTAAAGTGAACATTTCAGAATACTGCATCCACATTATGGTAATCATGGAAATTTAATTTTTGCGAAATTTGGAATTTAAATATATGGAATGTAAATCATAATGTAAGAAGTGCCAACACTTCTGTCCGACATACTCAAAGCTTGTGAATGCTCAACAATAGACCAGCAAGGATTCTGCTGGAACACAGTTCTCACTCTATCCACATTTTCTGGACTACATATGGTTCTGGGGTGATCAGAAAGCTTTTTGTCGGCAGCTTATGCATTTCTCCTAAATACATAAACCCAATTCAGAACATTCCCATTTCTTCCGATATGAAAGTGATGCCTAAAAAGACGTTGTGTTTGTATAACTGAGTCATTGCTCTTAAAAAAAATTCTTCTACGGTAAAATCCCAATGTTCATTCAATCAACGTTCCATCATTACTAAATGATACTAATGACTCGACATATTGTTGTGTGCAACAATGTTATATTACGTAGCACAAGAAAATGCTGCCAACTTTAAATTGTCTAATTGTTTCTGCTCGACCTTGTATTAGAAATATATTAGTTATATTTCGTTATCGCTATTCACACGTCTATACTACTTACATGCAGGATGTAGTATGTACAGCTGAAAGGGTGAGGACATGTTGGATGTCTGCTCAGATTTTGAACTGGCTTTACAAGACTGTGGTACAGCTTGTACAAGACAGCTAGTATCTTGTATTTCACAACCCTTGGCTTTCCTTCAATAGGTATTTGTGCAACCATTTCTAAATGTTCAGCGTGGCTAGGACTGGCAAGGGAAGCCACATGTTCTCGATTCTCAGCATAGCCTTTCTCTTCATACGGACCAACCAAAATTCTGTATAGAAGCAAAATGCTCTTTTAAAGGAAACCGCTGTGAAATTTTACCTTAAAATTATGAAAATATTTAGGCATTGCCATAGGTCAGTAGTAACAAACTGCTCTTGTGACCTAAGGCTGCATTCTGACATGAGATTCGAATTCTATTTGTGTTGATTATCTAGTTGGAATTTTTCCTAGATTTGCCCAACTGTAAGGTGAATGTCAGGTAATCTGATGTTAAACACTCTCATATCGTCAATATCTTGCTATCGCCAATTCCACCAACAACATTTTGACACAGTGTCGTTAAATAAACGATCTGAAAAGTAATCATTGCTACATTAAAACTATAATAATAATAATAATAATAATAATAATAATAATAATAATAATAATAATAATAATATAGTGGTTGAGTCACTGGCTGAGAAGAAACTGCATACTGAAGGATGCACTGGAAGGAATGGTGAACGGGAGAAGAGTTCGGGGCAGAAGAAGATATCAGATGATAGACGATATTAAGATATATGGATCATATGAGGAAACAAAGAGGAAGGCAGAAAATAGGAAAGATTGGAGAAAGCTGGGTTTGCAGTGATAGACCTGCCCTTGGGTAGAACACTGAATGAATGAATGAATGAATGAATGAATGAATGAATGAATGAATCAGTAGTAGCAGCGGTAGTGGAGGTGGCAGCAGCAGGAGCAGCAACAGTAGTAGTAGTAGTAGTAGTAGTAGTAGTAGTAGTAGTAGTAGTAGTAGTAGTAGTAGTAGTAGTAGTAGTAGTAGTAGTAGTAATAATAATAATAATAATAATAATAATAATAATAATAATAATAATTTATTTAACCTGGCAGAGTTAAGGCCATACGGCCTTCTCTAACACTCAACTAGGAATAAAAACTGCGTTACAAAAACACTACAAATTTACAAAGTACACTACAATTTTACACACAAAACTGAATAAGACAATAATAATAAAATGCAAACAAGTAAGAAGAAATCAGACATAATATATAACATACAGAAAGAAAGAAAAAAGCATAATAAAATGTGAACAGCAGGTCAAAATAAATGAGGCATACAAAGTATAAAAAAATAAGACAATTATTGATGATAATAATAATAATAATAATAATAATAATAATAAATAAGAATAGTAATAATAATAATAATAGTAATAATAATAACAATAATAATAATAATAATAATAATAATAATAATAATAGACCTAATAGTAATAATAATACTAATAGCAGTAATAAAATAGTGCAATACAAAGAATACAATATTTTTAAGTACACACAGTAAGGAAAATTATGATTATATATAGCTCAACTTATCACATTAGAGATATACCATTATCGGAAAATATGAAAACAAAAATATAAAATAGGTTAAATATCACTAGAACATAAAAAAAAAAGTGAATACGTGGAAACATGCAATACAACACTTGTCATAATAGTAAGTTAGTTTGGCAACTTGTCATAAGATAATTTTCTAACTTGGATTTGAAAGATTTCAATGTTCGGCAGCCCTTGACTTCAGGCGGCAGAGAGTTCCAGTGATGAGAGGTAGCAACAGTGAAAGATGAGGAATACAGAGATGATGTAGTAGTAGTAGTAGTAGTAGTAGTAGTAATGCTAATGCTAATAATAATAATAATAATAATAATAATAATAATAATAATAATAATAGCAATAACACAAAATTCGCTACATGTTACAAAAATTAATAAGTACATACAGAGAGATTACTTACCAACAATTTCACAAAAATGAGAAAATACATGACAAATGAATTTCAAATAAGGAAAAATATTTGTCAGTATAGTACAGGGTGGGCACAAAGTTCCGTTACCCCCTATATGTACACACTACTTATTTAATTCCGATCATAATGCAGACATACATCCACTTCACACTAACTGTCCTAAGTGTCCAAAGAGTCAGTATGTCCCCCATCATTCTCCACACACAAAATAATGCGTCACCAGATTCAGTGTGACATTCACCTCAGCATTGCTGGTGTAATCTGTTGGAAAGCACGTTATCCTTCAATTCATCAATGGTGTTGTACCGTTCCTGTGCAAAAATGCTCTTGATGGAACTCCACAGTGCATTGTCACAGGTTTCCACAACGCTTGATTGGCGTGGGTCACCCATTTTACTATCTTCTCGACTGGCCACCTCGCAGCCCTGACCTCACAATGTGCTGTGGGGTTTCATCAAGAGTATTGTTGCATAGGAACGGTATGAATTGAAGGACGCCGTGTGACGCCCTTTCCAATAGATTACACCAGCAATGCTGAGGAAAATATATTGAACCTGGCAACGCATTATTGACCCTTTGGACACTTAGAACACACAGTTAATGTAAAGTGGATGTATGACCGGAATTACATAAAGTGTGTATATTTGAGGTATTTATAGGGGGTAAAGGGACTTTGTGTCCACTCTGTACATCACGCAGTTGTAATTAATTAGGTACATTTCGATTTCCTGATATACAAAGAATGGATATACGGTAAATGTGCAGTAATAGTCACTTACTAATATATATGCCTAAATAATTTCTAACAACATTCTGTCTTCAGCTGCAGTACTAAGAAAAATACTAAAATTGTTAGTGGTGCACTATTTAACGAAATATTTTGTAAAGTAAATGAGATATCAGACTCGTTATTATCTCAATTATGTGAGAATGTATAAAGTAATAATGTACAATGCAATCAGGCGAGTGATTAAGTGACTCCTCAAATTTAAATAGGAACATAATTTCATATACTACAGCGAAGGAAACAACCATCATTAATTAGAATAGAAGTTATCGGAACGATATCCAAATACAAACTGCTGAGCCATTTATAACCGAACCTACACCTTCTGAAGTCGAAATTGCGATAGAAAAGCTAAAAAAGTACACGTCTCCAGGTATCGATCAAATTCCAGCAGAATTAATAGAAGAGGGTGGAAATGCATTATCTAGTGGAATTTTTAAGCTTATACACGCTACTTGGGAAAAGAAAATTGTACCCGACCAATGGAAGGAGTCCATAATTATGCCTATCTTTAAGAAGGGGAAAAAGACTAACTGCACTAACTTTCGAGGAATATCACTTTTATTGAGGTCATACAACATTTTGTCCAATATTCTTTTGAGAAGGTTAACTCCTTATGTACGCAGATGAAATTATTGGGGATCATCAATGTGGTTTTAGGCGTAATAGATCGACTATTGATAAGATTTTCTTAATTCAACAGATATTGGAGAAAAAATGGGAGTATAAAGGCACAGTACATCAGTTATTCATAGATTTCAAAAAGGCATATGACTCGATTGAGAGAAATTTTATATAATATTCTTATTGAATTTGGTATTCCCAAGAAACTAGTTCGATTAATTAAAATGTGTCTCAGTGAAACTTACAGCAGAGTCCGTATAGGCCAGCTTCTGTCTGACACTTTCCAATTCTCTGGAGGCTAAAGCAAGAGGATGCACTATCACCTTTACTTTTTAACTTCGCTCTAGAATATGCTATTAGGGAAGTACAGGAAAACAGGGAGGATTTGGAATTGAACGGGTTGTATCAACTGCTTGTTTATTTGGATGACGTGAATATGTCAGAAGAAAATCCACAAACGATTAGAGAAAACCCGGAAATTTTCTTGAAGCAAGTAAAGAGATAGGTTCGGAAGTAAACCCCAATTATGATTATGTCTCGTGACCAGAACTTATTACGAAATGAAAATATAAAAATTGAAAATTTATCCTTTGAAAAGATGAAAAAATTCAAGTATCAGTACCTTGGAGCAACATTAACAAATAGGCCTATAAATGACACTCGAGAGGAAATTAAATGCAGAATAAATATGGGAAATGCCTGTTATTATTCGGTTGAGAAGTTTTTATCATCCAGTCTGCTCTCGAAAAAGCTGAAAGTTAGAATTTATGAAACAGTTATATTACTGGTTGTTCTGTATGGTTGTGAAACTCACTTTGAGAGAGGGACAGAGGTTAAGGGTGTTCGAGAATAAGGTACCTAGGAAAATATTTGGGGCTAAGAAGGATGAATTTACAGGAGAGTGAAGAAAGTTACACAATGCAGAACTGCACGCATTGTATTCTTCACCTATCATAATTAGGAACATTAAATCCAGACGTTTGAGATAGGCAAGGCATGTATCACCTATGAGTGGGTCTGGAAATGCATATAGTGTTAGTTGGAAGACCTGAGGGGAAAAACCTTTGGAGAGGCAAGGCGTAGAGGATAATATTAAAATAGATTTGAGGGAGGTGGGATGATGCTAAAACTGGATTGATCTTGCTCATGATATGGACCAATGGCGGGTTTATGTGAGGGCGGCAATGAACCTCCGGGTTCCTTAAAAGCCATTTGTAAGATAATTTCATAATAGCAGCTGATAAGACACAGATAAGTATTAGTGTGATACAAATTTTAGTACCAAGGAGTCCCCTCTTGTTCTATCATACCAAATGTAAGCAGCAATATAATTTCTTGGTATCAGGATTACTTTCAACCAACCAACCAAATGTAACACGATGGACATTATAGAAATCCTTCCATATTATTTACAAATTTGATGAAGTATGAAATAGTACCTTAGGAGACGATATATAGAATCATGTCTTGCTTTCCGTCCTTTGTAGAAGTACAGTAGAACTGTAATGGAAGTTGCAAAAATGAACACCTGACTATGTGGAATTGATCGAACGAGACCTCGCCAAGTGGCCATTCGAAATAATGTCTCTGTAGCCTGTAAAGATTAAAACACAGGATTAGTTCTGCAGTTGGACAAACTTTTCTAACTAACTTCACTTCATAACAACACAATTACCTACCACATTTGTAACATAAAGGGCTAGCAGACTTCTCCTCGAAGGCCTTTCCAAATTGATCGCTACGTATGAAGCTAGGAAGGCAGGCACGAAGCCCACTGTTAGCACATTGTAATTACCAAACACCTTCCTGCAAGAAAACAGTACAAGAAATAAACTGGTCGTCCTTCGTTATACAGTAACTAAGTAACCCGAATTTTAAGTACTTACTTATTCTATTCATATACAGAGTGAAAGGGGTATAACTGCATTAATTTTAAGAACAGAATCTTTAGGTTGTAAGTAACCAAAAACTCAAATGTCATTTTGGTTTTTGAATAACGGTTTAGCCTAAAAAAATTGTGTCTGAAGTTTGACTTCCATTTATGATAAAACTATTGGGTATTGAGACGAATGAGTGGTAAGATATCAACGCGAAGTATAAGCCGAAAAAAATATTCCTTTGTCATGTCTTCCAAAACCGCTTCATTCGTGTAATCACGTATAAAATTAACTGATTACATTTCCGTCACACTGTAAGTGCATTTTAATCAGTTAATTTCGTACTTTATTCCAAACAAATCACTCTCTTTTCATGCTAAACTTTTAAGACAAAGAACCCACTACACGCTATGGCAAATCTCCTGCATATGGCGAGAACCAATAGCAGATTGCTGCGGTGTTATAATATCGCTGTTCATGCGAGGGAGAGAGAGATTAGACGGAGTAAAGAGGGAGAGAGAAATAATTTCCCTGGTGCATTGTATGACAGCATCTCTAACGACGTACGGAATCATGCTGTTGGCCACTGGTGTAGCTTAGTCAATGGAAGTGCTTGCCTTCTGATCCAGAGTTGCGCTCGGGTGTGAGTACGATTCCCGCTTGGGCTGATTACCTGGTTGGGTTTTTTCCGAGGTTTTCGCCAACCATAAGGCGAATCTCAGGTAATTTATGGCGAATCCTCGACCTCATCTCGCCAAATAGCATCTTGCTGTCACCAATTTCATGATCGATAAATAACCTAGTAGTTGATACAGCATCATTAAATAAAAAACCAACTAAAAAAATATGTATTAAGCTGTTAATGAGATAATATAAAGTAAACAAAACTGACCATGATTACTTGAAAGGGATGGCTAATGACACGTCATACCCATCAGTTTCCTCGCTGTTATTATCATTATTTATGAGTTATCGCTGACCACATTGCTTTCGTCCTCTGTGTCACTGTCATTTAAATGTATTAGAATTGGTTCTAAAATATAATAGTACATTATGCAACGAGCCTATAATGGTAGCAATTAAGACGCGAGTATGTTTGTTTATGAAACGAGCGCAAGTGAGTTTCATAATTTTCATACGAGGGTCTTAATTACCATTATAGGCAAGTTTCATACGACTTTTTATGCTCGACCATATTTCTAACTTGAAATTATTCAAAATTATTCATGTTATGGTTATGTGAGGAGCGAACTGACCTGAATTGTGAGATGTGCGCAGACGCGAAAGTATTGATTTTTTCCGAGGCCGAATGTCATTGACCTTGATATAACGTAGAGAATAAGATGAACATTAGTCTTGATATAACCTGGAAATTGATTTAGAATTGAAAAACGAGATGACAAATTGAATTTATTTGAATATTATTTACAATTAACGGTAATTATTATAGTAACAGAACATAACCTTCTGCGACAGTATTGGATTTCCAGCCTCCGTGACTTTTCGCTAATTGTCTTTCGATTGCATATCAGAAAATAATCGATACTTGCGGTTTTATAATGGTATAAAGGCGATTTCTCATTGGCTGAACAATTGAATTATGATGAATAGGTGTACTTTAACGAGGTGTATAATTACTACATTTCGGCATGGTCGAGCATAAACTCATTTAAGCTCTCTTATCCCGAAAGCGAGGAAGCCGAGGGTTGTTGCTACCTGAATTCCAGGAACTTCCTGTCGTTAGCAGTGGTTGGGGTTTTGTTTACAGTTCATTGGGAAAATATTTGTTCCATGCGGGCAGATGTCAATAGTCTGTGGGCTATCTGTGTGTGGTACTGAAGAAATATCACGAAAAAGCAAGAAATAATGCTCTTACATGTCATTTAAAATAGGCAACAAGACGAGCGTCATTCTATTGTAATGTGTCAGAAATGATGTAGTTTACGCAAAAAATAAAATAAAATAAATTACGGGAAGAAAATTTCCTAAATGATCCATTGTCCACTCCCGGAAAGAGATGAAACTACTAAACCTGATGTGTAGACAGTAACTATGTGTCTGAGTGACGCTAGCATTCTAAATAGTAGCGCTCATGTTCTGGAATTCAATAACGTCGAACACTGCGCTATATATGGTATCATATCACATATGTTCCACTTGATAGCGATTCTCCTTGACTACACAACACTGCCCTCGTTTGATTTGACGGGGCTGTGAAGACGGAGGTCATATGCAGGACGTTTGCCACGGAGTATAAAATCATAACAAAGTTTCATATAGGTAACTTCAACCTTACTGCACATTTCTACAGTGACAGTGTTTCGTTTAGCCACGCGGTTTTCATTTTCCCGTCGCTCGCCGCTAGGAGCTTATCTGTGTCCAAGTGGACACCCGGACTGTTGGCACAAACATTTAGTATAGGAATTTGTACTTACCTAGCTCAAAGTAGGTCTTGACAACGTCCCTCACCAACTGCTACACACTGTTGACATCTTCTTATGAAATTGTTAATTACTTTAAGTTCTGCTTCACTGATTGACTCGATTTTAGCTCTCATATAGTCTTTAAGCTCATTTCTTGTATGCGGGTTTTTCGCATAAACCTTATTTTTAAGTGCCCCCCCCTCCCCCATAGATAGAAATCGCATGGTGTTACATTTGGACTTCGTGGGGCCCACAAATTTTTACTGATAATTCTCCTTCCGAAAATTCGACGCTATTCTCTCATGGATTCTTCGACAATATAAGCAGTAGCAGAGTCTTGTTGGAAATATACTGAGCAACGTTCTCCGTAAGTCAGTTCATCTAAAAATGGGTCAAGAATCTCAGTCACATAACGCTCTCTGGTAATTGTGCCCTGATTAAAAATAGGCCCAATAATTCTGTGTCCATTCATTGCACACCACACGCCTACGTATTTTTTTCACCGTACAAAGGTGTTTCGTGTACAAGATTGGGTTTCTTCTGACTGTAATACTGATGATTTTGTAAGGATACGTGTCCATTTAAATGAAAATAGGCCTTGACAGAAAAATAAATTAATGTCGGATCAATTTCCTCAGAATTTACTTTCTCTAAAACCCGATTATAAAAATGCAACCTCTTATTGGGATCTTGTAGTATGGCTTTAATTTAAGTAATTTTGTTGCTCAATGAGCGGACTCTTAACTAATTTCTGTTTCCTGCACCAAATGCTTACGAGATTTTTTCAGGGTGTGCTCTAGTCTCTGTCCTATCTCGTCTAATTTTTCTTCTGTAAGAACATTTCTCCTTTGTATTTTACGATCTTTTACTGAACCTGTCTGTTTGAATTTTTTGACTAACCTTCTTATTGTAGTGGCATTAGGTACGGGTCTATTTGGAAACTTGTTACGGAAGTTCTGTCGTGTTCTCGCACAAGATTTTCTGTATTTTATTTACGTAGTAAGCATATTCACACGTTCACGTAATAAAAATCGCATTGAAACAGCGCCGAACACACACACACGGAATACAACGCGACTAATTCAACTTTCACGCACAAGTGCAGATAATAAACTAACTCGCAACTGTCACTGTATGGCGTTCATTAGTGGAAGCAGGCGGGAAACACACTAGCTGCATGGGTAACGCGGCAAATGAAAATACGCGGCGTAGCCCTAACAAAACAGTATCACTGTATATCATGAACTCACCTGACCAAGCAACCAAAGGCAATGACCATACACACATTGGAGAATAAAAATAGCGTGGATATGGCTATTCCATGAAGAATCTGTTTAATATCTTTCTTCGTCGGTATTCTACGCCGCGAGATCAGAGTCAACTGAAAAAATGCAACATTAGTCTACATGAAGTCTCTTATTATCATATAGTTTTATTCATACAATGTGTAATGCTGAAAGCTAAAATTGAAATATGAGAATCTTCTCATTCACATAAAATATAAACAGTATATGCAATGACAAGATCACTAAACACTAATTAGCCTGAAGCTCTAACCCAGTGGTGCATATTCAAGCCCATATAGGCTGAAGCATGCAGCGGGCAGATTGCTCTGCATGCAGGTTAACTTTCTTTCCCTACTAGAACGCACTGGAAGAGGGAAGCAGTGCAAAAGAGATTCCTGCATATACAGAGTGTTAAGAAAAAGTATACAATATTTTAGGAGGTGAGAGTATGCATCAAAACAAGAAAAAAAGTCTAATAAACATGGGTCCTACAACACATACTTTCTGAGATATGAACACTTGTTCATAGGAGGTGCTCAATATGACATCTATTTATGGCAATGCATTTCTCTGCTCTACAATACAGCAGACTACCAGACAATCATACCGTAGTTGACACCTCTCGCATGGAATACCGATACATCGCAAAGAATATTGAAAACAAAAGTTTGGTTGCGGATATGATCGGGGTTCAGCAGAGATGGTGTTGTGAACTTTCGTAATCAGCATGTGTGGGCTGATGAAAATTCCCATGCAGTTGAAGAAATAAGGCATCAGCACCGATTCTCAATCAACGTATGGGCAGGCGTTCTTGGCTATAGATCAAGGGTCATACGTGCTACCAGAGATTTAGTGGGGCTAGTAATCAGGACTTTCTTATTAACGTATTGCCTACCTTGCTGGAGTATGTCATAGGCAACCTTTTATTATTCCCATTCCTAGAACTGTTTTCTTCAAGAACTCTCCATTGTTTGTTATGTGTAATACAGCTCTCTGTCTTTAAAACTGTGATTCTCGATTAGATTTCAGTTTAACAATTGAAAAATTTCATACAATATTAAAAAGAATTGTATTTCCTTAGATATTTGAATTATGAAGAAGTGTATTATAACGTTTTTACTCTAGTTTTTAAATAATTTTGCATCATTATATTGACATTTGGCACTATATTAACTGCAATATTATATTCTAGCATCTATTACCGTTATGTATTTTCTTTTTTTTCGTTTGTGTTGTTTGTTTTGTTTTTTTTTTCTTATGTATTTTGTGTATGTATCTATGTAAGCCACCTGTAATTGGACGCCTGCTTCTGTTAGTGGTGGATTTAAATAAATAAATAAATAGCCTACATAAATAAATAAATAGTAGGTCAACTTATGTAACCGTATTTTAAATAATAGGTAAGTAACGATATTGTCACTGACAAATATTTTAAAAGAACAAGATCTGATGACATAGTTACTAAATTGGCAACAATGGCCACCACAAAATACAGATCATACTTGAAATGCTACGAACAAGCTAGAGTTGAAACTCTTTGAATGTTACCGTTGTTGAGAGTTCCAGGAGTTGACTTATCAAATAAATGTCTAAATACGCGCTGAATACAGTTCCAGAAGGCTATGGTTTAGATCTACGAAGCAAACAGATAGTACTGTTTGCTATGAAAGAATGCATAAACAAATTTTTTTCGGATCACATTTTTTCAGTGATGGTATGTCATTTTCACTAATGGTATGCTTTCTGGCTATAGAAACCGGCGGTATTCCATACTGGCGCTTACCGTCTCACTTCCCTCATTGATAATAATAATAATAATAATAATAATAATAATAATAATAATAATAATAATAATAAAGGTTCATGAAATTCACGGACAGGAATGCCGTGAAACAATGCCCCACATTTTAAAAACTGACTCTTCCCACGCATAGGCTATCTCTTTGTTGACTTAGAGAGACACTAGTAAAGAACATTATAAACATTGTGTATCAACAGAAAATAGAAATAGATTAGTAAAGGGAGGCACATCTGGAGATGGTCTAGATAATAATAATAATAATAATAATAATAATAATAATAATAATAATTATTATTATTATTATTATTATTATTATTATTATTATTATTATTATTATTATTATCTGTTATTCATAGGGATTTCCTTAAATCCCATGTCACTTTTTTTGGATCTCAAAGGTAAGCTAGATGTAAGATCTACGGCATAGGCCTACAATAAATAAACAAATAAATAAATAAATAGTCAGGCGTCGGCAATGTTCGTGTAAGTTCGGACACATTCGCCAATCGCCATCGTCTGCTTTGAACAAAAATAACACGTCATGTGAATTTCAGTCGAATGAACAAGCTGCTTTTGTCAATTAATTGTGCATCATAAAATAGCATGCTTTCAAAGCATACAAGACAAAACCCGATCTGCTTACTCTGGATCATTCCGCTTACTAATAACACAGAGTAACACAAACAAACATCCATTAATACTAATAACACAGAGTAACATAAACAAACGTCCATTAATACTTTTTATGTAGATCCTAGCTCTATAAACACTGGTACATACCATATAAACAGCTGCATATAGCCTAAAACTTTCTTTTGCTGCCGGAATTGCTATTTTTACCACCGAATTTGTGCAAGAATCAGTCCACGGATGTACGTATTCAATGCATGTGGTCGGTATAGTCTGAAATTTACTAAACACCACCATTTTCGGTGTCGCACTTTACTTTGAACGATAGCAACTGCTTGTCGAAGGTTACGGTAGGCCCTATCGTTAACAGATAGCCTTGAATTACGATTAATAATTAAACAGCACGTAGTTAAAAGACATGTTAAACGCGTAAAAATGAAGTGATGTCAACGACTTTGTACGGAAGAAATACAAGTAGGCCTACCCATGCCAGAACCAATGAACCAGTTCTGTCAAGTCTAATCTAATAAATCACCAAACATTACATGTACAGAGCAATCTATGACATTCTCTATGGCACTCGCCGGCAAGAGGGCCCGGCGTCAGTGTTTCTCATCCCTAGTGACCAGAGTCCGCTACAGTCGCTAGAGTCGGCTATTAAAATTACAATATTCATACTGTTTACTAACCTTGACTGCAACAGAAGGTGTTAAAAATGATGTTCCTCTGTTACAACACATTCCTGACATCTCCAGAGGAAATTGGAATTTTACACGTGCAAGTTTGTCTTCTGTAATTCTCCCGATTTCTCCCACAACACTATCTTTTATCTCACGGATTGTGTGCGGATTGTCTTTGTATACTTTATTTTTTAGATTTCCCCATAAATAAAAATCGCAGACTGACAAATCGGGGGACCTAGAAGGCCATAATCCTCTAGTAATAACCCTGTTCTCGAATATTTCTCTTATCAAATTCAATATTTCAGCTACTGTATGGGCAGTTGCTGCTGAATCCTCCTGGAAATAAGCATTCCGACATTCGATATCGGTTAACTGTACAAAAAATGGGTTGAGAATTTGTGTTATGTATCTGTCACCATTGATTGTATCGTCAAAAAATATAGGGTCTATAATCCTATGTGCAGTTACAGCACACCATACGCCAACCTTCTCATCATGTAAAGGAGTTTCATGAAGTTAAGTTACGGTTTACTTAACGACACTCGCAACTGCAGAGGTTATATCAGTGTCACTGGTGTGCCGGAATTTTATCCCGCAGGAGTTCTTTTACATGCCAGTAAATCTACTGACATGAGCCCGTCGCATTTAAACACACTTAAATGCCATCGATCTGGCCTGGGATCGAACCCGCAACCTCGAGCACAGAAGGCCAGCACTATACCGACTACGCTACCAAGGCCAACGAGTTTCATGAATGTGATGAGGATTTTCTGTACTCCAGTAACTACTGTTTTGCGTTATAACATGGCCATGTAAGAGAAACCATCCTTCATCTGTGAAAATAATTACTGTAGGATTCACAATGCCATCGGCAACACTTCGTAAAACCCAGTTACGAAAATTCACACGACTCACATATCTCTAGGCTGCAATTCGTGCACTATTGCCACTCTGTAAGGCTTAAATTTAAGAATTTTTGTGGCTCTAAATGTTGTGGTTTTCGAAACACCTGTTTCTTGTAAGAGACAGCGGAGAAATTTTCGAGGAGAATGTTTTAATCTTTTTCCTATCTCATCGAGTTTTTCCTCAGTAAGTACACTTGGGTTTCTCTTTCCACGTTTAATCAGAAATGACCTCGTTTCTCAAAACTTTTTTACGAGGTTTAATACAGTGGAACGGGAACACCAGAAAATTGCGTTACAAAACGTCGTCGCACTGTTCCACAATTCTTCGTTATCAAGTAACACTCGACAAGATAAATCCTTTATTTTAATGTAAACTTTTGTGGTGTCATATTAAGCCACAATCTTCAATCTTCAACTAATAAGCAAACATTCTGATGGCAGCAAATAAAAAAGTTAAATTTTTTTCTTCCACCATGTTAGTAATGTCAAAAGAAGTGCTTGTACAAATTTTGGCCACTCAACCGCAATTATGAGGGCCGTAAAAATAAATTCTCCAGAGGGTGTTAACGGAAAAATTTCATTGGAAAAATTTATTGAAACAGACACAGCAATTGTTGAGCTATTTTTCAACATATTCCCCACCGGAATTGAGACATTTGTCATATCATGGGATCGACAGAGAGGTACAGACGGTTGTCAAATGCTGGTTCCGATCCCAGGTGGCTGACTTCTATGACACAAGGATACAAAAATTGATTCCATGGTATGACAAATGTCTCAATTCCAGTGGTGGTTATGTTGACAAATAGCGCAACAATTGCTATACCTGTTTCAATAAACCTTTCCATGCAACTGTGCTCTTTTTTTCTGTAAACAGCCCCAGGGAAAGTCACTTTCTGGACGGTCTCGTAATTGCGGTCGAGTGGCCAAAATTTGTATAAGCACTTCTTTTGACATTATTAACATGATGGAAGAAAAAAATTTAACTATTTTATCTGCCTCCATCAGAATGTTTGTTTGTAAGACGTACGAACATCAATACAAACATCAACAGAGGTCATAGGCAACTGAACAGAAGCCATCAGTTGCAATATGACCATGTGCTGTGTCCTTGAAGGTAGGAAAGGAGACAGAAGGCAGAGAAAGACTGTACAGCGGACCCCGTTTACCGGGAATGACAAGTGCTAAAGCCGGGCCCACTTGACGCCGAGAATGTCATAGACTGTTCTGTAGTTTTTCCTACTAGACTTCATGTAGCTGCTTTAGCCTTTTCTCAGATTTTCATTAACATTCTTATATATTGTGAATTTCTTTCAAATCAACAATAGGATTTTATTCTTCCAACAATAATTCCTTTCTACAATTCACCTTAAACGCTCTCGTCAACAATTGGATTTTCACTTAACATAGTATTCGTTATAGCACTCCACCGACGACAATGACAATTTACTTGGACTATTACGAACAACAATGAACTGTTAATCTTAACTAATATTTACAAAGCACTATTTACAAATCAGAACTATCAGTTCTCAGTTCTTCTAGCTCAGTCACTCGAGTTCACAGTATCTCGAACCACAGACCTTCAGAGACAGTTCACTGTACTCGAACTCAGGTCCCTCCAACTGCGGTCCACTGCACTCGAACTCAGGTCCCTCCAACTGCGGTCCACTGCACTCGAACTCAGGCCTTCGGATGCTGACACAGTCGCGGACGCACACTCGAGTCGAACTCCGGTACACAAGACTGGCTTGCTTGCTCTGGCTTAGTCACTGACTGGCTGACTAATCAACTGAAAAACTGCTCTCGTTCCTTCGCGTCTGTAATTTATAACCACAGCGACATAGCCTCGAAAGTTCCACGCGTCTCTAGAGATGGCACTCCAGAAAAATCCAGAGCCCTCTCCTCTCTACCAGCACCAGATGCGCGCGCACTCTCTCTCTCTCCACTCTCTCGCCGCGTAGGCCCTCTCCCCTTACTTCTCACCGCCGCGCGCCGTCCCCGCGCGATCTGCTTTCTTGCGGGACGCTTGTCGTGAGTTCGAATCTCACGTCGCTGTCACAATATTCTATAAATTGCATTTTTTATCTTCAGTTAAGTGTGATTTCAGGAAAGGAAAGTCTTGTGCATGTAGGGTGTGAATTTATTGGGGGGGGGGGATGCCGAGAACCGTCCTCCTTGGAGAATTCGGTATCCCCTGTTGGAAAGGTATTAATTTATTTCTGCCAGGGACAGCATTTATCCTCTTTTAAGTTTTAGGTTCTAGACAGATACCTTATTTATGGTTTTCAATTTTCATTCTTTCTGTATATTACTAATGCAATATGTAACAACAATGCGAAGGAAGACTGAATGAAAGGGAAATCTAAAGACACAGAGGATCTAGAGAGAAAAGGAAGATATTATTTAATGTACCGTGAAGTAAAATGTATGGACTCCACAAATAAGAACAGAAAATCCATGTAGTTGATAGAGGACAAAATATGTAGAAGAGTTATATGAGACAGGAAATCGTCCAGATGACTTGGCTATAGACGAAAAAGGATTTTCTATTTTAAGAGAAGAAGTTTAACTAGCACTTAGGGAAATAAAGAATGGGAAAGTAACACGAGCTGATGGACTCCCCATTGAATTAGTGAAATGCTTGGGTGAAGACAAGAAATTCTAACATTATGCAACGAATATATATATACCGGATGTTTCAGACCACCCATATCAGCCTTTTTCCTCGAAAACTATATGATACTGGTTGTTCATAAAACAATTTTGACAACCAAAACCTATGTAAAGAATCGATTGGTGGTAGTCCCATTTCCCGTAACAAACCGGAAGCAGGGGTACCTGTGGTCAACTTCCAAATTTCAAATGAGAACATGGGTCACTGAAGGTGCCATTGGAAACTACTTTTAAAAAGAAACTATTTTTACTGAAACTTTTTTTTTCTAATTTTTATTGTTTACTCACAAAGCAACAAAAATGGTATTTTCTGAGAAATGTTGTATGTTGTTTATGTACGTACACTCTTCATAGTAATTGTTCAAAATGTCCGCCACCCTGTGCTAAACAATGTTCTGATCTCCTCCTAACATCCGTGATTGCGCGGAAAACTTCAGCACAGCTGAGAGACACACATGGTGTGGCTTGTCTAATTCTTTGTTTCATGTCTTCTCTAGTTGTTGGACGCACCTGGTCTGTGATGTCTCAGAAAAAAGACGTTATTTTGTCAACTTCCGAGTCCTCCTAATAATCCTCTTGAAAGTTTGGCGCCTCTGCATAAACAGTACTTATTTATCACAATTAAAGCTACTGAGGATGACATCCTGAAGTGGCATAAAAAATTAATGGATATTCCACAACTTAGATAACAATCATTTCCAATAAAATTACACAATTATTTTATCAATTACACATACACAGCCTGTGTGCTAAATTGCAGCTAGCAATTCATTGTAGTTTTCGAAAAGAAACGCTCACAAAATGTGGGTTGATGGAGGATAGCATGGACTCATTTCGATCTTCCTGAAAAGGTTTATAGTAAACTTACTTACTTACTGGCTTTTAAGCAACCCGGAGGTTCATTGCCGCCCTCACATAAGCCCACCATTGGCCCCTTTCCTGTGAAAGATTAATCCAGTCTCTATCATCATATCCCACCTCCCTCAAATACACTTTAATATTATCTTCCCATCTACGTCTTGGCCTCCCCAAAGGTCTTTTTTCCATCCGGCCTCCCAACTAACACTCTATATGCATTTCTGGATTCGCGCATACGTGCTACATGCCCTGCCCATCTCAAACATCTGGATTTAATGTTCCTAATTGTCAGGTGAAGAATACAATGCGTGCAGTTCTGTGTTGTGTAACTTTCTCCATTCTCCTGTAACTTCATCACTCTTAGCCCCAAATATTTTCCTAAGCACCTTATTCTCAAACACCCTTAACCTATGTTCTTCTCTCAAAGTGAGAGTCCAAGTTTCACAACCATAAATAACCAGTAATATAACTGTTTTATAAATTCTAACTTTCGGCTTTTTTGACAGCAGACTGGATGATAAAAGCTTCTCAACCAAATAATAACAGGCATTTCCCATATTTATTCTGTGTTTAATTTCCTCCCGAGTATCATTTATATTTGTTACTGTTGCTCCCAGGTATTTGAATTTTTCCACCTCTTCAAAAAATAAATTTCCAATTTTTATATTTCCATTTCGTACAATATTCTCGTCACGAGACATAATCATATACTTTGTCTTTTCAGGATTTACTTCCAAACCTGTCTACTTGCTTAAAGTAAAATTCCCGTGTTTTCCCTAATCGTTTGTGAACTACTTTATGAAAAAAAAAAAAAGTTTTTTTTTTCCCCCTCTTCAAACATCCTGTACATGGCCCCGACTCTATAGAAGAATTTTCATTTGCAAATACTTGCAGTGGTTCTTCCCAAGATGCATTATCTTCCAATCTGGTGATATTTCATGACCTTTGTGCTCACCCAATTTGACAGCTCCGAAATTTTTGTTCTGGGGATTTTTTAAAAAGAGACTGTTCTCTCACAGATTACATGATATTCAAGAGCTCAAGAACAAGTTTCCAGAAGAGATTTTAGTAGTGCATTGCAAATGGAGGTCACCTGAAGGATGTGGTTTTAAAAAATAACTTCAATTGTGTAAATAAAGTCCAAAAGTATAAATAAGCTATTAGGTTGTTTAAATACATATTTGAATCAATCCATAAAGTTTTATCCCAGTTCAACAATAGATCGCTGAAAATTCTCCACCTTGTAAATAATTTCAACATCAATTGAAAAAAGAACACGCCACTACAACATCAGCATATACTACAAATGTCATAATGATAATTCTAAATGAAGTATCTTAACTTCTTGTAGGTTACGAATATCAAAATTAAAAACTTACTTTACTGCAATGTTCTAAACTCGTCTCACATCCATCATCTGAAAATGTCCGAATAGTGACGCAGTCAGGGTGGTTACCTTATGAAACAAGAAAAGTGAACTAGTAGCAAAATCATTAATATAATGAAAACAATTTATTGTTGAACACTTTGAATTACTGTCCACAATTATATGTACAAAAATATGTTCTTATATAATCAAGTTAACAAGTGAATAAAATATATTAATGAGCACTTAACCGTAAATACAATGCAAAATGCTATTCTAGTACGAATTTCAAATATAATGCAACTGGCTAATCTAAGCAGAAATTTAATATCTTAAAAAGAAAATGCAATCCTGCATATACCAACTTTTCACATTCTCATGATATGTCTAAAGAAAAGAGAGAGAGAGAAAGACAAGAAAATGCTTTTTCTTTTCAGCTACAAAATGTTTTGCACTTATTACACAAGTGAAACATTATACAGGGGACATCATTTTATTTTTACTAACATTTTTAATATTAACCTGGCTATATCTTTGAATTAAAGGTCTAGAATCAGAAACACCGCTTGCTCCCCCTTCCAAGATTGGAGTTCGATGATACTGGTGTAAAATACAAATCACTTTACTAGGTATAGGAGGGAAGAAAAGTAGTTCATCCATTTATGTAAACTAGGAAATATCTCAATTTTGAGTTTGATAATTTTCATTACGTTTTTGTTTAACCAAAATACAGTACTGTATTAACACTTAGTGTTTTACTCACGAACTGAGCTGTATATGTGGACGTATTCATTATGCAGTGTACATTGTACTGTTACAGAACATTAGCGTACAATATAGAGAATGAAGTTAAATTGAAAAATAATCATAATATGGATATTTAAACACATTTTTGAAAATGGTGGCCGTTCATTTCGATACAGGCTTCAGTTCTTTTGTGCATATTATCGCACTATAGATTCTTGTACCTAATTCCAATTACCAGTTTCGTCCTTCGTACTAGTAACTCATGTTGAAATAATTCTGTACCTACTCTATAAAAGAGTACCTTATGTATTGTAAATTTAATCTTCACTTCTGTCTGATCCGAAAAGATAAAATTACTCAGACATGCTATCTACTGTCCGTTCAAGTGGTTTTGTCGCAGGGTCGTAGAAAGGGGGGGGGGGGAATCAAGTGACATTTAATTACTTAACGAGACCCTTTTACTTCAGTTATTTTAAACAGTTGTATAATATTACATAGACGTCCAATTCCTAACAGAAATTAATGTCTTCAGAAAAGAGCTAAGACAGCCCAGCTACTAGACTTTACAGAGGGCCGAACAGAAGCAGGTGGGGGAAACTGGGATGCGATGTAGGCAAACGGACGACAGTATCTGTGCGAAAATATGATTCAATATTGAAAGCTCTTTCGTCACTGGAAAATGTGAACATATTTCTGGAACGTACTATACTCACTAACTCAGTACTGCATACGCGGCCTTGGCTCTGTGTGGAGAACGGTTGTAAGTTTACTAGTGGAGGAAGTGGGAGTGAAGTACATTCAAAAACTCAGGTACAATAAAAATTGAAGTAAAAATAAAATGATGTCTCTGTATATATTAGGAGTCCATTTTGAACAACAATAAATGGTTCATCCAATACAGGGTTACCATAAGCAGTCATTTTCCTAGACATGACCTCATACAATGCCAAAAGAACCATTTAACAGGAAATTTTAGAATCTGCCATTTAATATAGACTTCCCCACCCCTCCACGAAAGTATACAATAAGAAGAAAATTAAGCATTTCAAAATTTGTACAGATCCAGAAAAAAAGCTGGGCCACCTGAATTTTGTTTCTGGGTCTGTACTGTATGACTCCAAACAACGAAAAATCTCGATTCATACACACCTGAGTGTGGACAACAGTATATTGTGATACAAGGTTGGGAAATGCTTTTTTATAAAATCGAGCAAAAGTTTGGAAAACTCGCTCTGCTCGTTTTTCAATTTCTGATTTTCTAATGCACTTCGTAAACGTGTATTGCACAACATTTTTTGCAAATACGATATAATTATTTTGCGTTGAAAATTTAGAGCAATATTATCCCAAAGCCGGTACTGCACTGTAAAAGTAACTAAGTAACAATAAGTGCACTTAATGGATCTATTTCAGTATAGTTTTATCACAGTCTAGCATATACAGTCACGAAGCTCAATACATAGTAAATATGCACCCATAGATAGTTGCTAACCACTAGGATCGCTAATATCGCCTCATAGACAATGCAAAATAGTACCAGCACAGTCTATTGTTCCTAGCACCCTCACAACTCAAGCTTCGTGACTGTATATACTAGAATGTGGTTTTGTGTTATGAAGAATAGTTTCCCTAGCAACAGTTTCTGAGTGGGAATTCTAGTTTTCAAGGCCTAACAACAATAGCAGTAAATATAATAAAAAAAAAAAAAAACACGATCATGCAAAAAAAGTTGTTTTCAACTTCACGGAAGAGTGACTCATCCATTCAACGAAACTAGATACTAGAAACTAGTTCGTAACAATTGCAGTTTACTTGTTGAATCCTCTTTCAGGTATTTATATTGTAAGACCTTTCATAATTATTAGAAGAAATTAAGTGTTAAAAAGCTACAACAGAAAACTACTTATGGACAAAGGACTGAAACCAGAAGAGAAATTATGTTCAAATAAATTTGAGCAGCTTCAGGAAGGTTTCGAACAAATTTCAGCACTGATACTGAAGAGAGATTTGTTTTATTTATTTGATAAGCATTACCGGTAATACATTATTAGAAGTCAGTGATATTTAACATTTCATGTAAATTTTATGAACACTATCATGCTTAAATTCTTGCAAATAATGCGAATGAGTGCAGTGTTAATTTTGTGAACTGAAACACAGTGTGACTGTGACTAAAACTGTCAAAATTAACAAATAAATAGTAGTTAAGCGAAAGCATGGAATGTTGTAAATCACTCTATCGAAACAGAATTTAATATAGAATTTCGCCTTTCTATCAACGCATTTTAAATTAAATTCTTAGCTCGTTGACTGATTTTCCATGCCAAAGACCCAGGTTCAAAGTTTGGCAAGTTCAACTGGAATTATTTGTTGAAAAATTATTTTTCATAAAATATTAACTCGTAATCAATATACGAGAAGTCAGTTAATGTAAAGTAGGAGTAATTTTTGTGAATCACATTCCTTTAAAAAAATTCAAGATAATAATAATAATAATGCTTTATTTTTTCTGGCAGAGTTAAGACTATGAGGTCTTTTCTTCCACTCAACCAGAGGATAAAAAGGAAATACATGATAATATAATGTTAATACAAGATACACTTTTATATTTGTAGGATACGATTACTTCTCTCTCAATCCATGGCACAATAGCAATGACTCAAGGCCGACCAGTTGAATGATGACCTCACATTTACATGCTTTAAAAAAGGTGAATTATCATCCAACCAGTATGGGGTTATCCATGTGGTCAACATGACGACCTTCCCAGCTGTTATACCTGGTTTTCGAAACCGGATTTTGCTGCCTAGCATAGCTCCTCATATTTATCACAATGCTGGGTGTACACTGGTCCCATACAATCCCCGAAATTTCATGGGAAAATTCCTTCCCCATGAGGTCTCAAACCAGCGCACATTTCATTCTAGGCATGATACCTTAGACCAGCATTTCTCAACCTTTTTGATGAGGAGATACCTCTTTTCCTCACAGTACTTTAGTACGGCCCTTTGATGATAGTTGTTCTAATAAAATTGAGCCTAATAATGGACGAAAAGCAGACAAATAAATTATCCTACCCTCTTTCATTCTGTTCTAAAGGAACATGTCGCCTTTGTAAAGCCATAAGGGAGTAGAAACTTCGTAGACATCAATTTAGAAAGAAAATAATTTAAATATATTTTTATTTAATGCAAAATAGTCGACTATTTAAATGTTCACAGAACTACTTTTAAAAATTACTATTATTACTATCATTATTATTATTATTATTATTATTATTATTATTATTATTATTATTATCATCAGTTTCCAGCCCCCTGATTGAGAATCACTTCCTTAAAACATGATAATATGATGTGGGATCCATGTTATTATTTGCTTTACTTAATTCTCATTTTGGAACAGTATAGAGGAAATCAGTATATTCTTTTGTTGTTGGTAAATGAAAACCTGATTTTTTTTCCTCCAATGTCAGATACTTGACTTTGCGTCATTCACCCAAACATTCCCATCTAGGAGAGATGCGCCTAGTTCTTTATCCTACAGTAGGTGTTGCCTTCATTGAACTATGAGAGGCGAATTACATAGCACCATATGATAATGATGATTAATGAAGCAATGGTGAAATGATGGTAGGAGTATTCTGCAAAAACCTACCACCAAGCAGTCTTTGCCCTCCACACAAATTCTGTTTGGACCCTCCAGGATTCGAACAACGATTACCAACATGGAAAGCAGACTTTCTAGGCATTGAACTAATGGAACGCCTGAATTTAATTGATGAATAGTTCTGTAGTGATCGGGAAAAGTGACACAAGTCAATTTCCACAAACCTTTTTTGATAATTTATTGTCAACTTACGGAACATCTGTTCGCTTGGAAAAAAATACATTGGTATTCCTCCCATTACAATAATTCATACAGAAAAAATCAAATCGACATAAACCAGTGTAAGTTGTCAATAAATTATCAAAAAAGGTTTGTGAAAACTGACTTATGTCACTTTTCCCAAGCACTGCAGAGTTTATTCAGGGATGTTTTAAACAACTGACGTCTGCATTTTAGCACTTCAGCCAAAGCAGATCTATTTAGGCCTAAATAATGATGGTTATTTATTTATTTATTTTTGTTAAGTTTATTTATATACACTTTAATCTCTCTGGTCATATCGAGTGTTTTAGAATATCTGGGTACACCAGCAGGCCGCTTTCACCACTATTGAGTTCCTGCTCCCATTACATGCTGTAGACAGCCTGTGTTCATGCAACTGATTATAGATTTTGATTACCGGTAATGTTTATGATATTGGTGATTGATGAATCATCATGACATGTAAATTTTCAATTTGGTATCTGCTCCTGTGACTGAGAGAAACCATGAAAAATCCCAGTCAGAATGGTCAGCCACGGGGTTTGAACCCAAGATCTCCCGAATGTGAGTCTCAAATGCTACCGTCTGAGCCAACTCGCTCGGTGATTAATTATTATGATCATTTGACAAAACATATTTGTTGCACTAATTGTCTCCCACTTACTAAGCATTTAAGAGTACAAGGAAGAAAAAAAAAGTGGGCTTTCAAATTTTACTCTTAATCTTCTTAAATTCTACACAGCCATACCATTTCATTTCTCAACAGTATTTTTTTAATGTAACAATTTGATGAAATTATTAAAAACGGTCCAAACAATTTTCTTCATACTTTCGAAGATACAGACAATGAAGAAGAGAGTTAAACTTGATGCAACTTTGTTATATTTGACAGCATTCCTCTCTCTCTCTCTTCTTTGCAGTGTACTGTATATCACGTCATAACGTATCATACATGAAAAAATTAAACACCAGCTGCATCAACATTTTAATCTATTCATTGTATCACAATAAAATATTTATCAATTATTAATATGGAAGAAAGCACAACCTTATTTATCAATGCATTCATTTGTATTTCACATACATGAACTTGCACACTCAGAGCCTGAAAAACAAAGACTTCTTTTTGGAATGAAATTAACTCAAGAATTCAGGTTTGATTTACTGTTTAGTTATATTTTATGTACTTAGAAACTAAATTCATGAAGATCAAAGCTTCATCTTATAAGCAAATGTTACTTTTATATATATGTGTGTGTGTGTGTATATGCATGTATGTGAGATTCTTATGGTTGTCCATATAGTTCCCACATACTGGCTCCCGGCAAGCAATAGCATAAGAGCCAAGATTATACAATGCACTTGCACAGAGAATAAAATTCTGTACGTACTATACAATGTGCAAACATGGAAGAAAAGAACAGCTATAATTAATAAATAGAATTTAAAAAAAATTACTCATAGCAGGTGTTTGAAGAGTTCTCCATTACGGCCACACCAAAGAAGGCTTGCTTATTGCCTGGTAGTTGAGTAACCGTCTAGATGAGTAATCCAAGTAAACAAAGTCAGGAACAACCGAGTCCAGCAGCACCACGTGGTCTGCAACTTGGTGTGTCACCTAGCAATTATCCAAGTGAACGAACCAGTCTGTTTTCTCTGGGTAGCCACCAGATATCTAACAATATTTTCACGAGCATTGGTTTAATACTGTTGTTTATGATAATAATGGATAATGATATGGATCAAGCATTGATAGTAGCTGTTTACAAATGATAGACACTTTGGAATCCATCCAATGAACTGCATAACAGCACTGTTGTACTGAAACAATTGATGCATTCTCTGGAACAAAACTGCGAAATCTTGAATTTGAGATACAAAGCAGCAAACATTAGCTCTCGTATAACAGCACTGTGCAGAATTCTAGAGGATGCCATGTTTGTTGGACGGAAATAATATTTTGTGTGGAGGGAGATGTGTTATTCATTCATTCATAGTTTTCTGCCCAAAGGCAGGTCTTTCACTGCAAACCCAACATTTTCTGCCTTCCTCTTAGTCTCCGCATATGATCCATAAATCTTAATATCGTCTATCATCTGATATCTTCTTCTGTCCCATCCAGCGCATCCTTCAGTAGGCAGTTTCTTTTCAGCCAGTGACCCAATCAATTCCTTTCTCTCTTCCTGATCAGTTTCAGCATCTTTCTATTAAGGATTCAATATATACTGGAAACGGAAAATGAAATAAATTGTTATTCCAGAGAACACCTCAATTATGGGAAGTTGTGGGGCAGGAATTAAACAAGAACATAAAGGCGTAACTCTTGAAATACAGTGAAACCTGTTCAAGACGGAAGTGACATGGTCCTAATTTTTTTTCCGTTATGGACAGGTTTCCGTGTTATTCAGGTGTGAAGTTAAAATGGAATATTTTATCATTTGTATAAATGAAAAACAAAATGGCATGCCACTAATTGTAGAAATTACAAAATATTCCGTTTAACACTACTGGCATTAAATCAGCTTCCTGCCGCTTATTTAATTGGAGAATGATCTTGATGAAAATCTTATTTCCTGTATAAATTGTACCATACCTCACTCATTAAACACTATAAAGTTTATTAATTAGCCTACACCAAATTTAATATCTAACACTATACTATAATACTTTACTGTATATCACAGCACATTATTTAATTGACCTGGGAGCCTAGAGGTCTTGAATTCTGGATTATCTAATTTCTTTGCCAGTTCAAGGGTTTTCTTTGCAGAATAGGTCCAGAAATTTGCATGATCTTTGAAAGGGCAAGAACAATCCACTCCCACAACAGTTCATTTATTTCTATGTAACCAGTTGTTTTCTGTTTCCTTTTATGTAACCATTATTGGCCCCAAGCCACTCAATCATGATAGGGCCTTTATTTTTTAAAGTGTTAAGTTACACCTGAGTTTTCCATTCATAAATTTCAACATTATTTTCCATACTCTTCGTTTCTCATTTTCCTCGATAACTTTTACTTCATCAATTAATGATAGTGCAACATTATTACGCAACATTTTTTTTATCACGAAATCACTAATACACTTGCGTTCTACCCAGCTACAACAGTAGTTTATACAGGAGTGAAGCATTGAACATATTTGAAGGGAGTCGTCTGCCTAGTCAATAGGGTAACAAAATTTATGATCACCAGGCCAACACACCCTCGCACCCTCAAAAATTTTACAAAGAAAACTTGTTTTTATCTTAGTGACTTACGTATTTCGTACATTCCTTGAAAGCACATACTGTTTCAAAATACAGTTTACATTAAAGTAGTGTTTCCAAAATATTATTTCCGTTTTGAATAGTAGCAGACAGTTTCCGTTTTATTCAGGAAACATTACACATAATACATATGAATTTCGCCGGGACCAATAAATTGTTCCGAAATAGACAGGATTCCGGATCATTCAGGTTCCAATTTGAACAGGTTTCACTGTATTAACATTATGCATCCAACATGATGGATGATATAGCAAATCATATTTGAAAAAAAAGTATATTCCATAAGAAGTAGTTTTCTAGTGAATTTTAAAAGTGGCATATTCGCATTATTGGAATGGAATTTATGGGAGGGGGACACTATGGCCAAGCACTGCGACCTGTTACTATTTACTACACTAACTCTCAAGTGAGGCGCATTCCCAAACCCCACTGGCTGACTATACTAAGGTTCGCTGCTTACCCGGGTTTCAAGCAGGCAATCCCTCTCGTCCCTAGGCCAGCCTCCTCTGTGTATCGCCAACTGACATTCGGGGAATGCTATGGAATGATGACGAAATGGAGAAATGTTGATGGAATGATGTGGATGCCTAATATGGGGAAACAGGAGAATCCCGAGAAAAATCCAACTGCGACCTTGTCCGCCACAAGTTTCACTATGGATTTTTCAATGAAAAATCCAACCTGACCAGGACTGAAACTCAGGCCATCTGCGTGACAGGCTGGAGGTCTGATCATGGCAGAGGTTTCGCAACGTTGAACGAACAAGCAAGGAATGACTGGCCACTAGGCACCCAATATGGCTGTGTGACCACCATGTATTTTACCTAGGCAACTATCCAAGCAACAAGTGATAAGCAAGCCTCCTTTGGTGTAGTCGTAGCTTTAGTGTGGAGACAACTGTTGTAACATGAGATGATGTTCCTAATCATTCTTTACAGTTCTGTAGATCATGTTGACCACAAACCTGCACTAACAATATTACACAATGCATTAAATGAATTACGTGCTGTGCTAGATTAACCTTTAAACAAAGGAAGACAAACTACTATTGTATGCAAATTTCTAACTCTTAACCACGAGTTCATATACCTGCATAATCGGGTGAAGTCGTGTTGGGTTCATTAGCTGAGCAGTTTCAGGAGCACAAGATATGACTGACCGGTATATCATACCCAAGATCGCAGGTTCGTGTCCTGGCCACTGTAGTCAATTAAGACTGTGATAAAGGATGGGGAGGGCCCATGTAAAGCAATCGATGTAATGGTATTCATGAAAGCTGACAGGATTTCAGTTGAACGCAGTTGAAATGATTTTGATTCTTTTTTTAGAAAAAAAAATACAATACTAAAATATTTAAATTAGTTTAAGTCTGTTACATAAAATTTAAAAATACCAACGTACCGTGGAACCGTCTAGAGTCGACCTGGGGGTCTAGATTCGACCACTGTGTACACTTTCTAATTTCACGTGTTTATTCCAATAGAATTGCCTACTAGCCGCCACTGCTTGCTTCCAGCTGACTGATAACACTTCCCCTATCAATCTCTCATGGTAGTGCCAATCGTATTGTGCGTCCTTGATTATGTAAAGTTCATTGTTGCCAATAACAAAAATAGTAACAAAAAAATACTCTGTCTAACTTTTAACAATTTAGCCTTGTTTAACTGTAATGCAATACAAAATAACTGTATTTCTGTAATCAGAATTTTAAGCTCAATAACATACTACAACAAAAAATATTTTCCCATATTATTGAGAGATGTCAGAAGTTGAAGTTGTATTCCAGTACAGAGTCGACCATGCAGGCCTGTGGAATTAATCCATTCCAGCCACAAATAGTCTTTAATAAACTACCACAATCTGGTTTGACAGAGTCTCCACAATCTCATTCCACACCGGCACTGGTGGGAGAAGCGGTCATCAAAGTGCTCCAGGGCATGAGATATGAAAAATAATTAGCTGCCAAGAAAAGGAAAAGGAAAACTGAAATTGAACCAGGAAAAAGTATTGTATCAGTAGGTCTACTGAAGGCGGAACATCTCAGTCAAATGAAGAAATCTCTCATCCTGTCTCAACTGAGGAGACCAGAAAAAGAGAAGCCAAGAAAACCACCAAGAAAAGAAAAAGAGAGGATACCAGGAGTCCAGTGATAGTGATGAAGACGGATGACACTCTACTAAAGATTCGTCAGATGAGTGGGTTGAAGAGGAAGATAAAAATGATAATGAAAATTTCGATTACCCTAAATCAGGGGATCAGCTTTTAGTGAAGTTCCCAACTAAAAAGACAATTAAATTTTGTGTCGGTTGCATTGAGGAACTGGTTCCAGGAGAAGGACTTGAACTTTGTTTTGTTAGAAATTGTGGTGGATTCCAGTTCAAATATCCTGTGAGGTGGAGGATACGAGTCTTATTGACTGTGTTCAGGTAGAAAGAAAACTAAGTGCTTCTGTTCCTATGGAGGATAAGAAATTCGTAAAATTTGGTGTTGATTTTCAGGGTTCTGATATTAATTAGGAGATGGAAACTGCATTTTCTGTATTTTTCAGGGCTATTTTATTAATTAGTACATTAATAATGTGATAATGTTGTGTGTAGTTTCACGTAATTTTATGTCTGCTAATTAATTAAATATTTTCTATTAAATTTATGAGCCTTAACCTATTTAATGTATGCACATTAAAATAACTGTTTAAAATTCGCATTTTCCTATCCCAAATAACTTAAAATAAAAAATAACAAAGTAAATAATAATAAAAGCATCCAAAAGGAGGTCGATATCGACTGAATGAGAGCAAACGTTCATTTACATGTATTTTTAATATGGTGGTCGACTTAACACCATGTAAAGGGTTGAGTCGACCGGCGTTTAAAATTTGTTTTCCTCAGTGACCGTGGAAGTTCATAAAATGAAAATAGAAAACAATCCCCGAGTTGTGTGCTATAACATACCATTTTCAGTGAAATACTAGATAGCATTGTCTGTGAAGTAGCATTAAAGGTACGAAAAAAAGCGGTCGACTCTAGACGGTTTGACGGTACTTTATAAATAATACATACAGTCTGCAGACAATATATTAACGCCAGTCCATAAAGGGTTAACGCTAGCTCTAGCAACTCAAATCCTAGTGAATGTGGTGTTGGACGTAGAGTCCTACTCTCCCATTAGGTGACTCATGCAATAACAGCAGATAACTGATCATTTGCTGCAAACCCAGTATTTATGATTTTGATATCTTAGCAGGATGTCTTCTTCCACCAAGCAGTCCTGGCTTTCGTCAGTATACAGATTTTCTTAACAAATGCATACACGATTTTTGTTGTGATTAACAGCTTTTATGGTAACTACTGACCAGCATATTTTCGTGTTTTGCAAATTCATTAAGTATGAATCCGCAAGAAGATTTAGAAGAGAGTTTCGTGAACAATTAACCAGAATGCGAGTCTCAATGCATTCCAAAATTCATAAACAAGTTAATGAATTCAAAACATCAGGTTCAGTGCTGAATAAAAAGAAAAAAAAAATCCTACAATGTTAACACGTGGACAGCGGTTCTTTTTTTTTTTTTTTTTTAGTAGGTTATTTTACGACACTTATCAACATCTTAGGTTACTTAGCGTCTGAATGATATGAAGGTGATAATGCCAGTGAAATGAGTCCAGGGTCCAGCACTGAAAGTTACCCAGCATTTGCTCATATTGAGTTGAGGGAAAACCCCGGAAAAAACCTCAACCAGGTAACTTGCCTCAACTTGGAATCGAACCTCGGTCATCTGGTTTCGCGGCCAAACGTGCTGTTACTCCGTAGGTGTGGACGTTCTTTTGTACACTGTATAGTTGTTTTTTTTATCTCTGTACAAATGAATAATATAAAGTCTCGTTTCTTTTAATTGCTTACCGGGATCCAGTATGTGAGAAGTATTCAATCATAATAACACATTACATTATACAAGGTCAGTTATAAGTATGTTTGGAAAACGAGTGAACGTGCTCCTGGATCAAAAATATGAACAATTCCTTACATAAAAATTTGACTGAAAATGCTTATTTATTGGAAAAAAAAAAAAAAGTAATAGTGACTTTTGTTTTAATAAGAGTCTGATTATATTATTGTTTTTGTTTTGATTTTGTATCAGTGTTTGTTTACAAACAACACAGTGACAAAACAGTAATACATTGTTTTTGTTTTGATTGGACGAGGTGGTCCAGTGCCTTGGCCACCCAGGTCACCCGACCTCACTCCATTAGATTTTTACCTTTGAGGTCACTTGAAGGCTGTCGTCTATGTAACATGAGTAAATGATGCAGAGAAGCTATTGCAACGTGCCAATTTGATCCGTGATGACAACATAGTGTTTGAGCAAACTCACCAGTCATGTGTACATCATACTCAGGCATGTGCAAACAATGGAGGGGAACACATTGAGTACCTCTTGTAAACGTTAAATGACAAGTTTCCAAACGTACTTGCGACACAACAAAAAAAGAACAAAAACAAAGTATGACCATTTCTCCAATAAATAAGCATTTTCCGCCAAATTTTCATATAAGAAATTGTTCTTATTTTTGATCCAGGAGCACACTCACGCGTTTTCCAAACATACTAAAAACAAACAGACTCATCCTGTATATAAAAGTTGAGACAGTTTCTTTGAACACCTGAGTGTGCATACTTTGACAAAGGCTGTCATTTTGATTTCTAACTTTGTGCACTATATTACAGTTAAAATGATATATTTATGTAGTGATATTCCTAGCGTCAATTACCATCTCTTGAAACCAGACAGTAAAACTCTTTCCTCACCTTAAAATGCAATGCTGTAGCATTGAACAACACTGATGTACACAGTTGAGCCTACTTAACAATAATTAACACAAGAATTTAATTTTATATTTCACTTGAGGTGAAAGGTAAGTCTCTATGTAACCCAGTCTGTTGGCTTTCCATATGCTGTGAATGTTCAACATTCCATAAGTTTTAACAATATTATAGACATCTTCAGACAGTGTATTGAGTTTAAATTCTCAGACATTGACTTCATCTTCCTACAATACAAAAGCAAGACAATTTTTGTAACCATATCTTGCTTGTCCAGGCTCAACTGTGCAACAGACACCAAACTTTTCACATATTCTGCAATCTATCCCTTTTACTTATTTTATTGCAACGTCAACAGTGGAAGCCATGTATATTTATGCTGTACATTAAATTTATATACGAGATGGAAAAAATTTCATGATGATTCGAAGTAATATGAGCTAGAAGTGAATGGATAGATGAATAGAGACTTTCACACAAGGGCCATCCCATCACACTTTGTGATACATGTACACATCCCTGACTGGAGCTCGGTCCTTAATGATGGGGTATTCCAGAGGTTTAGATTAATTATCAGAGTACTAGTCTGTACAAGCCAACAAACTTCCTTTTAATTCCTTACCACTAATAATATTACTACAATTTCGAAAAATTCTAATTTCTACTGCAGCAACTCCCTCTAATTATATGAAATGCTGTGTTGCATTTACTGGAAACTTGCCCATTCCTGTTACGAGATTTCTCCAGGATTATTCATGGATAATGTTGGTCTAGACAGGTAAGTTAATGAATCAAGTGTGGACAATGGTAATCTAAGTTGGCTCAAAGTCAAAGTTTTGGTGGTCACTGAAGAACATGTATGTGACTCAATTCCCTTACCTTACTTTCCCCATCTAGACAGATCTATGATGTTTCGTTGCTTTTGAGCTGTGAAGTAACTGGTACCAAATTGCTGCCACTGAACAGCATTTGTATCGTCATTCTGTAACTACATTTATTAAAAATAAATGGAGTCAGCACTCTATTTCACGAAAGTATGGTATAATGCATTACAAGCAAATTCACCTGTAATTTGTACAAATTATGAGGACTGTGTTCCAAAAATAAAAAATTGGTATAATACAATACAAGCAAATTCACCTGTAATTTGTACAAATTATGAGGATTGTTCCAAAAAAAAAAATTGTATAATACAGTACAAGCAAATTCACCTGTAATTTGTACAAATTATGAGGACTGTGTTCCAAAAAAAATTGGTATAATACAGTACAAGTAAATTCACCTGTAATTTGTACAAATTATGAGGACCGTGTTCCAAAAAAAAAAAAAAATTGGTATAATGCATTACAAGCAAATTCACCTGTAATTTGTACAAATTATGAGGACTGTGTTCCAAAAAAAATTGGTATAATACAGTACAAGCAAATTCACCTGTAATTTGTACAAATTATGAGAACTGTGTTCCAAAAAAAAATTGGTATAATACAGTACAAGCAAATTCACCTGTAATTTGTACAAATTATGAGGACTGTGTTCCAAAAAAAAAAATTGGTATAATACAGTATAAGCAAATTCACCTGTAATTTGTACAAATTATGAGGATTGTTCCAAAAAAAAAAATTGTATAATACAGTACAAGCAAATTCACCTGTAATTTGTACAAATTATGAGGACTGTGTTCCAAAAAAAAATTGGTGTAATACAGTTCTGTACAAGCAAATTCACCTGTAATTTGTACAAATTATGAGGACTGTGTTAAAAAAAAAAATTGGTATAATACAGTACAAGCATATAACTGTACTTGGGAATTGCTTTGCAGTAATTATATACATGAAACTGCTTGTTTAAGCATGGTATATAGAGAAAAAAATGGCCACTCCTCTAACAGCTGTTCGTATTGATTGTCATATTATGGTAATGGTTGCCTTGTAACCGCAGAACAACCAGAATAATATTGCTGTAGCTGTACTCTTTGATCAAAATATAGTGTGGTAATCGATCAGGTCCAGTTGTACTATTGATACTTAGTGTGGTACATAGTGCGCACTATTGGATACAATACAGAACCTCAGTTATCTATTACCTTTCGTAATGAAGTAATGACGAAACTATGACGTAGCTGTGTAACATTTGTACTGTTATACACGATGAATTAATTTTTTAAAATTTATTTTACTAGGTTATTTTACGACGCTTTATCAACAGCTTAGGTTATTTAGCGTCTGAATGAGATGAAGGTGATAATGCTGGTGAAATGAGTCCGGGGTCCAGCACCAAAAGTTACCCAGCATTTGCTCATATTGGGCTGAGGGAAAACCCCGGAAAAAACCTCAACCAGGTAACATGCCCCGACCGGGAATCGAACCCGGGCCACCTGGTTTCGCAGCCAGACGTGCTAGCCGTTACTCCACAGGTGTGGACTACATGATGAATGGAGTGATTATTATTAGTAAGGAATTTACACACAATTTATAAACAAGATATTCATTGTGTAAATATAAGACAGTTAAACATCTGTATAAAAATTTTCATTAGTAAGACCGTAGGTATAGAAATTTTGCCAGGACTTCAGAAAAAAAGAGTATAAGTGAGAAACGCACAAATGGAGTTTTACTGTAGTTAGAAGTGCCATTAAAGAAATCATTTTACTAGATAACACTACATATTCTTTGTTATATTCACCCAAAATGTATGTGGACTGGATATAGTGTGTGCAAAATGAGAAGCTATAGTCCCGTCGCTCTAATTTCCGGCAGCCAATCGCATTGCAGGTCGGCTACATTTAAACGTGTGCGTCTTGTGATTCGCTGAGGAAGATGTTATTCATTTCTTAAGGCTCGATAAATACTTAATATAATCGCCCGCCATTTTGGCTCTTTCATTGGCGGTTGCAGAAAGCACACGAAGACATTATTTGCCGCTCAATTATTTGCTGAATTACAGTGCGTGTGATTTATTATCATAGGAGCTACGACATGATAATGTTTAACGGTGTGGCAAATAGATTCCTCGTATGGTAGCTCGGCAACGAAAGAACAAAAATGGCGAACGATACTACCTACCTAGACTTTATAGAGCCTTCACTTCCTAAGACGTAAGCAAAGAGGAGGAGTCACGCCGGGAATAACAGCGTCGCGACTATAGTATACAGCATTTAATATCTGCAATCATTTTCAGCATCTTAATGATCAACATTTACATCAGATACAGAATCTTTAAGAAGCAAAAAAGCGGCCTTTGGAAAATTAAAGAGAAATTCTAAGAACAAGGTCTTTTCAAGCTTGGTGACAACTGCCACATAAAAAGAAAGGAGTGCCTATGTATGGCAAAAAACCTCTTTCAACATCTGAATATGTCAATGTGGTGAAGTTACCACGCAATCTAATTCCAATAGGATCCTTTTCTGGCAGAACATTCAATACAATCCACTGTAGGTATACTGGCTGCAACAAGACAGAAGCTACTGGTCACATACTGGGAATCTGCAGGAAAAGCAAACTGCTACGGAATAATAGAAATCACAGATGAGGAGAAATATTGCAGAAGTCTTAAGGCACCTTGGTTGGGAAATGAAGAGGTTCATTGCATTTCAACTGCAGATTCTAACAGGCGTGAAGACATTTTAGCCATTGACAAGGATAAAAATAAGGCCATGGTATTGAATCCAAATATCAGTTTTGAGAGAAAGCTCTTGCAAACAGATGAGGGCAACAAAGAAAAACAGGAAATATATGAACCATGCCTCTGTCCTCTCTTCTAAATATATCTATTAATCAGTTTGTTGTCAGAGGTATGTTATTTAGAGTGAGAGGTTCCCTTTCACAGTCTACCTATCAACTATTACTGAAATTAAAATTCAGTCTTTGAAATACAAAACATCGTATTACAAATTCTGTCAGATTCTTTATACATTATCTACTATAATTTATATTTTCAAAAAAAGATACTTTTGTTAATATAACAATTTTGCATCAAATCAATTCCCAATTTTTAATTTCATTAATTTATTTTGTTTAATTATTTTTTTATTTTTTAAGCATAACTCTTCTGTAATCAGTAGGGCTAGGATTTTGATGACCTATAAATCATGAAAAAATGTCCTAAAAACAATGCATTTATGACCTAAAAATATTTCAAAAATGCCCTTAAAATGCCCTAAAAATTGATCTTACATAATTGCCTTAGTAGGAAAAGAGGCTTTGTACTACTTTATATTTAGACTAGTAATTAAATTAAATTTTACATAATTTTTTGTAAGTAGTACACTTTAATTAATTATTTTATCTGATGTAGTTTCCATGTATGATCGTTCACCTTTGCGTCGGCATGTGGACGTGAGGTCAGCAGTCGGCTGGTCGGTCTTGACCCTTCATGGGCTGTAGCACCATGGATTTACTTTACTTTTAGTTTCCGTGTAGTCCACCACAAGGCCACTCTTATCTCGAATTAGCAGGTATAGAGGAGTCTATATTGAAGGGATGGTTGGACTGATCCATTATGTGGGGTGTACTACGTTTTAATGGCAATATTTGTGTAGAAAAACGATTAAAATATTATACAAAATAATGAGTATTCATGAACAAAGTATGTAAAGAAAATATCAAAGGAAATAGACATTATTTTACATTAATAATGGGGATTTATGGCCAAAATCAAATGAAAATGCCTAAAAAATGACCGAATAAAACAAAAGATGCTCTTATGAGTTGAAACAGGCAAAAAATGCAAAAAAAATGCCCTAACAAATATGCTTTAAAACACTCAGTTTATCACATAACACAAATACTAAAGCAGCTATGTTTCTGGCTTACTAGAAAAAAGATGCAATTTCATCAAAATCCTAGCCCTAGTAATCAGGATCCTTGTGGTCATTCCCATTGGAGGGCTGATGATTTAGCAAATCTTTCTCTATAGAAGTATAGTCATTTGAGAAAAGGGGTTAATAAAATGTTCAATATTTATATATTTCATTTTATTTACCAAAAATAAATGTTATAACCAGGATCTAAATTTTAATAACATATCACCTTACTGCAACATCATTAACAATACTAATCCATATGTAAACCCTAATCATTGTTCTTTGATTATATTCATATATACTATACTTTTTGGTATTTTTCCGTTGTTTTGGATATTTAATCATTTTAGATATTGTTTCTTGCTAAGAGCTATGCTTCACTTGTTTTCCGACATTTATGTATATTGACGGGCCAGTTCAACAGGGAAACAACTCAAGATTTAAAGTTTTGAGAAAACTGTAGTTAAAAAAAAAAAAAAATCCGATTTGGGTTGTTTCCCTTTTGAACTGGCACGTTGATATATGATATTATCAATGTTTAGTAGGAACATAAATGCTCAAATGTAGAATTTTTTCATTGCATGGTTATCAAACACAGAAGATAACATTGAATATAAAATTTATTTTGTGTCTTTTTATTCATATGGTTAAATAATCTGTGTTTATAGTGTGACATTGCAACTAAGCTGCAAAGGGCTGAGGTGACATGTGGATACTCCACACATTAAAACTGGCAACAGAGACGGCGTGAGGAGATGGTAAATTGATATAAAAAATAGAGAGACATATTTTGTGTCTGCATTCTTACACAGGCTAAATTCATATGACTGACTGGGATGCAGGCAAAATAGTATAGAGTACAATACAAATTTCTGTATGTAATAAAAAACTGATACATCTTTCGACACTATTTTAGAGAAGAAGTACTCGACGTTTCAAAATATAACACAAATTTGATTAATAATATTTGCCTGTAATATAAATAATACATTCTTTTCTGCCAATGAACAGTTCGGGAATAACCAATGAAAAATTTGTGTACCATCCACTTCAAGAACAATATAAAGTTGTGGCTATATACGACTGTGCTCTTGCTAAAGTGTTATTTTTTCTAAATATTTATTTATTTTTCTAAAATACTGTTATATCTAGTGTCAGCAAATAGAATTGTTTAACAGCTGTACAGATACCTAGTTTTCGCAAACCACAGATTTGCAAAATATGGTTTCTTAGCTGATATATGTAACTAGATTTTATGTTGAAACCCTTCCAGTCAAAATATTCTAAGCTTAAACTCTGAAATAACACGAAATCTTTGTTTTTAGTACTAATTTATTCGAAATAGTGTTCTTCAGGAGACATTTTAATCTTCTAATATTTCTATACAAAAGAACTACCAAAGGTATGCATTCTTTATTTCCGTACTTTGTTTCTAATGTAGTTTTACACACTTACAAATGGCTTTTAAGGAACCTGGAGGATCATTGCCACCCTCACATAAGCCCACCATCAGTCTCTATCCTGAGCAAAATTAATCCAGTCTCTACTATCATATCCCACCTCCCTTAAATCCATTTTTATATTATCCTCCCATCTACATCTCGGTCTTCTCAAAGGTCTTTTTCCCTCTGGCCTCCCAACTAACACTCTATATGCATTTCTGGGTTCGTTCATATGTGTTATATGCCTTGCCCATCTCAAACATCTGGATTTAATATTCCTAATTATGTCAGGTTAAGAATACAATGCATGCAGTTCTACATTGTGTAACTTCCTCCATTCCCCTGTAACTTCATCCCTCTTAGCTTAGTTTTACTTACCGACAACAAAGCAAAATTGAGGAACGATGCCAATTTGGGACCAAAAATCCATTACTTGTCTTCAATCTTTTTGTTTAAACACAAACCCATGTGGCATTCAGAGCACGCCATGTTTGCAACTGAATAGTCTTGAAATGTATTCCAATTGTATAATGCAGCATTGCCAACATATGAATTCATCCCACGGCCTTTGAACCTTAAATGCGTTTATACAGATAGTGGTTCACTCAATTCAAATACTTTCCACTAAAAATTTACCTTCCTTTGGTAGCACTCTTCTATAGAATTACCACTTAGCGATATTTTTATGAAATTTTATTTAAGGTGCTCTAATATTGATATTTATGTACATTTTGAATTTAATATTCAATATATATAATTTTGAATGTAATGTTCAAACTGCATTTCGAGTACTTCATTTTTAAATATAAAGTCGAAATAGCCTAAAAGATTATGTTGCCTATTAGTTTATATTATTTACAAACAGGATGGGAAACTTATACAAATTTCTCTACACAACACAGAAGTACCAATATAAAACTGTCAGTATTGCTAAAATGTACAAAGAACCTTAAGATTTCCTTGATACAAACCTCTAGTCTTTGTAGGAAAACAGTAGTGTATTTTGCACGACTAGAGTCAAAAAGTTACATTTTTTTAAATGTGAAACAATACCGAAATTTTTTTATTGTGCAAATACCGAAATTTAAGATTTTTATTCACCTTAAATAAAGATTCCTATATACTGGGTGTTCATTTCAAAGTGTGTCATGACGTCACTGTTGTGAGTCAGCGATTTGAAGCGAGTTTCAGCTTTCATGTCAGAGAAGTTGCCTATTAATCAAGGCGTTCAATCTGAACTTGAGAACATGTACGGTATAACTTGAATGTCGTAGCAACAGATGGCGGTCTGTAAAGTCTGTGTGCTACCATAACCTCTTTCGAACTGTGTTTTGCGCAGGCAAGTCGTACGCAGGGTATTTGTTATCATCGATTGCATACGGCAACATTCCACAACACAAATCAAATGCTCTGTGTCCATGTTGACCGTCCAAGTTAACAAATACGTAAGTAATCGTCTTAACCCTCTCCCCATATCCCGACAGTAAGAAAAAAAACTCACTTCAGTACGTGTTTCCAAACAGTTCACATTCTTGCCACTACTGGCGTTACCCTACGTATCGGTAAGTAATCTTCAGAATGAACGCCGTGCTTGCTAGGCAACTTCTCTCGCATTTAGGTAATACACCTCTGCAGAAGTGTAAGAAGATTGAATTCTCTAGGCTCATCGGCTAGCCACATGACGACATACAGTGAGCCATGACACATTTTGAACTGAACACCCAGTAGTTCTAATGTATAATCAACATATACTGTATAAAGTTTGAGTAGTTCAGCATATTTTTTAAACAAAATATTTCAATAGCAAAATAAATTATGTCAAAATTGAACCTGATATGAAAAAGCCCTGACAGGGAAAATCCATAAAATTTGGGGAGAGGTCATTAACAATTCCCTTGTAAGTAGTAAAGTGATTCAGATTCTCAATGATTTTAATAAAACTGAAATAATCAGCTTAGGCATGATACAAGGTGTGATCATTAAATTCTGGGACTTTGTCTCCTGTGGGCAAATGGATCACGTGATTGACACACGTGCAGCAGTGATGCTAGACGACTTTGAAGAGACCAACACAAAGTTTCAAAGCACTATCTTCATTGAGAACTGTGTTACACAAGGTTTTGTTAGCACGTACATCCATGCATTTGCAAAATCACGATGGACTGAAAACTGGAACAGAGAGCCAACATCATATTCTGTGTAAAAACCAGGAAATCGGCAACTAAAACCCATAGAATGTTGAAGCAAGCCTACAGAAATGAAGCAGTGAGTCAGACGAGGTGTTCTGAGTAGCATTCGAGTTTCAGAAATGGCAGAGCATCGCAGAAAGACGATGAGAGGCCAGGTTGACCACACACATGCAACACTGCTGAAAATATCCAAAAATTCAACTAATTGTGCATGATGATCGACACATTACCATCAGAGAAATTGCTCACATCATCAACATGTCATTTGGAGAGGTTCAAATGACCCTCATGTCCATTTTGAACATGAGTTGCTTTGCTGCCAAGTTCATGCTCAGGCTTCTGTCACAAGAGCAAAAGAAACACCATCTCGAAGTCTGTCAAGATTTCAGTCAGCGGTCCCTGGATGACCTGTATTCACTACATTTGGCCCTCTGCGACTTTTTTTTTTTTTTTGTTTCCGAAGATGAAATTGAAGCTAAAGGGTCGTTGTTTTGGCACAGGGGAGGAAATCCAATGCGAATCGCAGAAGGTGCTTAACAGGCTTCAAGAACGCGACTTCCAGGAGGCATTCCAAAAATGGCAGAGGCACTGGGATCGGTGTAGAGCTGCCCAAGGGGACTACTTTGAGGGGGATGGCAGCCAAATTTAAATCAGGTAATTTTATTCGCATTTATAGGACTTGTCCCAAAATTTATGAACACATCTCGTACATAAGTAACGAAATTATGAGTGAGGATGTGTGCGTTTCAGAATAAAAAGTTTACAGGATTCAGAGTAAGCTATGAAAGGGCAAAAAATTGTTCACTTCACACAAAGTGGGTGGCCAGGTAGCTCAGTTGGTACGGTAACTGGCTACAGACTGGAATGTCCTGGGTTCAATAGCAGATGGTGACGGTATTTTTCTTGTTGCCACAACTTCCAGAATTACCCTGAGTTTCACTCAGCCCCCTATCAAATTGAGTACTGGGACTTTCCTGGGAATAAAAGGCAATCGGAGCACAGTGTCGACCATACCATCTCATTCTAGTACCAAGGTCAAGAAAGCATGACAGTCTACCTTCATGACCCCCAATCGTCATGGCGTATATAGGGATACCTTTACTGCACACTAACACAGACTGAGAAATAAGCCACCACTAAATGTGCAATTTAATGTATAATTCAGCAATTCTCTCTCAGAAACAAAATGAAAATGCTTGTATGAAGAATTACCAGCACCTCCTCCATTTTCCACCACCATTCACTTTTCCTTAGTGTAATGTAGGTTAGTTTATTTTGCCTGCCAAAAGTTATGGAACAGACTTTAGGAAAGAAGGAAGCTTTTCTGGGTTCTTTTGTTCCTAATCGCTGCATGGAACTTAAGGAAGTTTTTTCAGCAGTTTGACAACCTCTACTTGTCCATATTGGAATTTTCATCCCAATAGCTATTTCTGAAGAAAGTTCACATGCTATTTTCCGCGATACCATCCACTTGGGTTTGTAAACCAGATCGAAGCAGCTACTACTGGTAACATGCGCAAGATAAATTCGATTCGTTTGATCAGTGATTGCAGTAAAGGTAGTGTAATACCAATGGCTGCTGAATCCTCCAATAGAATTCCTATCCTCTGTCAGCTTCATCTATCCAATTCACATTATTCCACCTTATTTGGTATTAGTAATAGTTCATAGAATATCGCTATACTATGAGTTCCAAGGTACAATACAATGGGCAAAAAGTGTAGAAAGACCTCCTCTGTGACCAAAATCTACCACAACCAGAACGAAGTGAACTAACAATGGGTGTCATCATAAAAGTTCACTATAGGGAAGCAATGATGTGCGGGTCTTTGCCAGCACCTCTACAAGAGCTGAAGATGTCCCCATTCCAAATGCATCCAAAGGCTTCCGGTCCATGGCTGCAATCCTGTAACAATATCCAGCAGTGTTACCATCTTCTCTGCAAAAAAGTTGATTTAGAGGACGGTATCTCATAAAATTATTATATACTTCTGAAATCCTCGGAAGTCTAGTGGTAACTATACTTCTCAATGCTTCTGAGACTCAAGGGTTCAAATCAACTGAAGAACATTGATTTTCCTGGGTATTAATATCTATAGAATGGTTCCCTTTACAAGATAAGTAAACACAGGGCTTTAGGGTATTAATTTATAACATGAGGAAGAATTCTGTTCCTGAAGAGTCACTCAATTATACAGATTTTCAAGTTTTCATGGTATTGAAAATAGGGAGTACCATTTCTTCTGTTATTAACATGTAGTTTATCTATTTTCAACAGGGTCAACACTAGGCTTGTGTGACTGCTGCCACAACAGCCACATCCTTGCACTGCTTCACGAGCAACAGCAGAAAATATTCTCTCCAAATTAAGCAGACACAAAACTGAAATTCACCTGCAAGCAGCGTTTCTTCAAATACCTATTTTATTAGGATCACTTTCCTATGACGAGAATCTGGATCATCAAGTTTTAAGTTTTATACATACACATACATAATAGAACCGGCTGCAAAAAGGTATCTGTCGGATACAGGGAGGAGAGCCATTAATCCTTCCCATTGAAGGCTTTAAGGAACCAACCTGGACAAATACCCAACGTACCATCCCTACCTTCCCGTGGTGCAGCTGTTAGTAAGCATAATTTTACAAGCCGAACTAAAGGGAGGGGCTACTTATCAATTAGCACTGGTCAGCTTGATGAGTTAATGACTGAATTTGGCATAATTTTCCTCTATTCAATACCTAATTCCCTTTTTACCCTTTCCTATCCAGTCCTCTGACTGAACTCTTACTTTCTTCGATCCCGACGGCATTAGAGCATTCGAGGCCTAGGGTTCATTTCCCTTTCCTTCGTCCTCTTTCTTTTCTGTTCCTAGTGCTGACCTGCTTTGGCACTAAAATCGTCCTCCAGTGGCTTAAGGAGGGAAAGCTGGTGATCAACAAGATCTCCCAGCTAGGTCCAATGGACCCGTCGACCAACAGCAGGTGTGGTCCTCCAGACATTCTGGGGGTTGTGTGTGAATGAAGCAGCCACCAAACATTAAAATATGGTGTTCACTTAAATCGGCTACAACTTGCCATTTAACCAAATCTGTGCTTCAGTGGCTGGCCATGATAATATCTTTGAAAAATATTAGAGTGCAAGAGGTCAAATGACTTTATTGTCAAACGCCTGGCATTAGAAAACAACAACAACAACATAATAGAACCTCATTTATTGGAATTAAAGGGGGCAGAGCAATTTTGGATAACGAATTTTTTTGGGACTGCCTCCGTGGTCTGTTAGTCAGCATGCTGACTTCCAAATCTGGAGGTCTCGGATTCGATTCCAGGGCTCGGCTCTTGGTGAATTTTTCTTGAAGAAGAAAAATTACCTGGGTGTCTAGAGTCGGAAATCAGTGCAATGTGAGTGTGACTGTGCCGGGTTAATATTAATTAGCCAATCATAAAAAATATAAAATACATCAGGACTGTCGCTGGGCAGTAACCTGAACACACATTTCAGCGTCACATTGTTGACAAGTAACTTCATCTCAGCACAACCATAAAGCACTAATAGATGCTAGAGAGTTACCAACAATTTTTTTTTTTTTGGATAATCCATGGGTACTATTTTAGGTAGTGCACCAACAATTCCTTAACACCTACAGCTCACAGAAATGAATACATGCGGAACCAGTTCTCATCTCCCATTCAGCTGTAACTGGTCTCACAATTCTTGGGGGAGGGGATAGGTGGAACAAAAGGTAAATAACCAAAGAATACTTTTCATTCAATGGGACCAACATACACCCACTGCTTGCTACTGAACACAAAACAAGTGAACTAAAAGTATGAAAAGAGATTTCTCTAATTACTACATTTCTTAAAGGGCGTTCACCCTTTTTTGTAGCATAGCTGTGGGTGAGAGTTGTCACAGACCTTCAGAACATAAAACGCAGTTAGAATTTAGACAGTATTTTTTAAGAAAAGAGTGCATGTTATAGTCCAATAAATAAGGTATGTATTTTCACTCCACACAGTTTCAGTTAAGCCAGATTTTGGTTAAGTGGGCAACTGAGAAGCAACTTTATTTTATCAATTAATGCAGGATCTGCATACACGGTAGTCTCCCGCAACTAGGAAAGAAATAAGTGATATCCAGTTAAATTACATTTTTGAAGTAGGATTACATTATTGCATAAGGTAGTTTAAAATGAAACTAATGTGTAACATGTGATGGAAGCTCATAAATGTTCACAATGAGCCAATTCTGTTTGTAACAATAATGAGGAAAAAGATTATGCTTGCTTAGTATACACAGTGGCGGCCGGGTAGCTCAGTTGGTAGAGCAGCTGCTACGGTCTGGAAGGTCCGGGGTTCGATCCCAGGTGGTGACAGGAATTTTTTCTCGTTGCCAAACTTTCAGAACAGCCCTGAGGTTCACTCAGCCTCCTATAAAATTGAGTACCGGGTCTTTCCCGGGGGTAAAAGGCGGTCAGAGCGTGGTGCCGACCACACCACCTCATTCTAGTGCCGAGGTCATGGAAAGCATAAGACTCTACCTACATGCCCCCCAGGTAACTTCATAGCATGTTACGGGGATACCTTTACCTTTAGTATACACAGTTCACAACTCTGGTAGTCCACATATTGATTATCTAGCAGAAGTAAAATGTAACAGTATTGAAGATAGTGAGACAGAAACAAAGTGTAAAATTTTCTTTAAAAAATGGGAAACACTAGAACATAATTGCGAATTTTTACAGTTTGTTGAACAACTTGATGATGTGGAACTGCCACAGGGTTACTTGCCACAAGATGGCACAATACGCCATACATCACGAGTCAATAGCCACAATGTAGTTTTTCTTTTGGTCCATATCAGTTTCAAAAAATGTAGCCACCATAATCACCTGACCTTACTATGCTGATTTTCTTTTTGTGGGGTCATCTTAAGGAACGAGTATGCCATAACAAACCCTTATGATTAATAAGAGGAGAATATTATGAATGAGATCATAATCATCAATGATCCAATAGTGAAATACATTAAGGATAACATGAAGTAGTGTCGACAAGTGCCTTGCAGAAGACAGCAGTTACTTCCAGCACTTGCTATAATGTGATGTGCTTAACGCGACAGAAGGTAAGTTTTCTGAACTTTCATTGGTTTCTATGTATAATCTGTGATAAAAACTCAGTGCTTTTAACACAGTGTAGTTATTACTCGTTCAATAACGTTCATCAGTGAAAAACTTCGGGTTTGGTTCTATAAAAATCACTTTGTAGTTCAAATTTGAGAATATTGTTTCTTATGAAAATAATATTCTCTACAAAGGAATGGTGAGTGCAACTTTCAAAAACTTGACACACAGGATGAAGTCCCTACAAGTTTTTATTAGCTTTATGGTAAACAAAGAGGGCTGTGGAGGTTTTTCTCGTGGCATTCCCACTTCTCTAATGAATAATTCCTTTCTCACACTCCTTACTCATTCCTACTGTCCCCCATCTCGTCTCTACTTCCTTTCTCCACTATGTCTCTGTTTCTTCCTGCTTTCACCTCTTCCATTCCATCTTCTCCCTCCTCTTTCCCTCCCTTTTGCTTGTTTTTCTCACATTTTCTTCCCTCTTTCAAAGCACTTCACACTTTTCTATTTCCATCTCTCCTCTCTTTCTGCTTTTCTCTTTCTCTATTACGTGCTAATTACTGACGTGGCTAATACAGGTTTTGTTGTATTTAAAAATATCTTGGCAACTCTGTAACATACTCACCGTGATCCTGAGATGTTATACAGGAACTTCCAGTAAGACGGACGAAGGTTCTGTGGTTCTAGTAATGCTGCATGGAAGAGGACGGCTGTGGAGAAGGAATACAGAAGAATGTTTGCTCCAGGGAGCTCTGGCACATATCCTTTCTGAATGCTGTCCACGTAGATGATCTAAAATAAAGAAGCATTACTGAACTACAATAATGAAATATCATACTCTGCATATATACTGCTACCAGGTTTAAATATGTAGTGAGTGCACACGTGCTCATTACATTGATCTTCAGAGCTCTGACACCAGTTTTACATTTTTATGGAGACTACAGGTATAATCACATGTTGTATTTTTGCAGCAATGCTGTACCAAATACTGCACATGGATCATACTTTACGCCATATTTATGATTGTAAGTCAATTTTTTATTTTACAAAAACTACTCCTTGGCTTAGATTCATTGTCATTCATGATGGGTTGGCAAAGCAACCAAAGTTTTATATCGAGTAGAATGAAACAGGAACTTCTAATACAGCCATGCTGCATGAAAGAGGACAGCTGTAGAGTAGGAATACAGGAGAATGTTTACTCCAGGGAGCTCTGACAGGCACAGCTCTGTATATCCTGTAGACTTCAAAAGGCAGCAGAACATAAATGTTAAAACTTGGGTATATGACAGATGTTGCATAAACTGATAATCTTTGAAATGCAGAGACTTAATACAGCAAAGGATGGAGAGCAGAAACGGTATTCTTTAAGAATTTTAGTAAGAGAAAAATGAAAATAATTGGATATACAGTATATCGTAAGAAAATCTGCAGGAAAACAAAGGACAGCCGAAAGGTTTAGAGGCAAAAGAAGGAAAATAGAGTGGTTGGGAGATTTAAAGAACCTGAGGGAATCAAGACCATACCACTCTGAAATGAAAGAAATTAACAGAGGTTAAACAAAAAATGGAGATCCATGAACCTTCACTTTGAAGAAAGACCCAAGAAGACGTGGAAAGAGGTGTCAGGTTTTTTAAACAGGAATATAGATAGAAAGATGTAACGTTTCGGAGCTACAGTTCAATTTATCATTAGAGAAGCAAGGGAAAAGGGAACTGGAAATTCTATCTGTTGGACCCATCACCAAGAGTTATTCTCCAGACTGGACGTTAAGACAGTACAGAATGTATATAGTAGTGGTGAGAAATGGGGCAGGAAAATTAAAAAAGGTTAGGTAATAATAATAGGAATCAAGTTGAGGTCTCAGGATAGTATTATACTGGAAGTACTACTGCAAAATAGTACCTGTCTTTTTATTTTTTATTTATTTATTTTTTTTTGCAAATCCTGTTTTAATAATGTTTTTATTTTGTCCCACAAAACTCTCTGGTCCTTAAAATATTTACATTTTTTTTCTCATTCCATAGGATGACTGATTAAATAGTGGTCACCCATCCAAATCTTGACTACACACTGTGTTGCTGCACTGTTTTGCGACCACCCATCTGGGTCCTGACCATACACTATGTTTCATATTTCTGCAACCACCTATTCAGGTTTTAACCATACATTACGGTACTGCACTTTCTGCGAGCTGGACAGTTGTTGCAAAAACACATTAACCTAGCTAATTGTGATTCTTTTTCTAACAGCATTGCTCTCTTCCTTGCCACTACATGCACCATTCTACATTCACTTGATATCCAGTCCTGGAGAATAGTCCTTGGTAAGGGATCCAAAAGACAGGTTTCTCTGTTCCCTACTTTCACTGACAATGAAGCCAACATGTAACTCCAAAACAGTTAATGTCTCTCATATCTATACCACAGTGCAAATACCTCCCCTCCCCTTCCCCCCCCCCAAAAAAAAAAACTTACACCAAGCCGATCATGACGAAAGTCTAAAATAATATCTAAAAGCTACAAAGAACTTATTTTGATAAAATATAATATAAATTGCATGAAGTAACAGGAAATGTGAAGCCTGCCTTACCTGCAAACTCTTCCACATAACATATAGTGCAATTGTGTTGTCAGGGAAAAACCCAAATGCCAATCCTGCCAGCAAACCTGCAGGAATTGCATGGAACTTTGAATCCGTGTTGAAGAAGCGACGTAACAAGCAAGACATCAGCTGAAAATGAACACAATCAATACAATATAATGTTTGTTAACTTAACACATCTTTTCATAGCAAATTTGACGAAGATAATTCATGGTGAATACTATGATAATAGTAAACAGAGACAATTTGAATAATTTCAAGGGAAAAACTGTTTTGTTCCGGGACCAGGTATCGATCCTGGGACCTCTGGTTGAGCGTACCAGTGCTCTACCGACTGAACTACCCAGGAACTCCACCCGACACCATCTCAACTTTTCCCCTTATATTCACACAACTCGAATGAGCTGACAAGATGCCAGAGACCCACATCGAGTGCACACAAACTCTGTGTGACTTGGAATTGTGGTTTTCTATTAATGTACCTACAGTAACATATATATTATGCAAGTCTAGTTTTCAGGTAAAGCTCCCTGTGAAGTAGACTTGAATAATTTCAAGGGAAAAATTGTTCCGGGGCCGCGTATCGATCCCGGGACCTCTGGTTTGTATTTGTATTGCCCTGAACGTGGTCATTCAAAATTGCAGAGGTGGACGGCCTTCAGCAATGGCTTACTAACAATTTAGGAATCAATCCCTTCAGCAATGGCTTACTAACAATTTAGGAATCAATCAATCTTCTTAATGTATCCAGCTGTTTGCTGACAACATGAAGTCCACTATAGTCTATTCAGTTGTTTTTCACGAGAAATGAGGGGTATTTTGATCAGTGTTCATTATAGATGCCTGTTGCTAGTAGAGGAATCAGTGATTTTGATGATGATAATGATGGCAGTTAATGATTTAAATCGAAGCACAGCAGAATGAAATTATGAAACACTCGAAAATTGCTGAGATAGTGGCAGATATACAGTAAATGGTCCACTACCATTCCAGATAACATACTACCTTTCTCCACTGTCAGGTAGCCACAGTAGTTAAGTATATAGATCTTAAACTGATTATGGAGAGGTTACGATTTCGAAACCCATATAACTCATCCTTTGTATTTTTACCATTATACGTTTATAATATTGCAGTAATATATTACAAATAAATAATATAGGAAGATAGAGTTTGTTTCCTTCCTTAATGCAATATCTTATTGCAAGCAATACTATCACAACATTATCCATATATTGTGTTTACATTCAAAGGCATGATTTTATCTCATGGAGACATGGAATTTGATGCTGAGATCTTCAATCACACCACAGTTACAATTTTCTTTCGTTCATACAAGTACAGGATGACCCATAAAGAACGCAAGATTTAATTTCGTAATAAAAATAATAATTATAGTCGCGATGCTGTTATTACCGGCGTGACTCTCCTCTTTGCTTACGTCTTAGGAAGTGAAGGCTCTATAAAGTCTAGGTAGGTAGTATCGTTCGCCATTTTTGTTCTTTCGTTGCCGAGCTACCATACGAGGAATCTATTTGCCACACCGTTAAACATTATCATGTCATAGCTCGTATGATGATAAATCAAACGCACTGTAATTCAGCAAATAATTGAGTGACAAATAACGTCTTTGTGTGCTTTCTGCGAACGCCAACGAAAGAGCCAAAATGGCGGGCGATTATATTAAGTATTTATCGAGCCTTAAGAAATGAATAACGTCTTCATAAGCGAATCACAAGACGCACACGTTTTAAAGTAGCTGACCTGCAACGCGATTGGCTGCCGGAAATTAGAGCGACGGGACTATAATTGAATACGTCCTCAGAATAACGTCTATAGTAATGTTGTTCGTTGTTGCACATTTTCTCGATCATATGCAACTTTATTCTAGGAATTGCCAACTTCAAAGCTGTAAACTACTGCTATTCATTATATGTTACTAACCGCATAATATGCCTTTTTTCACTGAAATTATGGTGTCAGACTTTGGGGGAATTCACCATCTTTATTTGGCAAAAGAAAGCTACAAGATGTACTCAACAACTCTAAAAGAGATTCTTGTAGAGATAGTTTTATTTCTTTACAAATTATGACAGTGCCTTTCTTTTTCATTTAACCTAATTTTGGTTTATGTCATGGAACATAAACAAAAATTCACGTTCTTTTTATCATAATTATAGTACTAGAAATAAGCATTATATAAGTATATCATAGTTCAGGTTAAGTAAGACAGCAAATAGCCATAAATATTTACAATTTAAATTCTTTACCAATCTTAAAGAAACACATTATGTAAAATAATTTTCAAATGGTTAAAAACAAAAGATTATTAAAATGTAAATGAATTTGTTATGTAAAATGCGTCACTGAATTTTTTTTTAAATTGAAATTGTAATGTTCTCATCACTGGACAAACCTATTTCTTATCCATGTATTTCATTAATGGCAGAAATAAGTCTTACCTTACCTAACAAATAATACTCAAAGTAATACTTTGATATTCTGCCACTGTATGGATACGTAACGTATTTCTGCATCTAACTCAGATTCATTATTATTGGATTATGCAATATTACTCTGGGAAGGTATTCAATTACTGAATTATTACATATTTTTTTATTTTAGTATAAAGTGCACTTACTGCAGTTAACAGTGACCACTATTGTGGAAGGGAGATACCAGGACAGGAGAAGATATGAGATAGGTGGGCAGGGTACAGGAAAAGGAAGAATTGACGAAGGACTGAGGGTAAGGCAGAGGAGAGGAGAGAAATAAAAATCCTTTAAATTAAAGTTACAGCTCCTTCCCCATGAAAGTATGTTACATAATAGAATCCTGTCACTCATAGTCTAGTAGGTCTTTAATATTCCTCTGAATTGCAGCAGCTATTTGGGCTCCAGCTTGGGCTTTCTCCCTTGCTGGTGAAATACACAAAGACACTTCCTACATTTCGTAGAGTAGAACTACCATTGTCTTCAAGGGAACAAAAAAGTGAGATAGGTATCCTACACTCATTGGTGTCATTACTTTAATTAGACACCTGTTTTTCGTGAAGCGCAAAATCGTGAAATTTTTACAAAATTATACAAATATTGCTAAAACAGAGAAAATATTTACTTTTAAGCAAAATCGCGAAATAATCAACGAAATTACGTGGAATCATAACATTTGAATTCGAAATGAGTTGCAGTAAAAAGCAATAAATAACTGATTCGATTTTTCACCTCTCTGATATACCAGAAGCAAAGTTATATTGTATCGAGTATTAGTAACTTTACATTCTTTGCTTCTCAATTTGAAGTAGATGAAGTAGATACTGCTGAAAAAATGGGGATCATTAATATAATCATGAAACCTTCACTAGTACAAAGACACACAAGAATAGGCTTGTATAAAACCTTAGCACAGCCAGTATTAAGCTATGGTAGTGAAGCGTGGACTGTGAAGAATAAAGAAGTCAGTAGAATAACAGCAAGTGAGATGAGGTTCATGAGAGCAACAGCTGGATATACTCGCTGGGATCATAAAAAAAATGAGGACATAATGCAAGAACTTCAAATAGAACCTATTATACAGTTCATCAGCAAATATCAACTTCAGAGGAAGGGTCATCTCGAACGAATGAATCGATGCAGAATTCCAAAAGCACTGTTTCATTACCATCCATATGGCAAAAGATCTCTAGGCCGTCTAAAGAAGAGATGGACTGAAAATTCTAGTTTGAGACCGTAACAGGCCACTTGCCCTAATACTTGTTAGGATGATGATGATGATGATGATGATGCTTCTGAATTATGTTCTGCACGTTGTTGCTAGCAGCTGGTTTAAACTTCGAAATCCTCTTAATGTGTGCATAAAGATTATTAACAATGTAATAATAGTTTTTGAATGAGAAAAGGAATTTTCGTCTGAAGGAGTTTACATTTTTGACAAAACTAAAGAGATACTAATATACAAATAGTGTAGCAGAGGAAAGACACGTGCCTTGAACATATTAATAGCCTCAAGTTTTGATGATGAGAGATCATTTTCATCATGTTCTAATATAATGTCTGACAAGAGAACAGCTCTGATTCCCAGTAATATGGAATTTATAGCATCTGTCTTTTTCACAGTGATATGCCTATTAATATTACTATTATACAAATGCTGATACTTTTATATACCTAGCATTACTTGTAAATTGAGTGCATTAGACATATATCATATCCTGTATTGTTTTTCAGTATTTACATCAGTATCTGTTTATATATTTATCTTACTCTGTACCCTGTACTGTGTTATCTTAGCATATCTTGGATTTCATATATTTTATCTTGTATTAAATTGATGTCAATTGCATCTCTTGTTGATCATGATATAATGAAGATTGATTAATTAGAAGATTAACTGATATGATAACAGTGTGTACGTTATTTGTTTGAGTGAATTATTGTTATTGTCTAAAAGTATGAAGTCTAAATTTAAAAATAGCGGAACAATAATTGACAGAATAAAATTAAAAACGGTGGAAAATATGCCGAAATCACTAAAAAAAATTAATGACAAAATTTGGCAGTTTCTTCTTAGCCAGTGACCCAACCAATTACTTTCCCTCTTCCTGTTCAGATGTTTGCAGTTTTTCTTGGAAAAGATAAATGCAGTAGCTTCCCGTTGCTTTCTGCACACCACTCTCTCTTTCGCATCTTAAAGATCCCAGGGGGCCCCAGCATGGAGATGAAGAGATGTATAACGATATTAGAGACAGACCCACAAAGTGGTAAAATGAAACTAATGGAAGAAAACTAAAACTTGAAGTGTTGGATGACGAAATAAAATAAATAGGCCTATAATATATACATTCTACCGTACACAGTGAAACAAATGTGATTCATAAACATACCCTAAAAATTCCAGAGAATCCAGCAAGGAAACCTCCAAGTCGGAATGCGTTCTTATGTATTAGTAACTTTGGGAGAAGGGTTGGCTTGCGGACCAATCTTTTCATTCGCATCAAAATCTGTAGACACACTTGAAGGCCATATCCTAGAGCAAACATCTTCCCAGCTCCCTGAAACAAAAGCAGTGATAATAAATGACCAAAAATTACCTGCATATATTTCCGTGTTAGCCATGACAGGTCAGCACAAGCTTATAGGTATATGATAAATAATCTCTGCCTGAGGAGAGACTGGCATGAGAATTCAGTGAAGATATAGCGTGGCATATAGAATCAATATATTTTCCTAAATGTTCACTTGTTTTCATGCGTGCAGTATTTTAATTCTTCCGGGATTCGGTATAATTTCACATATTATTTGTCATGAAAGAGGAAAAAAGGAAGCTAATTAATGAATAAACCTATACGAATTAGACACCCATTATTTAAAATTGCCAACAATGCCCTAATTGATTTACCCATGTATCATACAGCAATCATGTTTAGAGAGAGAGAGAGAGAGAGAGAACTCTTATGAACGTTATCTCTATCATTTTCTGCTATAAATAATTCTTCTTTAGTGTTAAAGTTTATTTTAGTATGCATGAGTGTGTAATCATAGAAGAAGTTTTTTTTTAACCTATGTAAATGCTGTTACTCTAAATATACAGTAAAACAAACGACACTGAAATGTTACTGATTGATTTCTGTCTTTTATTCATTTCAAATTACAGTAAAACAAACAACAGTGAAATATTACTGATTGATTTCTGTCTTCTATTCATTTCAAATATACAGTAAAACAAACGACCGTGAAATGTTACTGATTGATTTCTGTCTCGACACTGAAATGTTACCGATTCATTTCTGTCTTCTATTCATTTCAAATTACAGTAAAACAAACAAAAGTGAAATGTTACTGATTGATTTCTGTCTTCTATTCATTTCAAATATACAGTAAAACAAACGACACTGAAATGTTACTGATTGATTTCTGCCTCGACACTGAAATGTTACCGATTCATTTCTGTCTTCTATTTATTTCAAATATACAGTAAAACAAATGACACTGAAATGTTACTGATTGATTTGTGTCTTTTATTCATTTCAAATTACAGTAAAACAAACGACACTGAAATGTTACTGATTGATTTCTGTATTTTATTAATTTCAAATTACAGTAAAACAAATGACACTGAAATGTTACTGATTGATTTCAGTCTTTTATTCATTTCAAATTACAGTAAAACAAACGACACTGAAATGTTACTGATTGATTTGTGTCTTTTATTCATTATGTTACTGATTGATTTCAGTCTTTTATTCATTTCAAATTACAGTAAAACAAACGACACTGAAATGTTACTGATTGATTTCTGTATTTTATTAATTTCAAATTACAGTAAAACAAATGACACTGAAATGTTACTGATTGATTTCAGTCTTTTATTCATTTCAAATTACAGTAAAACAAACGACACTGAAATGTTACTGATTGATTTCTGTATTTTATTAATTTCAAATTACAGTAAAACAAATGACATTGAAATGTTACTGATTGATTTCTGTCTTTTATTCATTTCAAATTACAGTAACACAAACGACATTGAAATGTTACTGATTGATTTCTGTCTTCTATTCATTTCAAATATACAGTAAAACAAACGACACTGAAATTTTACTGATTGATTTCTGTCTTCTATTCATTTCAAATATACAGTAAAACAAACGACACTGAAATGTTACTGATTGATTTCTGTCTTCTATTCATTTCAAATATACAGTAAAACAAACGACACTGAAATTTTACTGATTGATTTCTGTCTTCTATTCATTTCAAATATACAGTAAAACAAACGACACTGAAATGTTACTGATTGATTTCTGTCTTCTATTCATTTCAAATATACAGTAAAACAAACGACACTGAAATTTTACTGATTGATTTCTGTCTTCTATTCATTTCAAATATACAGTAAAACAAACGACACTGAAATGTTACTGATTGATTTCTGTCTTCTATTCATTTCAAATATACAGTAAAACAAACGACACTGAAATGTTACTGATTGATTTCTGTCTTCTATTCATTTCAAATATACAGTAAAACAAACGACACTGAAATTTTACTGATTGATTTCTGTCTTCTATTCATTTCAAATATACAGTAAAACAAACGACACTGAAATGTTACTGATTGATTTCTGTCTTCTATTCATTTCAAATATACAGTAAAACAAACAACACTGAAATGTTACTGATTGATTTCTGTCTTTTATTCATTTCCAATATAAACTTTTCTCACAGTGAAAAATAAAAAAAAAACGCAACAAACTTTTGCATCAACCCAATATTTCGAGTCAAACTTAGATTTGATTAGAACTATGTTGGCCTGGAGAAATAATGTGCCCCATTTGACTTTTGGACAAAAATTGTGAGTTATACGTTCAGTTTGTACTACCTTAATTTCCCATGTCTTAATAACCTCATTGCATCTTGTACAACTTGGATGATATTTTCCAAAACCCTGCTTGCATCTTTCACACAAAGGTTGTGACTGGCCATTTCCATTCTCCATTTACTAGCGTTTTTAAAAAATGTAATCCCATCATATTCTAAACTCCACAAACACCATTTTCATCTTAAATGTACCATTTACACGTGTGTACTTACATGCAGGACGTAATATGTACAGCTGAATGGGTGAGGACATGTCGGATGTCTGTTCAGACCCTGAACTGATTTTACAAGACTGTGGTACAGCTTGTAGAAGGCAACTATTATATTGTATTTCACACTCCTTGTCTTTCTCTCAAGGGGTCTCCGTGTGATTCTCTCTGAATTTTCCACATGGCTGGGGCTGGCTAAGGAAGGCAAATCTTCTCTATTCTCAGCATAACCTCTCTCTTCATATGGACCAACCACAAACCTGCATGAAAACCAAGGAGACGATTGTGAAATTTTAGCTTAAAATAAATGGAAAAACTCTTATCATTTTATGATAGTATATATTGTATCTATCTACTAGAAAAGTTCAGGGGTAACAAGCTGGTCTCGTGAAATTTGATGCATTTTGATTTGCTGAGCCACAAAGAAGTCTCTCACACCGAGTTTAAAACAAAACCAGTTTCGTGAATAACCATCTCTCATAATCAAATAACAGCATAATAATAAAACAACCAAGGGGTTGTCCTTCATATAATTTAATGTTTACATGTTAACTGTCCTTAATAATATTGGGAACACTTTGGAGGTATAGGTATATCCATTAATGTTATCTTCTCATACAGAACTTTGCCGAGGATCAGCTACATCTTGCTCAAGATGCATATAATATAGAATTTATGCATAAAAGACTATTGAAGGATTATTAGAAATGTAGTTTACGAGTAAAATTTGCAAAAATTGTGTACCTATAGTCGCGACGCTGTTATTCCCGGCGTGACTCCTCCTCTTTGCTTACGTCTTAGGAAGTGAAGGCCCTATAAAGTCTAGGTAGGTAGTATCGTTCGCTATTTTTGTTCTTTCGTTGCCGAACTACCAGACGAGGGATCTATTTGCTGCACCATTAAACATTATCATGTCGTAGCTCCTACGATAATAAATCAAATGCACTGTAATTGAGCAAATAATTGAGCGGCAAATAACGTCCTCGTGTGCTTTCTGCGAACCCAACGAAAGAGCCAAAATGGCGGGCGATTATATTAAGTATTTATCGAGCCTTAGGAAATGCACCAGCGAATCACAAGGCACACACGTTTAAATGTAGCTGACCAGCAATGTGATTGGCTACCGGAAATTAGAGCAACGGGACTATAATAACGAATATTGATGCCAGAAATTAAATCTAAAATACAAGTGGTGGAAATCGATTGTCTACGATGGAATGCCAGAAATGAGTCCAAGGTCCAGCACCGAAAGTTACCCAGCATTTGCTCATATTGGGTTGAGGGAAAACATCGGAAAAAACTTTAACCAGATAGCTTGCCCCAACTGGGATTCGAACCTGGGCCACCTGGTTTCACGGCCAGATGCGCTAACCGTTACTCCATAGGTGTGGACTCTGCAATATATGTTGTTGTTGTTTTCTAATGCCAGGCGTTTGACAATAAAGTCATTTGACCTCTTGCACTCCAATATTTTTCAAAGATATTATCATGACCAGCCACTGAAGCACAGATTTACTCTGCAATATATAAAATACTATATTCCATACCATCATTCTCAGATTAATTGACTCACAGGTACTGAATTTGAATAAGCGCGAAAAATTTATGTATGCAGATGGCATGTAAAAAGCATTATGGAGCTGGAAACATACACTTTCATAAAAATTCAGAAATAAATTTTTACAGCATTTGAATACTTTTCTCACCAGTTCATATGAGAAAACGAAAAAGACATATTGGCAGATCAAGTAAGTGATGAAGTGACTCCAGAAATTTGATTAGGAAGATAATTTTCTAATCAGGAATACATAAGAGGAAATAGAGAAGTATTGTATTAGTGTGATACAAATTTTTTGGTGCCATGGTGTCTTCTCTTGTTCTATCATATCGAAATGTAAGCAGCATTGTAACTTCTTGGTGCCAGTATTAAACTTCCAACCAAGTGTAACAAGATGCTTTTTATAAAGAATCCTTCCACATTATTTCCAAATTTGATAAAGGATGGTATGCAATAGTTTACCTCACCTCAGGAGACCATATATAGAATCACGTTTTGCTTTCCGTCCTTTGTAGAAGTACAGTAAAGCTGTCATGGAAGTTGCAAAAATTAACACCTGGCCATGTGGAATTGGTCGAACGAGACCCCTCCAAGCGGCCATGCGAAATAATGTCTCTGTAGCCTGTGAGGATCAAAACACAGAATTAATTCTTCAGCTGCACAAACTTTTCTGACATAACTTCACTTTTAAAAATCACGATTACCTACCACATTTGTAACATAGAGTGTTAACATACTTCTCCTCGAAGGCCTTTCCAACAGGATCGCCACATAAGCAGCGAAGAAGGCAGGTACAAAGCTAACTGTTAGAGCATTGTAATTGCCAAGCAGCTTCCTGCAAAAAAAAACAGTGTAAGAAATAAACTGCTCATTCTTATACAGAAGTGGATAAATAAGGCATGGGAAAGCGATGTGAATGCAAAATCCCTCCCTTTTCATTCGAAACCTTTAAGACAGTGGTCGTCAGCACTTGCTGAAATGGGTATCGGGTAATAATAATAATAATAATAATAATAATAATAATAATAATAATAATAATAATAATAATAATAATAATAATAATAACAATAATATCGGGTAATAATAATAATAACAATAATAATATCGGTAATAATAATAATAATAATAATAATTTAATAATAATAATTTATTTATTTAATCTGGCAGAGCTAAGGCCAGTAGGCCTTCTCTTCCGCCCAGCCAGACTCTAATTCTAATTGAATACAATTGCTTACTTAGTTATTACATTAATATCTAGACCGTAAAACAACATGAGAGTAAATAATGAAAGTTGGATAAGTAATGTTAGTGTGGCAATAATAAACATTGGTAAGAAATAGTTATAATAATAATAATAATAATAATAATAATAATAATAATAATAATAATAATAATAATGAAATTATATATATATATACTTACTTACTTACAAATGGCTTTTAAGGAATCCGAAGGTTCATTGCCGCCCTCACATAAGCCCGCCAGCGGTCCCTATCCTGTGCAAGATTAATCCAGTCTCTATCATCATACCCCACCTCCCTCAAATCCATTTTAATATTATCCTCCCATCTACGTCTCGGCCTCCCTAAAGGTCTTTTTCCCTCCGGTCTCCCAACTAACACTCTATATGCATTTCTGGATTCGCCCATATGTGCTACATGCCCTGCCCATCTCAAACGTCTCGATTTTATGTTCCTAATTATGTCAGGTGAAGAATACAATGCGTGCAGTTCTGTGTTGTGTAACTTTCTCCATTCTCTTGTAACTTCATCCAGCTTAGCCCCAAATATTTTCCTTAGCACCTTATTCTCAAACACCCTGAACCTATGTTCCTCTCTCAGAGTGAGAGTCCAAGTTTCACAACCATACAGAAGAACCGGTAATATAACTGTTTTATAAATTCTAACTTTCAGATTTTTGGACAGCAGACTGGATGATAAGAGCTTCTCAACCGAATAATAACACGCATTTCCCATATTTATTCTGCGTTTAATTTCCTCCCGAGTGTCATTTATATTTGTTACTGTTGCTCCAAGATATTTGAATTTTTCCACCTCTTCGAAGGATAAATCTCCAATTTTTATATTTCCATTTCGTACAATATTCTGGTCACGAGACATAATCATATACTTTGTCTTTTCGGGATTTACTTCCAAACCGATCGCTCTACTTGCTTCAAGTAAAATTTCCGTGTTTTCCCTAATCGTTTGTGTATTTTCTCCTAACATATTCACGTCATCCGCATAGACAAGAAGCTGATGTAACCCGTTCAATTCCAAACCCTGCCTGTTATCCTGAACTTTCCTAATGGCATATTCTAGAGCGAAGTTAAAAAGTAAAGGTGATAGTGCATCTCCCTGCTTTAGCCCGCAGTGAATTGGAAAAGCATCAGATAGAAACTGACCTATACGGACTCTGCTGTATGTTTCACTGAGACACATTTTAATTAATCGAACTAGTTTCTTGGGAATACCAAATTCAATAAGAGTATCATATAATACTTCCCTCTTAACCGAGTCATAAGCCTTTTTGAAATCTATGAATAACTGATGTACTGTACCCTTATACTCCCATTTTTTCTCCATTATCTGTCGAATATAAAAAATCTGATCAATAGTCTATCTATTACGCTGAAAACCACACTGATGATCCCCAATAATTTCATCTACGTACGGAGTTAATCTTCTCAAAAGAATATTGGACAAAATTTTGTACGGCGTCAACAAAAGTGATATTCCTCGAAAGTTACCACAGTTGGTTTTGTCCCCCTTTTTAAAAATAGGTACAATTATGGACTCCTTCCATTGTTCTGGTACAATTTCCTTTTCCCAAATAGCAAGTACAAGTTTATAAATTTCGCTATATAATGCACTCCCACCCTCTTGTATTAATTCTGCTGGAATTTGATCGATACCTGGAGGCTTGTACTTTTTCAGATTTTCTATCGCAATTTCGACTTCTGAAAGCGTGGGTTCGGATATAAATGGCTCAGCAGTTTGTATTTCAATTTCGTCCCGATCATTTCTATTTGGCCTATGTACATTTAGTAGTTGCGCAAAATAGTTTTTCCATCTGTTTAGGATTGATGGAGAGTCTGCAAGCAAGTCACCATTCTCATCCTTGATCACGTTTACCCTTGGCTGATATCCATTCTTAAATTCCTTTATACCCTTATATAAATCTCGAATGTTTTTATTCTTACTATTTGTTTCTACCTCATTCAGTTTTTCCTTCAAATAACCTCTCTTTTTAATCCTAAGTGTACGACTTGCTTCCCGTCTTTCATTGAAATAATTATCTCTCTTCTCCTCAACTGGATCCTGTAAGAATTTCAATTTTGCCTGTTTCCTTCTTTCTACTACCATGCAACAATCTTCATCAAACCATGGTTTCTTTTTCTTAGTTTCATAATAACCTATGCTCTGTTCAGCTGCAATTTTGATATTGTCTCAGATATTTTCCCACATGCTATTAACATCTAACTCTTTGTCAATTTCGTCGGAACTTGCTAATACGGCAAACCTATTTGAAATTTCGACCTGATAATGTTGCTTAGTTTCCTCGTCCTTTAATTTCAAAATATTGAATTTAGTAATATTAACTTGTTGCTCTACTCGCTTAGCTACTGATAATCTTTCTCTTAATTCTCCAATCACCAAATAATGGTCAGAATTACAGTCTGCACCCCTGAAAGTTCGAATATCTACTATACTAGTATGTCTCCGTTTATCTATCAAGATGTGATCTATTTGGTTGTGTGTCAATCCATCTGGAGAAGTCCAAGTATATTTATGTATATCCTTATGGGGGAATGTTGTACTTTTGACAATTAAATTTTTCGATGTGGCAAAGTTGACTAATCTAACTCCATTGTCACTACTAATTGCGTGTAGGCTCTCTTTTCCAATAGTTGGCCTAAAAATATCCTCCCGTCCTACTTTAGCATTGAAATCCCCCAATAAAATTTTCATGTGATATCTAGGGAACTGATCAAAAGTATGTTCCAATTCCTCATAGAAGCTATTCTTTATATGGTCGTCTTTCTCTTCTGTAGGGGCGTGAGCATTTATAACTATGATGTCGCACCATCTACCCTTAAGTACTAAATACGATAACCTGTCACTGATAAATTCGACCTTTTTTACTGCTGATTTTATTCTTTTATGAACAAAGAATCCTGTTCCTAATTGGTGATTATTGTTTCCTTCCCCATAATACAACAAGTAATCTCCTATTTGTGATATGCCATTCCCATTTAACCTAACCTCTTGTACTCCTACGAAATCTATTCTATATCTAGCTAGTTCTTTTGCTACTAATGTTACCCCTCCTGTTCTATAAAGACTAGTTACATTCCAAGTGCCAAATCTCAAATCCTTATTCCTTTGCTGTGGTCGTGCCAGAGAATCAGTCCTATTCCGAGGCTTATTATAGGGATACGTAACAAGCTGTTTTTTACGGTGATGGGTTGTTAGCCCTTCGCCCAACCCCCAAGCTGGAGGACCACCCCTTATCGTCTGTCCACGACTGCTTATTCAATATATTCGCAGCTACCCTCCATATCTGGAGGCCGTCTCCTCTATCCGCAACCTGAGGACGCGCCATGCCATGGTGATAGGGACCCACAATATATATATATATATATATATATAACCATTAAACATTGAGAAACCTGAAACAGCTATTATTGTTAACAAGAATACCCGAAGGTTCATTGCCGCCCTCACATAAGCCCGCCAGTGGTCCCTATCCTGTGCAAGATTAATCCAGTCTCTATCATCATACCCCACCTCCCTCAAATCCATTTTAATATTATCCTCCCATCTACGTCTCGGCCTCCCTAAAGGTCTTTTTCCCTCCGGTCTCCCAACTAACACTCTATATGCATTTCTGGATTCGCCCATACGTGCTACATGCCCTGCCCATCTCAAACGTCTCGATTATTGTTAACAAGAATTGTTAGAGAAATATTTCGTTAGCCTATTCTTAAATTGGTTTGATGTCTGACAGTCCCTGACATTACGCGGTAGGGAATTCCAAAGCCGAGGAACAGCCACAGTGAAAGAAGATGAATATGAGGATGTTCGGTGGGAGGGAATGGATAATATTGAGGAGTGTTGTGATCGTGTGTCTAGGTTATGATGGGTGGATAAATTTTGAAAACGAGACGCAAGATAGACAGGAGTGGAGAAATGCAATATGTGAAAGAGAAGGGAAAGACAGTGGATTTTCCTACAATCTTCTAGACGGAGCCAGGAAAAAACTTTTCGAGGGATGGTGTTATGTGATCAGCCTGGCGAATATTGCAGACGAAACGGACGCACATATTATGAACACGTTGTAGTCTCTGCGCCGAAGTAACGCTTAGGTCAGTAAGCAGAATATCAGTAAGGAATATATCAGAAAATACACCATGGTGCAGAAGAGAGAGGGAGAAAGCAGCCGTAGCTGGTGTGGGCGTCAGTGGAGAATAGTCCATAGCTATAGATGAAAATGCTATTTTCCGCACTGTTAAGCATTATCATGTCCTAGCTCCTATGATAGTCAATCAACCACACTGTAAGTTTTAGGATTCATTGATAAATGTCTAAGGAAAACATAAAAAAAAATTCGAAATCAAAATCCTTTTTTGTAAAGTAAGAGAAAAAATACTAACTTCGATGTGACATGTTCAAAATAGACATTGACATCCTCAAAAGTTGGTAAGTGGCAAGGCAATCTTTATTTTTTTCACTTTAGATGGGGGTCAAAGCGAGATAAATGTTTAGAAGAATGAAAATTAGTTTTAAAAGTGATTGCTATTTAAAATCTTTACTAGTTTCTGTGTTACGGTGAGTTAAACTAAGGAGTATTTTTACCTGGCAGACTTCTGTATGCAGAGTGACTAATCTTTTATCTGTTACAACCGCGGACTCTCATAGAAATCATCACGGTGATTTCAAATTTGTTTTCGAAATGTTTCCATTGCTTAAAGTTTTCGAGTTAATCGTGAGTTTTCAAATTTCATAAAAATAATTACATAAATAACATTTATGCTGATTAAACACTAGTATGACAGACTTTTAAATTCAGAAAAATGACATTTATTATTGATATTACTGTCACTATTATTATTATTATTATTATTATTATTATTAATGCGTGTTATTATTCGGTTGAGAAGCTTTTGTCATCTAGTCTGCTGTAAAAAAATCTGAAAGTCAGAATTTATAAAACAGTTATATTACCGGTTATTCTATATGGTTGTGAAGCTTGGACTCTCACTTTGAGAGAGGAACAGAGATTAAGGGTGTTTGAGAATAAGGTTCTTAGGAAAATATTTGGGGCTAAGAGGGATGAAGTTACAAGAGAATGGAGAAAGTTACACAACGCAGAGCTGCACGCATTGCATTCTTCACCTGATATAATTAGGAACATTAAATCCAGATGCTTGAGATGGGCAGGGCATGTAGCACGTATGGGCGAATCCAGAAATGCATATAGAGTGTTAGTTGGGAGGCCGGAGGGAAAAAGACCTTTAGGGATGCCGAGACGTAGATGGGAAGATAATATTAAAATGGATTTGAGGGAGGTGGGATATGATGGTAGAGACTGGATTAATCTTGCTCAGGATAGGGATCAATGGCGGGCTTAAGTGAGGGTGGCAATGAACCTCCGGGTTCCTTAACAGCCAATAAGTAAGTAAGTATTATTATTATTATTATGTGGACTGAAACCGTCTTGTTTCATTTTCTTCCCTAGCACAAAAGCCATTCCACTTCAAATCTATCAAGATTTCATATTGCTAGGCTCCAATTTTTTTTTTTTTTTCATATATACTTTGGGCACTTTTAACTCAAAAATAAATTTGAACTGTATATATTTTTTTTTTCTAGAAATCTAATGTCGGTAGATATTAAATTACAAAATTTTCGAAAAATCGTTTGTACCATTTCCTCAAATCTATCCATCTCCGGTTCTAATAATTCATATTATTTAGTCTTGGACTCGGATGGAAGGTAAATATCTCAGTGAAGTAATGAGATATTCTACATATCAAGATTTGTGGCTTCACTGGACCTCTCAATAATTTCAGAAGAGACTTAAATTTTTAGGTTATTGATATTATAAACGAACATGCTGAGTATTTATTAATTATATAAAATATGCTTATTTGAATGCATACGTGAACATTGTGTGCTTCATTAAATTATTATTGTTGACATAATACAATTTCTAGCACGAATGAAACCCTGCCAGTGGAATACTGCATACCCGCCAGCAGCCATGGATGCACTAGCATGTTAGCGGGTAAGAGACGCTAGCCTGAGGGTGCACTGTGCTGATGACCATTGCTTTTGTGGTTTACCATCTGTAAGAAATGTCTTTACAAGCAAGCAGAAATTTCTGTTAACAATAAGGGGTGATCACCATTGGAATTTAAAATATTCTGCAACGAAAAGTACAAGTAATTATCCATATAATTATTAATTTTTGTTACCAAAACTTTTTTTTGTTGGTACTAAGTAACGATACTCATCTGTTAGTTTATCCTATATAATAAAAGAATCAAGAATAAAATAAGCTGATGATTAGTAAGTTGAGTACCATTGTGCATTTATGATTACAAATAAACAGCTATTAATTCTTACTAAAAATATAACATTTCATGTGCATCATTCGCAGATAAATAGACTTTAGATACTATACATAGAGAAATTACCGTCAATATCACTGTACACAGACACAGCATATTCAAAACCACTACTTCGAAATTAGAATACAGAAAACATGCATTTCCACAGAAATCTTGAAATATATTTTCTTTTTTGAAGAATCACAACACTTTCTCTTCTAAGTAATGAGAAAGTAAAATAATGGAAAGATCATTTACACGAGAAAAAAAATTCACAGATCCTGAATTGTAAAGCAAGAGGCATCTAGGATGAAATGAAGTTACAATTGGCCTTGTGTCTGAATTAAAATGATCATTATAAGACTTCTCATGCAATCTGCAAAACAAGAATATCCCCACTATTTATATTTTTCCCGCAACTCCCTTTTCTAACAATATGATGAATGCTTTCTGATATTAAAACACAGACCTACTGTATAATAAGAGTATACGAATTCTTTTTTTATTTATTTATTTATTTTTTTTTTGTGTGTGGACTGTATATTGAAGAAATATGTGATTTATATGAAACTGTTAATTTTCTGTAATTGGTTTTAGTCTTTGAAGATAATGTATACAAATGTAAGTTTTCTAGCCTAAATCATTTTACCATACTGTATGTAAGATGTTAAGAATACTGCCTATATAACATTAATATGGTGATTTAACTCCACAATATGCAACACAGGATAATTTATAGAATACCTGTTCATCACATTGTCTAGAACCACATTAAATATGACGCAAGGAACAATATAACACAATTTATAGTTACATATAGTCATTCTGTGCAATACATTAGCGCCCCAAGTTAAACTGCATATTCGTTACATTTTGACAGCTTTTATATGAATAAGAGGAAGTTGTTGATGTCGTTGTTTTCTAATGCCAGGCGTTTGACAACAAAGTCATTTGATTTCTTGCACTGCAATATTTTTCAAAGATATTATCACGGTCAACCACTGAAGCACAGATTTTGAGATGTTCCGAATCCATTTCTTGGTTTGAGTTGCACAATGGGCAGTTAGGGGACTGATATAATAAGAAGAAGTTAGGGCGTTTTATTTTCTGACAAAGATGGTAAGATTCCCTATCAGGATTTTAACATTTTTATTGATGAGAATAAAAATGTAGATTGAAGGCAAAATCAAATTAAAATGAAGTTATGGCAGCAACTGTAGGCCTATTATTATTATTATTATTATTATTATTATTATTATTTGCAGACGAATTAAAAATTTTTCGTACAATCAAAAGTAGTACCGACTGTCAATCACTTCAATGTGACATTAATTCAGTCGCTAAATGGTCGGAAGACAATGGTATGAAAATTAACGTATCCAAAACTAATGTAATAACCTTTTCTAGAAAAACTTCTTCACTGAAATTTAATTATCTAAATAATGTTCTAATTAACATAACAGACTGCGTAAAAGATTTGGGAATATTCTTTGACAGTAAATTGTGTTTTCATAGTCACGTTGATTACATTTACAATCATGCAATCAGAATGTTAGGAATAATATGGTCAATAACTTATTCTTTTTCCACGCCCAATTCTGTTTTAATGCTTCAATATACATTGGTGCGATCGAAACTCGAATATGCATCTGTAGTTTGGAACTCAATTACAACTACGGACTCGGCTAAATTAGAAAATATACAAAGAAAATTTATATCTTTATGTTTACTCAGATTTCTGCCCATTAATGCCGGGTACAGTTATGAGAGAAAATGTGAATATTTTAATTGTCAAAATCTATATGCTAGACGCCATGAGCTAGATTATCTGTTCTTTTGTAAAGTCCTCAAAGGCGATATATCCTGTGATTCTTTCTTAAACAATATTACCTTACATATTCCAACAAAAGATATGAGAGCCCACAAACTTTTCTATATTAGAAATTCGAAATTTCTTTCACCAGTCTCCAGATGCATTAAAAATGCCAACATGCATAGCTGCGAATTCGATCCCTTCAATGTATAGACTTAGTTTGCTCTTGGCAACGATTTATCATTTATGTATTCTTTTAGTCATTATACTCATTATCATTGTCTCATAGTATTCTTAGTTATGTAATTTAAAGTCATCCATTATTTATCCATTCATCGTCATTATTGTAATTAATTGTAATTGTATTTATGTGTAATAATTATTTTTGTATTATGTTCTTGTTATATTCTTTGTGCTGAACTGTAATTGGCCACTGGCTGTTGTATAGCACATTAAATATAAATATAAATATAAATATAAATTATTATTATTATTATTATTATTATTATTATTATTATTATTATTATTCAACTGAACTAAGTGCTGTAATCAAAGAAGACAAGGTTTTTATCCAATGGCGGGTACATGACTCTGCATAATTCAGCCAAATATGCCCACCTATGAATGACATACCGAAGCTGTAGGCTAGTTATTTTCTGCTGCTGTTGTTCTTGGTGCATCATGGGGCAAATACACAACACTGCATCATGATGATTAATGAAGAAATGCTGGAACGTTGGGAGTGAAATGGGAGGACTCCTTGGAAACCGACAAGCAAGCACCATCTTTGTTCACCAAAAATTTCATTTGGACCCACTAGGATTCGAACCCAGATTATCAGAATGGAAAGTCAACGCTCTAGCCATTAGGCTAACGATGTTACATGAAGACAAAAGTAAAATCTGAGAAGTAGGAGGGAAATTCTGAGGAAGTGCACAAACAAATCCTTCAAATGTTAAAAGTGAGATTTTATAACATTAGTAACAGCAGTCTTCCTTTGGAATGGTATTGAGACAGTTTAAAGCCTTGCTATAAACATAATACCCAGGTCTGACATAGGTAATTTCAATTTCAAAGTAGTTTCACATAGGTAATTTCAATTTCAAAGTATATTTCTATCTCATGAACTCACCTGACCCAGCAAGTGAAGAGAGAAAACGCACATCCATTGGTGCTTAAAAATAAGGTGGATATGGTTATTCCAAGAAGAGTCTGTTTAATATCTTTCTTCGTTGGTATTCTGCCCCGCATAATCAGGGCCAACTGGAAATATACAAGAAAGAGGTGCATAAGGTCTCTTGCTGCCTTACAGTTTTATCCTAATTTAAAAGGACTGTCAATAAAAGTGGCAGACACATTTTAATATTAGTATCAGTCTTACTGAGAATGTGCTTATTATGTACAAAATGAGTGATGCAGAATACTAAAATGTAACTATACTAAATATCCTCTTTCATAATATGTAAATATAAATGAAAAGGTGGCTAAGCACTGACTAGCCTGAAGCTCTAACTTAATATACAGGCTGTATCTAAATTGGTGTCAAATATTTCGGGGATGTGTTCGTAACACAAAAACATTACAAAAGGTTCATATGAACATTTGTCTTAAAATAATTTATTTCAGAGTTACAAGACAAAATTTAATGTTACAAAAATTGCTCGGAGTGGCTTCCTCCTGCTTTGATGTGTCCCCTAAACGTGTGTTACATTCTCTGGCGTAGGCCTACTCTGTTGAAAATTCCTGGAGTGTTTCGTATTTCGTGAAATCCAGTTTGGATACGCTCTCAGAATATCAACATTAAGTACAGGAGTTGCATAAACCAGGGACTTTAATGTCCCCAGACGAAGAAATCCATTGGATTCAAATCAGGCGATCGAGCAGGCCATGCAATGAATCCCCTTCGACCAATACATCTTTAGGGAAATCGAGCATTAAAAAAATTACGAACTATCAGACTGAAATAAGCTGGAGCAGCATCGTGTTAAAACACGTTCGTTGGATGATGTCCAGAAGCACATCATCAATTAAATGATGCAAATCATTTCATTCTGTTCACTCACAGAATACATTTTCTTCTGATTTCTTTGCTCTACAAAATACAAACAAACAAAAAACCATCACACAATCAGCGGTCAATGAAGGGACAAATCCTTTAATAACTCCCTAACGAATGGTTTTCAGATCCATGTTCTTATTAACTTTCTTAATTGTTTTGATGTTAAGAACACGTCCCCGAAATATTTGACACCAATTTAGATACACCCGACTAACTTTAACCTTACAGCAAAGTAGTAATTGCATCAGTCCATATGGCAAGGAACATGTCACCACTTATCAATCTATGAGGGTGAAAGGAGGGAGTGCGCATTATCTTCTACCTCATTTGCAGCACAGTATTTAGGTATGGTATATTACTGTTATGGTAAAACCTCTCTTAATTGAAATCCGACTTATCCCAAAAAAAAAAAAAAAAAAAAAAAAAAACCTTTTGTTTATCCCTGCAATATTTTGTTCATCCCCTATAGCATGGCCACAAATTTAAGTCTCAATGTCCTCACAGCAATGCTACATCTTATGATGAAAGATGAGTGGAACAGAGAAAAATTCTCTCCGGCACTGGGATTTGAACCTGGTTTTCAGCTCTATGTGCTGACGCTCTATCCACTAAGCCACACCAGATTCCCATCCCGATATCGGATTAAATCCTCTCAGTTTAAGTTCCACCTCTTGGGTTCCCTCCACTTAGTGGCCTACCCTCATGCACTGCATCATAGTTGTATGACAGTAGCACAATGTCCACACATGTGCAGTGTGCAGAGATGCACTCATGAGTGACTCAGTGGCTGGGATCTGACGGGAAAAAAAAAAATCACTTAGTGATTTTAAGACAGCAGTTATTCCGTCGGATTCCAGCCACTCAGTCACTCATAACGAGTGCACCGAGGTTAGGTTAGTTTAGGCTTTTATTAACTTATGCTTTGCATATACGAAACTGTGACAGGTTAGGTTAGGATAGTTTAGGCTTTTGTTATGCCTTGTATAGGCGAATCTGTGACAGGTTAGGTTAGTTTAGGATTTTAGTGACAGGTTAGGTTAGGTTAGTTTAGGATTTTAGTGACAGGTTAGGTAGGTTAGTTTAGGCTTTTATTATCGTCAAGATGAAGGTGAAAGCGATTGAGTGTGGCGCTCTTCAGCAGGTAGTGATTTTTTGCTTTCTATGTTGGCAGTTCAAGTCAATCAGTGTCTATTCCAGGATTGCCAGATTGGGCTACAAGTAGCCAATTGGGCTACTTAAAATTTTAATTGGCTATTGATTTTTATCATTGGGCTACTTGCGACTTTTTGGGCTACTCAAAAATTTTCGGGGCTATTTTTGGGCTATTTTTTTTTCTGATTTGAATTTGTGGAAAATTAATAATAATAGGTGTAGTAACAGTCTTCCTCTCCGTGAAAAAAACTGTTACAGTGTACGTCTCGCTTTATTCCACCACCACCTTAACCACGAGAAACGACGTACCTGTGCGAAATATATATTTATTGTACATGTCACATGACCAATCCAGTGTAAGGGGATTTTCTCGTTTTACCATGACCAGTGCCAGCAGAAATGCAGTGGCGAAGTGCAGCCTGCAGGCACATAATAATCAGTTGCTGTTTTTCCTCCAATTCAAGCGTTAGTATTTTTGTGAATGCCGATGTAGTTTATTACAATAATCTTAAATTAGGAACTAGGATCTTTTGTAAAAGTGATATACAGTTTTTAAGTTATATTAGAGAATTATTTTTTTTACTTTTTTGTATCCTAATTATAATGTAGGCTAATTATTCAATTCTGAGTCCTATAATGAAATAATTTTAAGAGAACTGTGTTTGTTATAGAAGTGATATACAGTAACAGTTTTAAATTGTGATAGTGAATAACTTTTTTATACATTTATTTTGTTTTGTGATTATACTGAAAATGGAAATACTTATTATTTCGTTCTGTAATTGCTGAAAATGAGAAAGTGGGAGAAGTATACCAAAACGTTTAATAGGCAGTGGTTAAATGGTACTTCATCCTCAAACTGGCTTCAGGATGTGAAAGACGACAGCAATAAAGCAGATTGTAAAGTTCATAAAGTTCAAATTAGTGCTCATAAAGGAGACTTGAAAAAAAAAAAACATTCCGATTCAGTTAAATATATATAATCCGCGAAATATAAATTTGCCATTTATATTGGGCTACTTTTTCTGAATTTTGGCTACTTTTCCAGCGAGCTTTCGCTACTTTTAGTTATACTAATCTGGCAACCCTGGTCTATTCCAAATTCGGCGGAAGTCATTCAACGCTCGTTTCACCAAAGGCTGCACGGTGTGATCTTAGGAACCATATAACACAAATAATAGCAATCTAATACTCTTCTTGCAATGACAATACTTGCATCTAGTCATTTCGAGGGTGCGGCACATGGGAGAAATGTAAGCATCTCTATATGAGTACTGACTGATAGACTGATATTTATCACGAGTAAAGACACAAAATGATCAATTTTAAAATGACAATGTCCAATTAATCCACCTAATTTAGGATAAATTTCAGAACACGGATTCCTTGCTTTCCCTCTTACTTCAAAATTCCAACCTTCATATTACTGTAATTCAATTCTTGTTAGTGAATTAATTGCTCACCAAGAAATAAAAATTTATAACATGTTTTCGAAGTAAAAGACGGAAACTGACCTATTTACATAACCATGTAATGACCTACAAAGCAAACGAGTCATTAATAATTTGATACATATAAACATGAGTACAGCTTACACAAAACCTGTACATACCATGTAAACAGTGACATAAACCCTAAAACTTTCTTGTATTGCATGTATTCCTAAACCTGTCGCAGCGATGGAACAAGACTCAGTCCATGGATGTACATATTCAACACACGTAGTTGGTATAGTCTGATATTTACTAAACACCACCATGTTCGACAGTCGCACATATCCTCTCTATCACAACTAACGACACCAGATCGCCTGAAGACTTCAAGGTTCAGGTACCTATAGCAGAAAATTCTATGTCACGTTTTCACGTCATTCATCCACGTTTCACTCAGTCATGTTCTATGAACACTTGCAATTATTTAAACGATAATAACAGACAGGTTTGCCAACAGCATACGATGATGACAGTCAAAGTGTCTTGACCAACGAACTCGTTGGTCTTGACTTTGAGTTGGCCCGAAATGGCGGTTATGTAATAAGTCTATGGTTGCTACGTTAACAACGGCTGAGTTGCCATTGTTCAGTGTCGCTACATTCCCACGTGATGAGCAATCTAGGCCCATCTCTAGTCGCCATAGTATTGTGTCAGATGCGAAGGATATGCAATAATGAGTCGTATTATTTTCTTTATTTTGGGTATCACAGTTCTGTATAAAACGTCAAATAATTACCAATATCTGTGGCTTGGTTTCAAATTTTTTTTTTTTTCAAAATTGAGATTATTTATCATACTGATGCAACTTTACTTCGTCTTCAACATAATAAAATGGTCAATGTGTCTCGTAAATACGACGCGAACAAGTTAACATAAATGAAACAAGCCCTTATCGATTATACTATGTGTCAGATAAATATAAAAAGGCCAATCTGTACATAAGCCTGTACATATATACACTATAACTCAACATTCATTTAGATTATATTCTGAATATTTAATAATAATATAAAAAGTTGCGTTTATGATAATATTTGTAGTTGTAATACCAGCTGCAACAGCAGCAGTGGTATTTGTAACTATAACCAAAACAATGATTAAGGACATATTGTGTGGATACAGTTCAATGCATATCCATGGATGAATATATATTTATCCATGGCATATCTTTCGAAAACAAATTACGACACTGAGATCGAGATTATGAAATAATTATATTCTTCTTAACTCTTTGGACTTTATGTTTGAAAATGATGTAGTTATTAATAAGACTCTAACAAGTATTGATATTATCATTTCCTAATTGAAGATTACATATTTTTAGTATAGTGAATGTTTTTACTATTATTTTAAGACTTAGGTAGAGGCTAATTCTCTGTGGAAATCACTACGCCATTTCTGCCTGCGATTTTGACTGACATGGGTCCACAAAGAGGTGCAGGAACAAAAGAAAGTATAATACGGGCTGTGATTAACCTTGGTTTTTCGGCATCCGAGGCAGGTAGGCGTTTCAACGTTTCAGAAAGGACAGCTCGCAGATGGGTGCAAAATTATCAACGCTCGGCAATTTTTGGCCGAAAAGCTGGGAGTGGTAGAAGGAAAATTTCAACACCACAACTGGACGTCAGATTAGTGGCAGAGGTTGAAAGAATCTCTTTCATACCGCTGCTACTTTGAAGCAGTGGCGGTTATTCAAGTGAAGTACATGAAGGCCACCTTCACCCCTTTTTTCGTGCTTTAATAAAATATATTTTATCAATAAATTAAAATAAAATGAATCCTTCACTAAACCATATTTTGCTCTATTTTTTAATATCTTGTTCGGCTTAATCCGCTCAGTTAACGTTCACTGCAGCACTTCACATGAACCCCTCACCAGCCAGGCCACGTGGCTAGCAGACCAGCTGAAGGTCCGAATGAGACTTTCCTTTTGGCCTTCAGTAAACACACCCGGTTGCCATGACAACGAGTTGCTTACTATGAATTACCGGTCCATTTTGCGAGGCTATTATGAGGGTCTGTAGAGCAGGCATTCATCTCCTTTCTCTATTCTTGAAAGACAGAATCTCTCTCTCGTCCAAACATTGGATCAGGGTGGCAAACTGTAATATTTTGCAACTAAATAAGAAAACATAAAATATTCTGTAAAGAAGTTAAATATTGTTTAAATTTAGCATATAACGTATATATTTTGGTATTTTTTAACGTTAGCATCTCTTGAATATTATGTTTTGTATGGATTTTGAAATAATTTGAGTACCCTGTAATAAAGAAAGTTGGCATAACATTTGAAACTACGTTGTACATTTGACCCGCGCTGACCAACGATTTCGCTTTACGTATTCTTTGTTGTGATAAGTGCAGCGAAGTGTGAAGGTGTTACTACGTGTATTAATGCGATGGCAACATGAATCCGTTAAACGATTAAGTGTGTAATCTTTTGGAGACACCGTTCTCTCGTTGGTGTGCAGAAGATAAGCAAGATATTTTAAAATACCGCAGGACAACAAGTCACATTAATATAACTATGAAAAAAGTGAAAAGTGGTGGTCGGTCATACAATATTCAGTTTTAAGATTCGTGGTATGCCGATTGCAACTGGTTATGTGGGAGTCACTAAAACGAGAAGTTATATTGTTGGCCTTGTCTTCTTCTGGGGAACGAGAAACCCGCTTGGAATTCAACTGGATTTTGCGATTTCAGAAATGTCAATCGCGGTCTTTACAGCCATGCAGATTCAGCTGAACACATTAAATGTATTTTGCAATTAAAGGCCCTGCAGAAGAACATGAACACCATTGCGGATGCACTAAAGGAAAGTTACAGGTTATACGTAAGTCAATTTAATGAAAACGTTTGTTTAAATAGACTGGTAATGCACACCGCAATCGATACGGTATTGTTTCTAAGCAAGCAGGAGTTGGCTTTTCGCGGTCATGATGAGAGTATTTCGTCACAGAACAGGGGGAATTTCAAAGAATTATTGGCTCTCATTTCATTGGCCCTATGAAAATTAGAAATCACTATGAAAAAATTAGGCCTGTTCTTTCTGGGAAATCTAAAACGATTCAAAATGAAATAATTGATTGTATTTCTGAATGCATCAATGAACTTGTAAGAGATGACATTACTAGTGCCCCTTTCTTTTCCATTCAAGTGTAAGTTTTCTGTTCAACAGAATACTGCTTTGATTTAATCGTAGCTACTGATTTTACTGGATAGGTAAGCTGATATCGGAAGTTGCATGTTCCGAAGTTGATTTAAAATATGAATACAGTTTACGATTATGATTGTGATTTTGAATTTTGTTATGGGTCCTATTTCTTGTGTACTTTTTAAATTTGATGTGTTGTATAAAATGTGTTAGATTTTGTCTTTTTTATGTCATGTGGACTTGTGGTTGTTTTATTATGTTGTGGTATGTATTGTGCGGAAGTTTTGCTGGGACAGTGAATTCTTCGGGATTAAGGGGACGTAGCTTCCGAAAATGTTGAAAATTTGTTTATTTTATATGCTGTGCTTTTCATAAAACTTAAGAAAATCGTGAATATATTACATTAATTCAATATGACCATCGTATAGGTTACAAAAGCATTCGCGACGTCACGGCTATATAACGAGTCCAGGAAATTACCTAGAATTCTATTGACCTTCACCTAATTTATCCGGCACGAGCCGCCACTGCTTTGAAGGCAGTTGTTAATTTCCCTGGCCACGACTAGACCGTGAGAAATCGTTTAAGGGCCGCAGTGGCGGTTCCTCGGGGGAGGGAAGGGAGGAACGTCCTCGTCACATTTTCTTCTTTTGAAAGTAAATACCAAATAAAATATGTGCCTTGAAATTCGAGGAAGATTCGATAACTTTTAAGTTCACAGCTATAAGAAAAACTCGGTTGATCGAGTTTTAAACGACGTGCGCTCATGTGCTGTAGAAAACTGTGAGAAAGATGCGAGATTTTCTGTGTGGAGGAAAGGCACTCCATTCCTCCTCTACTGCAGTTAACACACACAGACAACAGCGCACTAGCGGCCAGAGAAAGAAGCAGAGTTTTAAAGCAATGAACGGAGAGGGAGGAGATCCTTCTCTGAATCAGCGCACGGGCGGGAAATAGAAACCGACTGGTCGTGCAGCAAGCTCGCTACCGCTGCCACTTAACGATGTTCCATTATAACACATCTAGGAGACACAACAAAAACAGTTTTAACGCAACGCTATGAAAGACAACATGTAAACTTTTTTAAAATTATAAGTCAAAAATATTATCCATTGCGCTTTATATAGGCTAATATTCATGGTTTGAAACTTGCAAGGATATTTGAAAGTTAAAGTCGGGTTTATGTAAAACAAAGAGGAAGTAGTTCTACGTAGTTGGCCCCTGAAATTCACTTCTATTCATTGTTTACTAGACAGGGCAACAGCCAAGTTGTCAGTTTTGTACAAATATATTTGAATTTGAAAGTAGGTACTCCAAACTACATCATTTTTAACATAAAAAATTAATCGGCCATCGGCAGCTTTGAACAATAATGATAGTATGACTTTACAAGACCTGACATTCTTCAAAAGCATGTGATACTGAACTTGTAAAATGTACATGTGGCAACAAAGACCACGTGGGTGGGTGCAGTGTTCTCGCTTTCCTCAGATTATTTCCCATTCCCATTTCCATTTCCGTAAAACGGTTCCGGTTACAAGTTGGTAGCTAGCTTCTTCCAACACGTGTGATGCTGTAGTGTGCTCGAAAAATGCTACGAGGTTGTGAATTTCCTTGTAATTGTTAATTTGCGCAGTTATTCAACAATGAATGGAAGTGCAAACATAATATATTTTGGACAATTTAGGAAACTCAGTTTACAAGAACAGATTATTGCTATACAGAAGGGAAGGCCAACCCCAACACTATCTGGTCTTACATGAATGCATGTAGGCTAATTTGTAGCATGTTTCATTCAAGAAGGTGTCATTTCGTGCTGTTAACTTCTTTCCTCCTCTTAAGAAATATGCAGGAGCCGCCACTGATTAGGGCCGCCAATTTGAGATCTCTACGTGCCATTCCTAGGGAAGTTCATAAGGAAGAGCATATAGAGGAGCGTTAGTCTTTGCAGTGGGAAATGATGATCGGGATTGGAAAAGAGTCTGATGAAGTCACCTTTTCTACTACAAGGAAAGGACCCACTCTTGCATATCGTCCTCCTGGTACCCGAATCAACTACAGATACGCTGCCATGCATGCCCGCAGTGGTAGAGGATCTGTAACGTGTTGGGGGTGGATTTCTCGTCGTAAAGTGGGCACAATCCAACGTATTCGCGGGAAATTTAACCAGCGCAAATATCAACGGTTGCGGGAACGCTATATGGTTCTTTATGCTAGGTTGTTATATCCTGCTGGAATTCTTCAATTTCAGGAGGATAATCATCCAGTCCACACATCTCAATTGATTCGGACTGGTTTGCGAGGAGACAGGATATCGAATTGATAGACTGGCCTCGTCGCTTTCCGGACTTGAACCCTTTGGAGAATATGTGGGCACAAGTAAAGAAGCATATGCGGAAAAATTGGCCCAATTCCCCTCCAAGACGTCCTGATGATTTGTGGAAGTTCGTCCAATGCCGTGTCTGAGAACAGTCGGTATTTGAAAACACTAGTCGATTCCATGCCCACTCGACTGCAAGATGTGATCGAGATGGGAGGAAGATTGACTAATTATTAAATCGTGGCTTTTTTTTTTTTTAACGTTTAATTGTCTTAATTTTTTTAAGGCAGACGCCTGTAAGTTTGTTTTGTTTATGCTACGAAAGATATTTTTGTTACGAATATAATCTTTCTTTCCATTTGCAGCCATAATGTCATAATAAATAATGACAAAGTCATAGCATAATACATTCATGAACCTGATGTTAAGTACTAAAATACCGTAAACTGGGGTTACTTTGGACACAGAGGAAACTTTGACCATTTTTTTCAGAAAATCATACTTAGGTTTCTACATGCTGCGCTTGTTATAAATGGAGGTAAATTTGGTATGAGAATGATTTATGATAATTTACCCCCATTTATAACACAAGTACAGCATGTAGAAAGCTAAATATGATTTCCTGAAAAAATGTTCAAAGTTTCCTCTGTGTTCAAAGTAACCCCAGTTTACGCTAGTCATAAAAGAAAAAGAAACAGGAGCAATTATATTTTCTCTCGCTTCTTAAAAAAAAAACATAAAAAGCATTAGGTTGTGTTCGAACGCACGACCTTACGAACACTTGCTCGAAACGCTACCATTACGCTACAGATTAACACGCAAAAACTTTTATTCTGACTGTAGATATCAGGCCCATGTATTGTGGTTCCCTATCACCACGGCATGGCGCGTCCTCAGGTTGCGGATAGAGGAGACGGCCTCCAGATATGGAGGGTAGCTGCGAATATATTGAATAAGCAGTCGTGGACAGCCGATAAGGGATGGTCCTCCAGCTTGGGGGTTGGGCGAAGGGCTAACAACCTATCACCGTAAAAAACAGCTTGTTACGAAACCTAACAGTAAGTTCTATCTGATGCTTTTCCAATTCACTGCGGGCTAAAGCAGGGAGATGCACTATCATCTTTACTTTTTAACTTCGCTCTAGAATATACCATTAGGAAAGTTCAGGATAATAGACAGGGTTTGGAGTTGAATAGGTTACATCAGCTTCTTGTCTATGCGGATGACGTGAATATCTTAGGGAAAAATCCACAAACGATTAGGGAAAACGCGGAAATTCTAGTTGAAGCAAGTAAAGCGGTAGGGTTGGAAGTAAATCCCGAAAAGACTAAGTATATGATTATGTCTCGTGACCAGAATATTGTACGAAATGCAACTATAAAAATTGGAGATTTATCTTTCGAAGAGGTGGAAAAATTCAAATATCTTGGAGCAACAGTAACAAATATAAATGACACTCGGGAGGAAATTAAACTTAGAATAAATATGAGAAATGCGTGTTATTCGGTTGAGAAGCTTTTGTCATCTAGTCTTCTGTCAAAAAATCTGAGAGTTAGAATTTATAAAACAGTTATATTACCGGTTGTTCTGTATGGTTGTGAAACTTGGACTCTCACTTTGAGAGAGGAACAGAGATTAAGGGTGTTTGAGAATAAGGTTCTTATGAAAATATTTGGGGCTAAGAAGGAAGAAGTTACAGGATAATGGAGAAAGTTACACAACGCAGAGCTGCACGCATTGTATTCTTCACGTGACATAATTAGGAACATAAAATCCAGACGTTTGAGATGGGCAGGACATGTAGCACGTATGGGCGAATCCAGAAATGCATATAGAGTGTTAGTTGGGAGACCGGAGGGAAAAAGACCTTTAGGGAGGCCGAGACGTAGGTGGAAAGATAATATTAAAATGGATTTGAGGGATGTGGGATATGATGGTAGAGACTGGATTAATCTTACTCAGGATAGGGACTAATGGCGGGCTTATGTGAGGGCGGCAATGAACCTCCGGGTTCCTTAAAAGCCAGTAAGTAAGTAGATATCAGGCCACGTGGTCCAACAACATGTAACATCGCCTGGCTCCGAATTGTAGCGAAAATACCCGAAGGGAATTTTGCTTCAAGAGAGCGGCCACTTTTTCTTTTGACAACTGTACACAGAAGAATCCATAACTTCGGCTAGAATTTTTAGTTTTCAAAACCCTTTTCATAATGTGTGAGTTTTTTTTAATAATGACGAATACGGTACTTGACTGTTCGGGGTACCCATTTGTAGAATAATTTACCTAGAGAAATTATTTGAATATAATATTCAGTATCATTTTTAAATTCATTTATTGCATTTCATATATATTACATCAGCACTGAAGTTTAATTAAGATGTAGAATAAGTCAAGAGTTACATAATTTCTTTGCGAGATGAGGTGATGCCGAGGATAGGAGGAGGAGGAGGAGGAGGAGGAGGAGGAGGAGGAAATGCATATAGAGTTTTAGTTGGGAGATCGGAGGGAAAAAGACCTTTAGGGAGGCCGAGACGAAGATGAGAGGAAAATATTAAAATGGATTTGAGGGAGATGGGATATGGTGGTAGGGACTGGATTAATTTTGCACAGGATAGGGACCGATGGCGGGCTTATGTGAGGACGGCAATGTACCTCCGGGTTCCTTAAAAGTCGTAAGTAAGTAAGTAAGTATGTATGTATGCATGCATGCATGTATGTATGTATGTATGTATGTATGTATGTATCTATTACTGGGTGATATAATACTTCTGAATTAAATTTTATGTTCTTTAGGTTCGGTATACTTTATTATGGGTCATACTGTAGCAAATTTTCTCTTATACTTTTTCACTAAATTATTTTAAATCCAAAGCAAATATATGCTGAGTATAATTAATTTTAATGTTAATGGGAAAACGACTTAGTTCTTTGCAAAAATTCTATTCACTTTTCAGCATATGATTTTGCACTTTTTTAAAACTATTGTAATGGTGGAACAGAAGTAATAATGGGCTATATTTGAAAAGTATCGTGTATTTTTCCTTTTCACTTTGGAAACCAGTTCTGAAAAGCGATAATGGAACAGAAACTGCAATAAGAAGTGCAAATTGCAAAGTGAAAAGTATAGAAGTTTAATGGTGGAACAGGCCCCGGGTCTGATGTTAAAAAATAACTTACACAACCACCCTCACTGTTGCGGAGAAGATTGTTTCGATGCATTAACAAATGCTACTGAATTGATTGCCAAGTTGTAATTTCTTATATAGGCTAAATAAGATTGAATTCCCGTTAAATAAAAACAAATAACGCAAAATGGCAAAGGAAATTTATGTTCCTTGTATCTTAAAGATTTACTCTGTGAAATTACTTCCGTTTAACACCTTCCACTCTATATACATACCATGTAAAAGGCGGCACATATCCTAAAACTTTGTTGTACTGCATCAATTCCTAAAACTGTCGCAGCAATGGAACAAGAATCAGTCCAGGGATGTGCGAATTCTGTACATGTAGCTGGTATAGTCTGAAATTTACTAAACACAACCATGTCTAAATGTCGAGCACAATCTATTAAAACATACGACAATCGCACGCCGGAGTAAAGTATCAACAGAAATTCAACAGGTTTCTTACTGCTGGAGTTGGAACCTTCATAACTTTCACAAGCATGCGTATAACGACTTTACTTGCTTGCAGTTATAGTTTCAAACTCTGCTGCAGATCATGTATAACACGTTCTTCAAGGTTGTTATTATTATTCAACCCGGTTCGAGGAACTGGTATAAACCGCATATTTACAGGGATATTTATTAGGCGGGTATTCTAATTGAGGACCGTTTTAACAAAACTCAACAAACGCCATTTTTTTTCGAAATGCGGGTTTTGACGGATTCTGGTCAATTGTAATGAGAGGAAAATGATGCAGTGCTCATATCACAAAACTCAACATTTTCCGTTGAAAAGAGTGTCTCAATGTAGAGAGTTTTCACAAAACTCAACATCTCCAGTTCTTGAATTTTCACAAAACTCAACATATCCTCTAACTAAACATTTCACACTTTTATCCTGTTTTACAAGCTGCAATATTTTACAACAATATAATACATTTGCATTTTGACAACGGTGACACATTTCGGATCTCAAATGTTATATAATATGTTGTTGTTTCCTGCGTTAATTCAGTATAAATCTGGCTGCTGTTATAAGTGTACGTATTGTGAGTAGTGTTGAAAATTAGATAAGAACCCTGAGTATTCAAAATCCGTTCAAGCTACTGAAAGGGGCAGGAAGACTAAAAATAGCCTACGTTAATCTAAGAGTTAGAAATATACAGTTGCGCCTAAAAATAATGATATTCATCCAAACTAGATTGTAATAATGGAGAACAGGGGGGAAAAGGAAAACGTGCTGCAGGTTCGTTCAGCTTAAATGATCTAGTTAATTATAGAGACAATTTATACAAAAATAGCACAAAAGTTGAACAGGATAATTTTTTGCTAAGACATATGGAAGTTGATCTACCTAAACGGCGTAGAAGGATTTCAAGAAGCTAGAAAAATTTGTGTCTATTTCATATTTCGTAAGAGGTGAAAATGAAGAAGATTTCCCAGTAGGCCTATGTGTTGCTACGTTTAGAAAAGTGGCCGATGTGTTATTACGACATTTAAGGATTACATAGTTAATTTAGAAAAATCCTGAAATTTAACTCATAGATTGTTTTCAGATTCTTGTGGGTCTCAAAATAAAAATTGCATAATGATTGGTATGCTTGTTGGTTATCTGGAAAGCTCTGAAGTTTTTAAAGAAATTAAACATTTCTTACCTATTCTTGGAAAGGTATATGCCTCCGGACCATGTGTTTCGATTGATAGAGCAAGAGCTGAGAATACATTAATACATCACATTGCCATTAGAGTATTATGAAATTATGGCAATGTTTGGAGACGTAAAAGTTTTGGTTTATGATTTAAAATCGATGACAAAAATATTGTAAAAGCTAAATTGCCATTTAAAATGTCAGAGCTGAAGGTACTTACATATAAAAAAACTTGTAAGAATTATGTAAAGTGTTATGTACAAAATATATTTTTCTTCACCAATAGAAGTTAAAGGGTTTAAACCAAAAAAGACAAGTGCTTCTGTAATGTCTGAAGCACCTGACCTTCCACTGGTGAACCATGCCAGCAAAAACAAAGCTAATGTTGTGAGGAAGTTAATGAGTTACTTCCATAATGATGATTCGGAAGAGAGCAAGCTATTTTATGACAAAGTTTTAAAGGGATATGCCAAATATTCTGACAATAGAATGGATTATAATGAACGATTGCACTGAGATTATTCTGCACGATTTTGATTTTCAGTGATTTGTGTCATGTATTGCATAAATACAAATAGTTAATTCGTGCAAATAAAAAGTTCCTGTAAATCAATAACAAATTTTGAAAAAAGAAAAAAAAGGCTTGAAATTAGATTTCGGTGTGTTCAATTAACTGTTTTTTAAATTCAGAAGTACTAAATCGTTATTTTAAAATATGTATTAATGATTTTGATGAGGATTTTACCACCTGGGAATGAAAAATAATTAAACATTTTAAGGTATGTGCATTTAAAAAAGTGGGTATGTTGAGTTTTGTGAAATTCTTAACTTTTGTCATATTTTTTTTTCCAAATAAATAAGATAACAATAATAGTTGCACTTTATATCAATTAATGCATCTCTGAAAGAGGAACAATGTCTATTTTTTTTCAGAATTACAATATCAAAAGTCTGAGAATAAACTAAAAAAAACGTTTCCTGTAAAATTTTTGAAGTGGTGTTTGTTCAGTTTTGTGAAAACGGTCCTCAATTTATAAAGTCCAGATTTCCGTGCACCATCAAATCTTAAAACATGCACTATAATATGACAAAACATGCACAATGAAGTGAAAAGCAGTAAAAATATGGATTATGCATTATTTTATTTTAGTAGGTTATTTTACGACGCTTTATCAACATCTTAGGTTATCTAGCCTCAGAATGAGATCAAGGCGATAATGACGGTGAAATGAGTCCGGGGTCCAGCACCGAAAGTTACCCAGCATTTGCTCATATTGGGTTAAGGAAAACCCCCGGAAGAAACATCAACCAGGTAACTTGCCCCGACCGGAATCGGACCCGGGCCACCTGGTTTCGTGGCCAGACGCGCAAACCGTTACCGTGGACATTATGCATTATCAAAATTGAGTTCTACATTGTTACATTTTTATTTAATTTTCAACAACATACTGCAACTAATTTCTCAGATTTTCTTCACTTAAGCTCAAGTGTTTGTCTGAAGCACATTCTTGAACACAGAAAATGATCTTTGTATGTTACAAGAAGTAACACATATATACTTAAACGAAGAAATTTTGGAAAAAGTGAGATCGCATTGTAAGTACATTGCATTTCCGCATGACCACTACCCCGACGAGAATCGAACCCGCGACCTTCCGACTTTGCAGCGTTACCCCTTAACCGCGTTGTTATCGCACGCCCCCAAAGTACAAAAGTACTCACGTCTTTATTACAAGAATCACAATAAACTACATCAGCGTCAGTCTTCAGAAATTTCTTTCCCTCAAACCATTTTGATATAACCTCTCTTCTTGCAGTTCTAAAAGAGCTACAGTAACACTTCTCAATTCTACTCAAAACTACACTGCAGTGCAATTTACAAGCATGATGCTTCTGCCTTCCTTTCATTTAGTATCTTGACCTGCGGTTTGTAACGAGCGAGAGTTGGGGATTGAAAATTCCAATATAACAAAGGGAAAGATTTAGTGCGAAGTGCAAAGATTAGTTGAGAGGTACAGTACAATGCCATGAAACTACTGTCCGCGAAACTTATCTGGGAAGCTAAAAGAGAGAGGCGCGGGGTGTAGAGGGGTCGCTTCTAGAGGTAGCGGGGCAAGAGAGGGAAGGATGGTCTACGAGGCGGGTAAAATACATTTGCTTGCTTAGTGTCCGGCACTCCGGCGGCCTGATATAACCTCTGCAGTTGCGAGCGTCGTTAAATAAACCATAATTTAATTTTAATTTAGCGTACACAGTAAGGAGAGGGAGATAATAAAGTCAGTGGTTGTTTGTTGCGATCACGAGACAAAAGAGAAATGTCTTACTTACTTACGACTTTTAAGAAACCCGGAGGTTCATTGCCGCCCTCGGTCCTTATCCTGAGCAAGATTAATCCAGTCCCTACAGTAATCATATCCCACCTCCTTCAAATCCATTTTAATATTACCCTCCCACCTATGTCTCGGCCTCCCCAAAGGTCTTTTTCCCTCCAGCAACCCAACTAACAGTCTGTATACATTTCTGGATTCGCCCATACGTGCTACATGCCCTGCCCATTTAAAAGTCAGGATTTAATGTTCCTAATTATGTCAGGTTGAGGCGGTCTCGGCCTTTCTATCTATCTAGTCTTGCTGGTTGGAATATAAGACAATTAGATAATAAAATAACCCTGCCATGAATCGTTATGATCAGGATGGTAATCTACGTGTCGAGGTAGTCAAGTGACAACACACATTCACTATGTTAAACACAACTATTTATTTTGAATAAATAACCCAAAATAATTTCGTAGCACAGAAAATATCTTCTTCACAGAGTAATGTGAACAAAATCCAGCTAATTACCTTACATAGGTAGGTACTTCCCCACGCTGGCATCCATCTTGTCATACAACCTAGACATAACCATCACTCAGCACACACATAGCCGTTACATACAAATTGGCCACCCCTCAAACGTCACACAACAATGGGTGCCTTCATTATGAATTTCATACTCTTCAAATTCGTTCTACTGCAATAACTAAGTAAAACATAAGCCAAAACCCACTCACTGAACTGCTTGTAGTTTGTGGTAGGCTTTTAGTTATATCAAAGCTAGAGAAACGATCATCTGAAATAAAAAAAAATACCGACCAGTATTTAACCAGAGTTGACTGCACGCTAGTCAGTCAGGAAAACGAATGCAGTTCAAGATAATAAGTACATGCCAAAACTCACCGCTAAATTCCACACGAATATCTTCTGCGATACACTCGCAGGTTCCCACAACACCGTGGACTATGCAGCTTCTAGTAGACTTACCGAACCCAGTTCGATCCCCGGCCTACATAGGAGCTCGTGGCTATCACAACACACGTTCTACCTCCAAGCCATCTCTCTAGCGTACTCACGTACTCTCTGCAACCTCTGCGATACACTCGCAGGTTCCCGCAACGCTTTAGACTACGTAGCTACTAGTAGACTTATCGAACGCAGTTCGATCCCCGGCCTACATAGGAGCTCGTGCCCATCACAACACACATCCTACCTCCAAGCCATCCCTCTAGCGTACTCACGTACTCTCTGCAACCTCTGCGATACACTTGCAGGTTCCCGCAACGCTTTGGACTACGTAGCTACTAGTAGACTTATCGAACCCAGTTCGATCCCCGGCCTACATAGGAGCTCGTGCCCATCACAACACACATCCTCAACTGCCGGCACACATCCGACCTGAATGAGTCCATCAACCAGACTGACGCTACAATCGAAATGAAACTTGGAGTCTCTATCTTAACCAATCAGAAAGCGCTATTATGAAATATTTACTGCTCCCTCGATCTTAACCAATTAGCAACCGTTATTATAAAATAATAACTGCTCCCCAGATTTTAACTCATCACTGGTTATAGGAACAGACCCAGAGAAAACGGAAAAAATAGAAAGGTGAGAGAAAGTAAGCCATCTATGAAGCGTAAGAAGAACTAGAACAAACAGAGAAAGGCATAAGGATAGAAGAAAAGGAAAGGAGAAACTGACGTGCCGAAATATAAACGGCACAAGGTGAAGAATAAAATGCGTCCAGTTCTGCGTTGTGTAACTTTCTCCATTCTCCTGTAACTTCATCCCTCTTAGCCCCATATATTTTCCTAAGCACCTTATTCTCAAACACCCTTAACATCTGTTTCTCTCTCAAAGTGAGAGTGCAAGTTTCACAACCATACAGAACAACCGATACTAACTATTTTATAAATTCTTACTTTCAGCTTTTTTTGAGAGCTGGCTGCATGACAAAAGCTTCTCAACCTAATAATAGCAGGCATTTCCCCTATTTATTCTGCGTTTAATTTCCTCCAAGTGTCATTTACATTTGTTACTGTTGCTGTATTTGAATTTTTCCACTTCTTCAACGGATAAATTTCCAATTTTTATATTTCCATTTCGTACTATGTTCTAGTCACGAGACATAATAATATACTTTGTCTTTTCCGGATTTATTTCGAAACGTATCTCTTTACTTGCTTCAAGTGATTTCCCTAATAATTTATGAATTTTATAATACGTCTAGGCGACACCAACAGTGATGACTATGATGATGATGATAATAATGAAGGGAAGAGGAGGAGGAAGAAGAAGAAGAAGAAGAAGAAGAAGAAGAAGAATATTGATGACTGTATGTGAAAGTGAACTTTTTGGAAACCCAAAAACTACAGATCTGTGCTTCTAGTTGAAAGACTTCATGCATTGCTTACCATCAGTAGCTCACGGCCAGATACCAATATTGTAATAATTGGAGTTGTGATCATACTGTATAGCACACAGAAGAAGAAAAATGTACTTTATTTATGTTTGTTATTTTGTGAAACCATATACTTTCACCTACCATATCCAAAGAAATGCGCTGAAATTAAATACCGTCAAACCGTCTAGAGTCGATCACTTTTTTTCGTATTTTTAACGCTACTTCACAGACAATGCGATCTACTATTTCCCTGAAAATGTTATGTTATAGCACACAACTCAAGGATTGTTTTCTGTTATTTTCATTTTATGAACTTCCACGGTCACTGACGAAAACAAATTTTAAACGCCGGTCGACTCAACCCTGTACTTGGTGTTAAGTCGACCACCATATTAAAAATACATGCAAATGAACGTTTGCTCTCATTCCGGTCGATATCGACCTCCTTTTGGATCCTTTTATTATTATTTACTTTTCTATTTTTTAATTTTTTATTTGGGATAGAAAAATGCGAACTTTAATACAGTTATTTTAATGTGCATACATTAAATAGGTTAAGGCTCATAAATTTAATAGGAAATATTTAATTAATTAGCAGACAAAATTACGTCAAACGACAAACAGCATTATCACATTATTAATGTACTAATTAATAAAATAGCCCTGAAAAATACAGAAAATACAGTTTCCATCTCCTAATTAATATCATAACCCTGAAAATCAACACCACATTTACGAATTCCTTTTCCATCATAGGAACAGAAGCATTTAGTTTTCTTTCTACCTGAACATAGTCAATAAGACTCACATCCTCCACCTCAGGATATTTGAACTGGAATCGACCACAATTTCTAACAAAACGAAGTTCAAGTCCTTCTCCTGGAACCAGTTCCTCAATGCAACCGACAATATCTTTTTAGTTTGGTACTTCACTAAAAGCTGATCTCCTGATTTAGGGTCATCGAAATTGTCATTATCATTGTTATCTTCAACTTCAACCCACTCATCTGACGAATCTTTAGTGGAATGTCGTCCGTCTTCATCACTATCACTGGACTCCTGGTATCCACTCTGTTTTCTTTTCTTGGTGGTTTTCTTGGCTTCTCTTTTTCTGGTCTCCTCAGTTGAGACAGGATGAGAGATTTCTTCATTTGACTGAGATGTTCCGCCTTCAGTAGACCTACTGATACAATACTTTTTCCTGGTTCAATTTCAGTTTTCCTTTTCCTTTTCTTGGCAGCTAATTATTTTTCATATCTCATGCCCTGGAGCACTTTGATGACCGCTTCTCCCACCAGTGCCGGTGTGGAATGAGATTCTGGAGACTCTGTCAAACCAGATTGTGGTAGTTTATTAAGAATTCTTTGTGGCGTGAATGGATTAATTCCACAGGCCTACATGGTCTACTCTGTACTGGAATACAACTTCAACTTCTGACATCTCTCAATAATATGGAAAAATATTTTTTGTTGTAATATGTTGTTAAGCTTAAAATTCTGATTACAGAAATACAGTTATTTTGTATTGCATTACAGTTAAACAAAGCTAAATTGTTAAAAGTTAGACAGAGTACTTTTTTTTTTTTTTTTTACTATTTTTGCTATTGGCAACAATGAATTTTACGTAATCAAGAACGCAAAATACGTTTGGCACTGCCTTGCGAGATTGAAAGGGGAAGTGTTATCAGTCAGCTGGAGGCAACAGTGGCAGCTAGTAAGCAATTCTATTGGAATAAACACGTGAAATTAGAAAGTGTACACAGTGGTCGAATCTAGATCCCCAGGTCGACTCTAGACGGTTCCACGGTACCGAATGATGTTTTTGTAACTGTACGTACAACTGCTGCAGCGACAGACAGGTAGCCAGCAGATAGCTACGGGGCAGCGAGAGAGCACTAGGGGACCCAGGTGCCTAGATAATTCGCGCGGACAATATATTACCGGTAGAATAATTATTTTACTAATTATTATTTCTCAATAGACAAATAACGTGGAAATACCAGAATCTACGAAGTAACATTCATAAAAGGCACTGTTAACATAATATTTATATTCATAAAGGCAGAAAAAGGACATGATATGCAAAATAAAAGTCTACATTTATTAATAAGTTACTAGACGCTCTGATTAAATCGATAGCTCTACGAAGAATCGCTGTGTTCAAGATTTGAAGAAGGCAACTCCAATCGTCTTTAGGTTAGTTTCCTCAGCACGTAGTATTAAGAAGTAAATAATAAATAAAAATAAATAAGTAAATAAATGAATAAATTTATAAATAAATTAAAGAATTAGTTGTTTCGATTAAATCGATAGTTCTATGGAGAATCGCTGTGTCCCAGATTTGAAGCAGACAACTCCGATCGTCTTTAGGTTACCTCCTTCTGCACGTAGTCATATAGTAGTAAAGAAGTAAACAATGAACACGAAACAAAATAAATAAATTAATGGGTTAGTTGTTTCGATTAAATTGATAGCTCTACGAAGAATTGCTGTGTCTAAGATTTGAAGCAAGGAACTTCGCTCGTCATTAGGATAGTTCCCTCAGCACATAATCATATAGAAATAAATAATATATGAAAATAAATATGACACTAAATTAATAAATTTACAAATAAACTACTGAGACAGTCGCTTCGATTAAAACGATAGCCCTACAAAGAACTGCTGTGTCCAAGATTTGAAGCAGGCAACTCCGGTCGTCTTCTAGTTAGTTCCCTCAGCACAGTCACAAAGAAGTAAATAATAAATAATAATAAGAAAGTAACGCTTCCGGGTTATATGTGGCACAATTGCCAAGAATTTAAAGAAGAAAACAAGGAAAGAAACGCAAATAAAATTTTATAAGACAATGGCTATACCATTATATGGATTTGAAGCATGGACCTTGAAGAAAAATGATATTAATAGAATCCAGTCAGCGGAAATGAAATTTCTCAGAGGAGTAAAAGGATGTACAAGATTGGATAGATATAGAAAAGATGACATAAGGAATGAACTAAACCTGCTCCCAATTATAGATAAAATAAAGGAATATACCTAGAATTCGTTGGTCGAATCATTTAAGAAGAATGGATAAGGAACGAATACCGAAACAGGTGTTGGATTATAAACCACAAGGGAGAAAAGATATTGGTCGGCCAAGAACAAGGTGGAAAGTTGAGGACGGAACAGGAGACTCTCCTACACCATGAAGAGAAAAAGAAGAAGAATGTAAACAAATGAATAAATTTATAAATAAATTAATGAGTTAGCCGTTTCGATTACATTGATAGCTCTACGAAGAATCGCTGTGTCCAAGATTTGAAGGAGACAACTCCGCTCGTATTTAGGCTAGTTCCGTCAGCACGTAATCATAAAGAAGTAAATAATAAATAAAATTAAATAAGATAATAAATGAATAAATTTATACTGTAAATAAATTAATGTCTTAGTCGTTTCGATTAAATCAGTAGCTCTACGAAGAATTGCTGTGTCCAAGATTGAAGCAGGCAACTGCGATCGTCCTTACCTTAGTTCCCTCAGCACGTAGTCATAAAGAAGTAAATAATAAATAAAAACACTTAAGTAAATAAATTTAAAAAAATCACAAAAAAATAAAGAGTTAGTCGTTTCGGTCAAATCGATAGCTTTACAAAGAATCGCTGGGTCCAAGATTTGAAGCAGGCTACTCCGCTCCTCTTTAAGTTAGTTTCCTCACCACGTAGTCATAAATAAGTGAATATTAAACAAAAATAAATAATTTAATAAATTTAAAAATAAATTAATGAGTTAGTCTTTTCGATTAAATCGATAGCGTTAGCTCCCTCAGCACATAGTTATAAAGAAATAAAAAATAAATAAATAAGTGAATAAACATAAAAATAAATAATTGACTTACACTTGTTTTTTTTTTTTTGGAAGATGGGACATGACAGTTAAGCGGCCGAGCTTAGAACTAGAGTGCTATGTTGCCAATGTGACTACCATGATGCCAGTTGATGGAAGCTAGCAATTGACGTTAGGATGGACGACGTTAAAACATTTATTGACAATTGACGCGAAGGTAAGAAAACAATACAAATATCGACAGAGAATCAAACACGAAAACGTACCAATGCTAACATTGTGTGTACAATAAATGTCACCAAGGGAGCTATTAAGCACTCGCCACGTGGGAACGGTAAGTTTGGCAACTCAACCGTTGTTACCATAGCAACAGGCCTACCACGCTTGTGACATTCAGTTGTGTTTCAGTTGTGACATTCGCAACGTTCCTGTCATGTCTCATCTTTCAAAAAAACAAGTCTAGTCGTTTCGATTAAATCGACAGTTCTACGTTAACAGGAAGCCAGAATTTAAGTCACACAGAATTTGTGTGCACTCGAAGTTGGGTTCTGGCGTCTTGTCAGCTCATTCGAGTTGTGTGGGTACAAAGGAAAAATTGTGACGGTGTCGTGTATGGTTCCTGGGGTAGCTCAGTCGGGAGAGCATTCCTGCGCTAAGCGAAGGGCTCCGGGATCGATACCCGGCCCCGGAACAATTTTTCCTTGAAATTATGCTAACATATTACCTGATATAGAGAATGTCATATCATCTAAAAAATAAACGTCAAAAGTCTGCAGCAGATCCTTCAAATGAGGAAAATGAACTCTTGTAATTTAAGAAAATGTGTTTTGACATATATGTTGCAGTATCAATAGATAAACAATAAAGTGAAAGCTTAGATAAGGTTTTTTTTGTTGTTTTTCAATTTTTATTTGTATTTACGTATACCAGTAGATATTTGTTTCTTTCTTCCAATGCTTCGTGGCACAATACAAGTACATACATACTGTTTTCTCTTAGAAGAATATACTATATTATTTAACGTGAAGTACTGTTAATTTATAAATTAATAGTCATAAAATAAGAATAACTATATTTCACAAATATTTCAATTTTCAAATAATGTTTGTACCTTATTCCTTTGTCTTTTGTAGACGTTATTATACAAATTCATTATAATTTATTTACTTCTGACGATTATTATTGTGCATGACCATGGGTGGGCAACTCGTGCTCTCATACTCTCAACACAACCTTAGCCAGGTAGAACGAACTCTGTAATAGCCGTGGTGTCTGTACGCGGGTCTTGCAAGACGCAAGTTCGCTCACGTCTGCAGCAAGTGGCGGCTCGTTATGAGTGTGAAACAGTATAATTCGATCAAATCGTTTCCCTTCTTTAGTGACGAGTGGGGAAAAAAGTACATTTTTGTTAAGAAGAAAGGTAAAGGTTGGTTTGCAGCCGATGGAAACTCTTGAAATTTTGCAGATTGAATAATTCAGTTATATTATAGATCAGGCCTACACAAGGTTTCCGCTCTCCGAGCCGGCTCATAGCTCATGAGCGGAATGCAGATATTAGCTGCGCTCAGGGTGGTCTGGAAGAAGGGGTGATCTCGTACAAAATATACACAAAAGGGAAGTACTAGTACGATAGTTTATGAAATGAATTCCCGTTCAGTGTTTGCAAAACTATCTTGGACTTATTAATTAATACAGAAATATTTATTTTACAGAAATAATAGAAATTTTATACCTACTTAAATGTACAATATCATTTTGTTATATTTTTATTTATCAATACATCAAAACGAGGTTTTATGCTGTTGGCAGCTGAAAGGAACAGTAGCCTAATAATCGTAATTAAACATCAGTTACAGATGTTCGATGTCTGCCTTTATTAAAGTTGATTATAGAAAACAGTTGCTCACAAATATAAATGTTGAGCCAAACATAGCAATCATTTTCACAGCCAGCCTGTATAGTCGTGGATATTATTGCTAATGTTTAGTCTTGTAAATCTCAACCAGGCTACTAGTATTATTCAAACGATCTTTAATCCTTAGGCCACATTGAAGATCAATAAGTCCGAGCTGTAAATCGTTAAATGTTATGTTTTATTTAACGACGCTCGCAACTGCCAAGGTTATATGAGCACACTTAAATGCAATCGACCTGGTCCGGAATCGAATCCTCAACCTCGGGCATAGAAGGCCAGCGCTATACCAACTGCGCCAACCAGGCCCACCTGTAATTTATATGGCATTGTTTCAACTGGTGTTGAAGAATTTATTATGATAATTTTAAACTTCTTTCCAATTAAGGCAAGATTTTTAGTAGGTTATTTTACGACGCTTTATCAACAGCTTATGTTATTTAGCGTCTGAATGAGAAGGTGATATTGCCGGTGAAATGAGTCCGGGGTCCAACACCGAAAGTTACTCAGCGTTTGCTCATACTGAGTTGAGGGAAACCCCCCGGAAAAACCTCAACCAAGTAAATTGACCCGGGAATCGAACCCGGGCCACCTGGTTTCGCGGTTAGACACGCTAACCGTTACTCCACAGGTGTAGATCTATGACAAGATCTTGAAACCTAGAATTAAATTCATTTTGAATTTCAATTAATATTTGCACATAATCGTTTAACATGGCTTCATCACGAGCAGTTTCTATCGTTCGAAAGTAAGCCATATTACCTTCCCGAAACTGACTTACGGAAAGTGTAAGTTTACGACTAAAATCCCGTAATTTATTCAACATATCAACACTGAGCTGGCCTTTTCCCTGAAGAGAGATTTTTAAATTGTTGAAGATTAATATCTTTAGTATCTTTATGCCTGGACTCGTAATGATGCATTATGTTACGTTTCTTTCTATCTTTCAAAATGTTGTGGCAGATAAAGCACTGAGTATTTACTCCAGCAGCTATGAAAAAATAAGCATTTTCCCATGCAATATTGAAAGAATTTGCCTGATCACTACTTTTCCGTCTTTTAGATTCCTTCATACTGTACTGTAGCAGTGTCAGCAAAGTGAAACAGTTACTGAGAATATACACTGCACTCCACTAGATAGCTGAGTGGTCGTTTCCCTCTCCTCTATCTATAGCAGGTCTATGTCATTCTGACGTATCTTGCTCTCCGATTCGGCGAGCGGTAAACACAGCTCTTCTGCTCGGAAGGAGCGCGCGCGCCCGTTGAGCGCTGTTTGTGCAGGTATGTTATAGATGAATCTATAGAACAGCACGCTACTCAGACTTTCGGCGAAATCAGGAATCGAACTGTTCGTAATTCTGCCTAAATCGTAATTTCCAAATCTACGCTATTTGCTTCCTGGCCAGTAATCAAATTTGCTTCCACATTGCGCTTCCAAATTTGAAGCAAATTTTAATGCTAGAGAGACATTTCAATTTTCTAAAAGTATAGGAATAGTTCGGGAGTAAGTTTTTCATTTTCCGTGATATGTAAAACAATAATATTACTTCCTTCAATTTGAGATTATTTAGGAATGTAGGCTAATAGACCTATCTTTCTGAAAACAGAGAGATAAACTTCCATACTTTATAAACTCTCACATTCTAGGTTTCAAATAAAACAAATAATAACAAATGGTGTAATAATAAATAAGCTCTAAAGTTATATTTGTTGTAAGTCCGTACATACCGTGCATGCGCAGATAGCCAAAATGATCCTGTCGCGAGCCGCACATCTGATTTCGTGACACCATTGCCTTTTGCGCAAGTACTGTCTTCCTCCGACGAGTTTAGCGCTGGGACTTCAGGTACTCTTGCCATCGGTGCGGGGAGGTTGCAGGTAGATTCTTTTGTTGCTACAGCCAAGCTGAGCCGAGCGGAGTGGGAAGTATTACTCGTCCAAAAATATGCAGTCTTCAGTTTGTAGTAGCGTGTGAATATTTCATATACATATTGTTTACCTAGGCCTATGGTTTTGTTATTAATATATTAAATATATTGTTGCAATTTTTGCTCAAACATCTCCCTGATGTTAGCTATGTTAATATTATATGAATTACTCATATTAAATATTTCACCGTTACAAGTCATTTTTAAGGAAACATGCTGTAGAAAAGTTTTTGGTCTTATTATACTAGAATTTTAGAATATGTGTGACTGGTATCATGAAAAACAGATTCTTAAAATGTCATGCGAAAATCATTTGTTGGTGATATCTTAAAATGCAAATCAAGTAGATTTACTTCTCAAGTGAGTTCAGCAGTACATTAAATCGATTACTTTACAAATTTAATTCAATTCTACTAATCACTAAGATTTATAGTATGATTCTTCTTTTCATTTATATTATTGTAGTTTTATTATGATTTTTCTTTTTATTTATTTTATTGTATTTGTATTACTGGTGGTGTGATGGCCTTAACTTCACCAGAATAAATAAATAAATAAATAAATAAATAAATAAATAAATAAATAAATAAATACAATTTTATACAATACTTTCCTTCTCTGAATACGTAAGTACGAATGGTTGTATCTCTATCTCGCCAAAAATACGTTAGAAACTCTCGTAAATTCGGCGAATGTTTTCAGTATGATTGTACTTCCTTCCAGACTGCCGCTGTCACTGTTCCCTCCCACTCCAGTACCGCGCTAGACTAGTCTGAACCGCATTCCTCTCAGCACTAAACTCCTCAGAGGTACACACCTGTGGAGTAACGGTTAGCGCGTCTGGCCGCGAAACCAGGTGGCCCGGGTTCGAATCCCGGTCGGGGCAAGTTACCTGGTTGAGGTTTTTCCCGGGGTTTTCCCTCAACCCAATACGAGCAACTGGGTAACTTTCGGTGCTGGACCCCGGACTCAACCGTCATTATCATCTTCATCTAATTCAGATGCTAAATAACCTGAGATGTTGATACAGCGTCGTAAAATAACCTAATGAAATAAAAAAAATAAAATAAAACTCCTCAGAGGATGACAATAGATAGCGAATGCGAGCAGCAAAAAGGTTGAGTGACGCGCAGTCAGGGTTTCCAGGTCAGCAATTTTTTTATTGGGTTATTTTACGACGCTGTATCAACATCTAGGTTATTTAGCGTCTGAATGAAATGAAGGTGATAATGCCGGTGAAATGAGTCCGGGGTCCAGCACCGAAAGTTACCCAGCATTTGCTCGTATTGGGTTGAGGGAAAACCCCGGAAAAAACCTCAACCAGGTAACTTGTCCCGACCGGGATTCGAACCCGGGCCACCTGGTTTCGCGGGCAGACGCGCTGACCGTTACTCCACAGGTGTGGACTCCAAGGTCAGTAAAACTGGAATATCGTACCAAGCCTGAATTAAATTGAATTTAAATTGAAAGAAGGGGGCCCTATGACCCATCACTGCGATCTTATTAGATCATTTGCGCTGATCTTCAAGCTAGGCGCATTCCCAACCCACACATGCTGACCACACTAAGGTTCGCTGCATACCCCGGTTTCGAGCAGGAAACCCCACTCGCCCTTAGCGTTAGAAATACTCACTTCTCCCTATAAATTTCCCGTTTTAGAGACAAAAAGCGTTGTTTCACTATTTATAAGGTTAATATTTTATATAAAAATTTGTTTTAAGCTAATTGTAATGAATTTTCAAGCACTTATACTGTATATATAAGGTCATTTTAACTGCTTATATGCAAAAATAACGCACATTCCTACATACAGGTAAAGAAAATTGTTTTCAGAACCATCTCTAGCCCCTTGTGTGATTGTAGAGCCACGGAGTTTTTAACCGCCTCTATGGTGTAGTGGTTTGGCTTGTCTATGGACCAAGAGGTCTCGGGTTCAATTCCCGGTTGAATTACAGACTAAATTCAAGGGCGTAGGATATGGAACGGGGCGTACACTCAGCCCCGTGGGTTGGAAAATTGAAAACACACGATAGAGTCAAAGAAAAGTCTATTAATAGCATCTGTGGGGACTCGCATCAGTGATCATGCAGCGCTCCTATCCCGTCTGGTAGTCATGCAATTGACTACCAATGGCCGATTCTATACTCGGTCCTGCCGCTCCTTGTGCTTGTCATGTCATGGAGTGGATGGTTGTACTGTAATTAAAATTAACATCATGTTTCGAGTAATCTGAAAATTATAAGCAGATAGTTCAGATTAGGGAAGGAGAGGGAAGTTCAATAGTTTATTTCCAATTAAATTTGCTTTACAAACATTACATTACAAAACTAAAATTGGAGGAGGAATTTCGATTTTCTCAAGTCTCTTTCACATACAGTAGAACCTCTATAATCCTTGGTAATGAAGGGAGTGGACAAGGGTGGTTAATCGAAAAAATCGGATAATCCCCACCATAAAATATTTGTGTATGTTTATACTACAGCCTCATAATAGTCCTCCGTAGTGTTGTGTTTAACATGCTAGATAGTGAATCAGAAGTTCACTAATTTAATTCTGGTTGTCAACGACGGGTTTATAAGGGCCAAGCAAATTCCTTATGATGGTTGTTTGCGGAAGGATAGGAATAGTATAGGGCTCCTGTTGTAGATCTACATACGTTGTACACTTTATCCTTATTTTTCATTAAATCACGCACAGTTGTAACACCAACCACGTATTCTGATGCGAAATGAGCCGCGGTTTTTCTTTTCCCAAACCTCTCAATTATTTGCATTTTTATTTCAATACTTAGCAAGACACTTTTGACGCCCGTGGAAGATATTTTGCATAGAAATTATGAAGTACGGGCATTGGAGCAGTAGGACAAGGACTGAATGCTTCACAGTTTTGCTATATATTGTGCGGAAGTTCTTGGGACTATTATACAGTACAAGTTGGGAAAACACTTTCGAGTACGTTCTTATTGCTTGCAGTAGTACTATGTAAAGGTAAAAGCTTTTGTGAGAGATCGTGCGTATTTGCTTGGTTTCCGCACAAAACCAATCCGCGGTAAGTCTAAAATTCCACATTCAGTATTCCCAACCTAACACACATAACAATTTCCCTCTTCTTACCGCTTAAGTGACATATTGATTTTACTGCTTTAAGCTTTTAACATATTATTTTAGAGACGTTCAATATAGTAATAATTATAAATTGGAAACTTACCACTGCAATTTCACCTAAATTGCACTGTTAATTATTGTTTTTAAAGATTTGCAAAAATTAAGTAAACTCTACAACTCCACTAAAGTTACTGCATTCGTGATGCAAGTAACATTAAGCAAGCCGTGAAAAAATCAACAAGATTCCAGATGCCGATGTTATTACTGCAATATGTTATAAAAATAATTTTCTTAAAGTATTAAAATAAAAAATAAATCATTACATAACCTTACCGTTTGTTTTAAGTTCGCATTTATAGACTGGGGGGGGGAGACAGACGTATATCACGGCCTGCTGGAGTATAGTAAACACAGAAAACATTTTAAAGCAACAATGTTGAAGATAGATATTTTTGTTTTGCAAATTTGCCGTCATTGAACAGAAACCAAGATGGAGATTTCATTGCAACTAATTAGAAATTCCTCTTTCAGGTATGTAATAAACGATCTTCGCACAAAATAATGTACGGTACACGAGCGGTATGTTTTCTTTCAATTCTCGGAAATTAAAAAAGCTCAACTACGTTTCGCTCTTTCAAACTTTTCCTCGAACATGAAAACTTCAACATACCGCTCTTGTAACGCATATTACTATTAATGAAACACTCTAGAAAAAATAGGATTATAATATAAGGTATAGTTCTAAGTTTCTTATATGTTTATTTCCGTAAGAAAGAAAGAAAGAAAGAAAGAAAGAAAGAAGAAACAGAAAAACACTAGGATAACCCGCCGATCGGTTAATAAGGTGACGGATAATCGGGGTTCTACTATACTACGGTATCATATGGCAACTTTGGACTTAATAGGCCTAAGCTGATTAGGAACCTACCTGAACTCAAATATTTCCTCTCACGGAAGTATTCCCACCCTCTTATGATGCTTAAAGTTGTTCTTTTAAAATAAAAATGTCACACAGTAGTCCCTTCGTCTGCTGTGTCTCCATCTACTCTACCCTTACTGAAGTAGGAATAGGAGGGTGGTTTTATAGAGGGGTAGAAAGTTTAGGTGGTGGTGGTCCAAGTAACTGGCAGCCATCTAGCGGGATATTTCAACACGACCGTGTTGGCGAGTTGCCAGCCGTTATTTACACGAGGACTGAGCTAGATACAATAACACATTTAAAGAAAACATTTTCTTGTAACATAAATATTAACCATTTCTCACAAAAGAAAAATGAGGGTTCGGCGAAAAAATGGCGAAGGAAGTAAAAATAGACTAAATGGTGAGCAAGAAACGACTTCTATTTGTGTGGAGTACTATGTACTGTATTTGGGGTTAGTGCAGTTAATAATTTTAGAAATGAATCCACAGATTAGTGTTAATAAGTGATAAACACTGGTAAAAGAAGAGATCAATATAATGAGTACGAACGAACTGTATGAAGGTAGGATGAGTAGTCTAGAATTAGTTTTAGTTGCGTAAGATTTAATTAATTACTTTTGCATCTCAAGCACTGGCAAAATTATCCACTAAGTTAAATTGAGGTAGATTATAAAGTTACCAAGAGATAAATTTTATTAATCATAGACAACAGACTTCTAGTGGTTTAAATATCATATAATACTATCAGTTCTTCGCTAAATCAGTCGGTGAAGCATCGACAACAGAAAACTATCGTAAATGCACTAAAACTGTACACACGCTATAGATGCAAATGACCTTTTGTATTGTTACGGTATTTTCAATGCGTATAAACCTTCTTAAAAGTATCCGTACATAATATTATCAGTGCAAGAGAATGCACTACTATAGTCTACATTATAAGAATAATAAACGTTATCCAAACCACCTAGAAAAAAAATGATAGGAGACGAAGTTCTTTTTCCTCCCACAGAGCACATTCGACAAAATGTCTTGATACCGTGACGAGAAAACTTCATTTTTCGCAAAACCTTCGCAACAATCACGACGTCACGAATTACGTCACTGACCTATGTCACGTGTTGCAAAATGACTACAAAATAAAGATTTAAAAATTCGCTTCAACCAATCTAACCTAAAAGCCTTATTACACTTACTACCACTGCTTATATTTGACCTGTTGACTGTCAAATAGGTAGTAAATATCGGAATAAATAACTAAGAATAAGAAATAGGTAAGTTTACATATTACCAATGCTATTTTCGCATGCGTTGCGTTTTTATCGTTTGCCTATTATATTGATTAGGTCTACGTGGCGTAATGCAGCATATCTTACATCATTATTTTAAACCACATCTTTAAGTAACGATTAGTAAAGAGAAGAAATCTCTCCCCCATTTTAAAGTTTAATTAGTTGTGAAGCAATTAGCGAGCAAATTTAATTAATTTATTTTCGAAATCAGTCACGACGATGGCGACGTCACGAGGTGCGTCACTGACCTACATTACGAGTTGCAAAATAAGAAAGTTAAATACTATAATTCAGTGAATATAAGACTAGTCATTTTCCCTAGACCAAAAATACAATACAAAAGGAGTAAAAATTATTTTACAGTGAACCAAGTTTGTGCTAAAACGGTTTAAGTGCACATTACTGTGGTTCACTAAAACAGTTCCTTTTTGCATGTTTTTAAAGCCACTTCCTCAATTGTTACAGTGATGACGCATGTTATCTGCAGCACTGTGTAGTATAAGAACAATGTAAACCTCCTTCTCCGGAAGGAAACAAATATAGTATCAAGGGGGAGAACCTTTCCACATTTGTATATTTGTTTAGTCGTGGAAGTAGGGCAAAGGAATTTAACATAATTTTGGAGGACCTTTATGATGCTGTCTACTTTTAGTACTGGTAATTACGTCACTGATTGATGTCATATAAGTACTCATAAGTGACTAAAATATAGAAGCAACAGATTCTCAATTAATAATGTAACTTATACCAACCAGAATTAGTTATAAATAGATTTGGAATATGGATGGTTTTGAATAGCCTACTTTTTCCTGCCAAGGCGAAAATTTTGTTCTTTCAGTAATCAAGTATTTAGGTATTATTTTTATGCACGTTTGGGCATAAATCTGCATTATTTTGAATATCAGTTCTGTAGATCCATAAGTAGGTTTCAAGTTATAATTATCTTAATGTTTTAATAATACCGGTAATAATTCAATGACATCTACACTTTATGCACTAGTTCGATAGTCACTTAAAAAAATTGCGCCTATGTCAATTGTTACTTCGAGATCCAAAGCTGCTAACTACAACTACAACTGCTAAAGTGTTTCAATTTGGAATCAGCATTGCCAGATCTGTAGAGCCAAAACTGCAGTAATTTTTCAAAAACTACTATACACTTAAAGAAATTTATAAACATATTACATATCTATATTAATAATATAAATACGAACACACACATACACAATATACATAAATATGCACATGTACAGGAGCCAGTGACGTGCGGCGGCCCAACAGATTACCCAAACAGCCGTCTAGTCAAGTTTTCTTTTCCTTCTTACTATTTATATTTGATTACTAATTATAAAAATACGTTGGTATTTGGTACCTTTTTTTTTTTTTACAAAATCTATAAGATTAGGCCTACTGCAACTACTGCCTAAAATTAAAAATACGATTATAAAAGACTACTCTTAAGTATTGGTAAGTCGTGACAAATAATTCCATCTTGTTGGGGAAACCTGTGGTAATCGTCGACCCAGAAATTCATCACGAAATTTTGTGCGCTTTGATGATTTGGAGAAAAACGCTGCAAGCCCAGAAAGAATAACAAAAAATATACGGCATTCAGGAATACTTGAAGTACTTTGGGACCGTGATAAATTTAAACAGTATGCATAGTAGTGAACAACGAGAGCTTGTGCAAAGACGCCTTAATATTAGCTTGACACCATGTAATGAAGAAGCCATCACTGCACTTCTATCGTGCGACAATTTTCTTACTGCAGTTTGAAAAGTCTTGTGCACTGGCAACAGATTCAATTAAATCATTTTGAATACGATTTTATACTCCTTTGAATACTGTAGATGTCTCCAAAAAAGTTTTTAGAAGAAGGTTATACTGGGCGGTGTAGTCCAAAATTTCTAAATAATTACCGCGGTTGTTGAACATTTTCGACTCACCGTTTCCTCTAAATGAAAGTTCCAGTTTTGCAAGTAAGCAAATAGCATTTATAAGCCTTTTCAGAATGTCTCTATTGCGTGTTACCTTCTCATTATGTAGAATAATACTTTGTTGTGTTTGGTCCCTTAGCTCAGTTTCAATACGCACAGTTCCAAAAATCGCGAGTGCGTTAGAAGCACGAATATGAGCAATAGCAACATCATGATCCCGTATTGCTTCAGTTAAATTACTGTATTTAGCTTGTTGTATTCTGTAGTTCTCCAAGTGGACCTTCTGTCACAGCTAAACAGCAAATAATTCCAACAAAACAGTCTGTTACACTTAACACTTCCAGTAGGCTAATCGCATCTTTCGTAATTGGTATTCTGAAAATGGCTAGTAATAGGCCTATTCTTTTGTTGCTGAATTAAATTATTATTATTATTATTATTATTATTATCACTAAACATAATCAAAACTTTTTATTGCACTTCTATACACGTACATAATATAACTACAAAGTACCGGTATAACAAACAAACGCGAGAGAAACAGTACGTTTTACACTCATTCGACTTCGCGCACACAGCCAGCCCAGGCAGGCTACCGGTTGCTTGGAGTATATGCATCTACTGGAGTCTCGTGAGGCGTCCCTCATTGGTTAGAAGTTATAATGACGTGAGTTGTCATAGCAACTTCCATGCTAACCTGCATTCTGCACTGCTGCCAGCTCGGGACTGCAGTATGTGCATTGTATATGCCCAATCACGTGACTTACAATTAAAACGTATTTAGAAACGTTTCGAGACTTTGTGATTAAATAAATAGAAAGTTTAATCATTGATTTACGTAGATGTCGTGATTCTTATAATCAATCAGTGCTGCCCAAGCCGTGCTTGGGTTGCTTGGGTGGACTGCACGTCACTGACAGGAACATTAAATACATGGACTATTTTTATAACTTAGAATAATATGTTATTTTCTTAACATATTCACTTATGAATGCCACAGCTCTACCTGTATTTTATATGTAGATTGATTTCAAATTACTATTGCATGTCTATTTTTACACGTTAACACTGGACTTCACTTAACGTTCATACCATTTATCTGCTTTTACATAGGCTATATTCCAACAGCTTTCCAAACATTAAAGTCTATCTGTGAACATACTTTATCATGTCACTTTATGTTATTATTCTTCTTATTGCTGTTAATTTGTTTATTTTAGAATTATAATACCTTCACCATAACTTCTGCAATGAGTACGGAACGGATTTCTAGGTGCTAAAAAGGAGAGATTTAGGACAAGAAGAGCATGGTCATAGGAAGAAAAATACAGAAGATAAACTTGCGAATTCTAAATGAGGCAGTGAGGAAGTGGACAGCTTCAAATACTTTGACTGTAGGCTACTATAAGCAGTAAGATGAGCTGCTGCCAAGAACTCAAAACGAGGATAACAATGTCCAAGAAAGCTTTTAACAGGAAAAGGAGCGAGCATCTTCTGCGGACCTCTGGAAAAAGAACTGAGGAAGAGACTAGTGAAGTGCTTTGTATGGAGTATGGCATTGTACGCGACAGAAACATGGACATTACGACAAAGTGAAGAGAAGTGAATAGAAGCATTTGAAATATAGATATGGAGAAGATTGGAACGTGTGAAGCGACAGACAGAATAAGAAATGAAGCTGTGATAGAAATAGTGAGTGAAGAAAGAATGATGCTGAAACTGATCAGGAAGAGGAAAAGGAATTGGTTGGGTCACTGGATGAGAAGAAACTGCCTGCTGAAGTATGTACTGTAAGGAATGGTGAACGGGAGAAGAGTTTGGGGTAGAAGAAGATGTCAGATGATTTTTTTTTTATTTTATTGGGTTATTTTACGACGCTGTATCAACATCTGAGGTTATTTAGCTTCTGAATGATATGAAGGTGATAATGCCAGTGAAATGAGTCCGGGGTCCAACACCGAAAGTTACCCAGCATTTGCTCGTATTGGGTTGAGGGAAAACCTGTCAGATGATAGATGACATTAAGATATGTGGATCATACGAGGAAACGAAGAGGAAGGCAGAAAATAGGAAAGATTGGAGACAGCTGGGTTTGCAGTGAAAGACCTGCCCTTGGGCAGAACATTAATTGAATGAAAGAATGAATGAATGATGAATGAATGAAAATACAATTCAAGACTTTTAGGAGTTTATATAAAATTAGCAATTAATAATGTCAATAATTTTAGTAGATATTCCATTACAGGTGAAATTTATGTATAAAGAACTGGTGCTGACAATGAGTGCTACTGTACTGAAGATTCAAATGCTATCAGTGAAAAAGACTGATTGCTGATTGGTCAGTTTCATTTCGTATAACATGGGTGCACTGACGCGAAAACTAGTTTGTAAACTCTCGCCTAACCTGAACAACCTATCACCCCTTTTATGTTAGGATGGACTTTTCCAAAGGAACTTCGGTTCAGAAAATTAGGTAAAATCTTCTTCCTTCCCCTTCTAAGACCAATATGAAACGAAATTACCAGATCAGTTTTGTAAAATAAAAAAAAAATAAAAACATTTTTGTAGTTTTTTGGGCATTTTTAATACGGTATTTTAAATATATGCAAAATACTAAAATTGCGCTGTTTAGGCACATACAGTTGTTTAGGCATTTATAGGAGTTGTGACTCATTTAGGGGGGATCCTGTGTACATGAAACATGTATATTCTATTATCCATGTGCTAAAAAGGATAAATGTTCATCTTCCCTCTTGCTTAAAAAAGTCCCTTGTGCAGACACTTGTATTTCCCTATTTTGACTATGCTGACATTTTACTCACTGACCTTTCCAGCGACAACAAAACGAAACTTCAACGTGCTCATAATTTGTGTGTACGTTTTGTAAGCAATGTTCGTAAATATGATCATATTACTCCATCCCTGGAAACAATAGGTTGGCTTAAACTAGATAAGAAAAGAAATTTACATTCACTTCTCCTTCTCTTCGAAATCTTGAACTCCTCTATTCCTTCGTACCTGTCGTCTCGCTTCACTTACCTTTCTTCCCACCACAATCTGAACACACGCTCTCGCCATGAAACAATACTAACAATACCATCCCATCGCACCTCCTCATACTCATCCTCTTTCAAAATAGCCCTGCCAAGACTCTGGAATTCGTTACCTGCTAGCATCAGGGACTGTCGAAATAAAATTGAATTCAAACGCAAACTTACTAGGCACTTGGTCAGTAATTGAGACTCGTTCAGACATGTTTTCTTGTAAATAGTTCTCTGAATATATGGTAATTTCATCACTATAGAATTTTGTTATTCTAGATTTAATTTGTAATTCAGTAAATACAAAAGTATTCTTTGTTCTTAACTTCTATAAAATTTTCTAGCTTTCGTTAATCAGGTAATCTTGTTGTACTTTAATTTTTAATGTAATTGTAATTGTAAATTTAAAATTAATTGTAATTTTATTCTTCATATTATAGTTATAATCCCCTGGTAGAGGGGCAGAGAAGGCCTGATGGCCTTATCTCTACCAGGTTAAATAAATAAATAAATACTAAATAAATAGAGAGATCTGAATAGAATAAGTCTAGGACGTAGAAAACAAAATAGGTATGGAACTAGAAATCCGTTCCCTAGTAATGAGAAAGTATATATTTAAAATCGTCTTCCAAAAAAAACGTTTTGCTGATGTGTTTAATACATTTCAGAAACAGAAGTTAAGATCAAAGAAGAGGAGAACCCACAGGTGGAACGACTTTATATGCAACTTCAAGAGGAGGAGGAGCAGCAGTGGAAGGAGAAGGAGGTAGAGGATCTGCAGAACCAGCTGTACGAGGAGCTGCAGCACGAACTGGAGCAACAGGAGCAGATCCTGGCAGAAGAGAAAGTCAAAGTGAAGACAGAGCCTCCACAGCTGCTGCTGATGGATGAACAACCGCAGCAGGAGGTGCCTGCTCCCCAGCGAAATAGTAAGTATCTGATACAGGGGCCTGGTCTACAGAAATTTGCAGTATAGTCAGTTCCTAATTTTACTAGAAGATTTAATTTCGCATTTCCTAAGTGTGATGTCCTTGAACTGAGGCCATCCTCATAACCTATGATCACTATGCTTTGCTTTCTATCTATTATCTCCATGTCCTGAAGAATATTTAAGGCTTCACGTGGTTAAATATTGCATTCTGTTTATAGTAGCTGATTTTTTAATGATTTTCAGCTTTTTATTGTAAGCATATAATTTTATCTTAGTGTTACGATTATTGTAAATGCTAATGCCCTCTCGTCTTTAAAATACAGTAATAACCTCGTGACATACATAATCCCATGTCTTGTAAATTATAAAAGTAATACGACAGTGCTGTTTTGGCTCCTACAAAAGACCATTCTGGTTTCGAATACATGTAATTTACGTTTTATGAATCTGAGGTGCTTGAAAATAGTACCAATGGGAAGAGAAACTCGAAAAGTTTAGTTCCTTACCTTAAAGATGTTCAATGTGTCCCTCCTTGGTAACAAGGAACACATCAAGCCTATAGTTAAGTTCCACTTAGGTACACAGATTTTCCGACCCCAGATTCTGAGATTATGTCTGTTCACCTTACCAAGAAAGATAAAAAGTGGCTTCGTCAGAAAACATCACAGAATGAATTTCATGAAATGGATGTAAATTAAAAAAATAAAGACACTTTAATGAATGTGTCGTACAGTGAGGAAAAATCTACAAAATAAAACAAGACGAGAAATAGGTACAACTGAAATTCCAATGGTAATCCCAATTTTAACATATGGATCAGAGAACTGGATTCTGAACAGAAAAGAAAGAAGTAAAATAGAGTCTGCAGAAGTGAGACGTTTACAACCTACTGCTGGGTATTCTCTCATGTTGTAGACCAGGTGAAAAATACATATTTGTAATGTAACTTAAAAATTCAGAGACTTAAAACTCAACTGGTATCAACATATTATATTCAGGATGTAAGAGCACTGAATCCCAAAACTTGTAATGGATTACAGACCAAAGGGCCTAATCTTTGCAGTACAAGAAGAAGAAGTAGAAGAAGAAGAAGAAGAAGAAGAAGAAGAAGAAGAAGAAGAATAAGAATGAGACAAAGAAATCGACATCTATTGCTATCACTTACATTTTCTTATTATTTACATTTACACGTATTATTTTCATTTTAAAATTATTTTCATATGATTTACAAACCTGAGTTAACAATGTACCATTTTGTGCCTCACAACAGTTGCTCAAAATGTCGGCCACAAATCTCAATGCAAGAATGAAATCAGTGTAGAAGATTCTGCCATACCCTTTCATATGCCCCTACCATATTTTTTAATCACATTCCATGTATGAGTTTTCAGAGTTCTTATAAACAAGTGATTTTAGATATTCCCATAGAAAATAATCAATTGGATTTATGTTGGGTGACTTCGCAGGGTATAAAATAGGGCCTCCTCTTCCAATCCACTGAACAATAAGCCTCAGGCTGCAGTGCAAGCCTTTGGGCCTCTCTTCCGTAACCTCAATTAAAAAACTGGGTACATCCTCCAGTATTTCAGGCAGAACTCTGCATGAACCACAAATACGTGAGTAAATGTGGTCTTCAGATGGGCAGGTAGAAGATATGGCCCAGTGCAATGGTCTTGTAGTCTAAAATGCTGACCCAGGTATTTACAGCGAAACTGACTTGATCATCTTAATCTGGCTTTGCAGATCCCAAGTTACCCATCTCAAAATTTTCTGAGCATCTTCTATTTCTTGTTTAAATTTGCATGCTTTTACTGAATTACCTGGTATAACCATTTATTCAGTTATTCAATAAAATACCCTCTTAAAAATGCAGGCTAAAAAAGTCTACAACTTAACCTTCAACTGGCAAACCTTTCATAATTCACTGGTTAACCTATCAAAATATATGCCAATAACTCGTCATTTTTTCAAGTTCATTTGCAAGTGTTCAACCAGGTACTATCACTATATATTTTGTTGGCATATTCAGTTAGAGGAAGTTATTTCTCACAAACGACTTGCTTTCACCCCTATTGAAGCATAACTGTTATGGTTTACATAGACTGTAAAGAAGTACTGGTATCAAGGAAAAAAAGAAAGAGAGTTAAACTTAATTGTAGTTACAAACTTAGCAAGAAATATACAGAGTGGAAGTGAAATAACCCTGCAGATTGAAAGGGACAATAGGATACACTTAAAGGAATAGAAAACCTGTAATACTGGGTATGTTTTGTGATTAAATGCACGGTTAATTAGAAAATTAAGTTGGAAATTTCAGCATTCTGGCAACATTACCGCTAACATAGTCGTCTTTCTTCTCGTAATAAAGATGTAAGAGGTCAACAAACTCAGGTCTGTCTCTGTATGCGAGCATCCTTCTCTCGCTACAATGTTGTAATTTGCTTGCATTGCTCAGTGACTTGAAATTAGTGGTTACTGAATTAAATTTACACGGAAACCGTCCATGTTATTGAAATACACCAGAGGGATAAATGATTCTTTATTAGATTTTCTATTTATATGGACAAAAATCATGATCCTATTCGCAATAGTTACCGAATAAGAGGGTGTTAAACATTTTTGAAAAAAAAAAAAAAACATTTTTTTCTGAGAAAACTATGAACTTTCCACAAATATAGTATTACACTTTTTTCTCACATACAACTTGAGCTATTGGCTCTGAAAATCTGCAAGGTTATTTCATTTCCACCCTGTAGTACTGGCAGGAAGGGCTTTAGGTATCGTGCTCTCGTGCCATGGCACTACCTAAATAAAATATAATCAAATCTTATTTTTAACTGTACTTTCAGAGAACTATAAGGTCAGAAATATTAAAAATATGGATTTACAATGGAGTGATTCCAGCAGAACATCGATTTGAACTACCGCGTTGCACCGTGTCTGAGATAAACAATGCCATTCACCCACTCATGTGCTGCTGTATAGCTGTACATACGCGTATTATGTTTGTCATTTGAACCAGCTGTCAACCACCTCTGTATGGGCATGCGCAAAAGTGTCTTGTAATCCATTCGATGGAGCTTCATGGTGGTGCAAAGGGCAAGGGGAAAGGTCTTATCCATGCCATTCAGTTGACAACTCGATTTGAGAATGCAACACTAAATAACGAAAATTTTTGTTCCATGCCAGGGCTGACTTTCTTGCAAACAAATACGTTATTGAAAAGAGTGCGAGCGTAGGAAAAACAATGCGGTATCTGGCATCATATATTGGATGCATGTAATTGTGCTGTGTTGATGAGAAACAAATTATGAATAAAATAAATACTCCATTCTTCATCGTATGAAGATAAACGGAAAGTAAATACATAATATCGAAAGACTAACTCTAGATTTGAACATAAATATGTAAATAAAAGGTGCTAAAATGTTTATGCAAAAAACAAATGGATTTGTTGGTGTGATAGGCTATTAAAGATTCTTTCTTCTGTTTTCCTCGTGTTCATTTTTGGTTGTACCTGGCATTTTTTCCGTTGTTGGTAACTCTATAGCATCTATGCTAACAGATGGAGTTACTTGTCAACAATGTGACGCTGAAACGTGTGTTCAGGTTACTGCCCAGTGACAGTCCTGATGTATTCTATATTTTTGATGATTGGTTAATTAATATTAACCCGGCACATTCATACAAATTTCCAGACTCTAGACACCCAGGTAATTTTTCTTCTTCAAGAAGAATTCACCGAGAGCAAAGCCCGGGAATCGAACCCGGGACCTCCAGATCTGTAAGCCAGCATGCTAATCAACAGACCACGGAGGCAGTCATTGAACTTTTTGCTAAACATTATAGGGAAATGTAATTAAAGTATAGAACAGTTTAAAAAAAACTTCAAAGTTCCGTGAATTTATTATATTAATTTATTACTAGGTCTATTATTATTATTATTATGATTATTATTATTATTATTACTACTACTATTATTTGTATAAAATGTTCATGATATAAAACAATACATTATCATTACTTTTCGTTCTTACTTGAATTTTCTGGCACTACTGAGACAAAGAGGCTTCAACCGCCACGAGTACTAGTATGTCTTATATAAATCCAGTTTCGGAAAATATGAAATGAATTTTAGTAAAACATGTTGAAATCAGACACATGTTTTCAAGTTACATTATTGTATAATGCAATGTTATTGCGTGAGTATATTTTAGTCATTATATTTACTTTTCTTTGTGCAGGGGGTAAAAGACAACTCGGAAGCTGTGACGTCAAGGAGACAGTATCAGATACAATGAGGAAGAAATTCCGTCAAGATGAAGCCAATGCTCGTGAGTTACATGGCCTTAGGATACTCTACGAACAAGACAAGGGACAAATGGCTAAAATTCTACACGAAATACAGAAGAAATTTGAAGAAGAGAGAATTACAGAAGCTAAGGAGCTGCATACGATGAGAAAAAACTATGAGGAAAGATTATGGGAGAAGAAACTGGAAATAGAGGAACTGAAACTATGTCATTTGAAAGAGTTACATGAATTGGAATTACGTAAGAGAAATATGAAAATTCAGTTTCTAGAAGAGCACGATTTGAAAAAATGATTTTTCTATTTGTTATTCAGAGCCTGAACTACTGGGCTGGTCTGATTTGTATTGGATGTAGGTGTGTAGTTCCATTATACAGACTTCATTCTCCCTTTAAAAAACGAGTCAAGTGATAAGTGTACATTCTTGAAGGTTGGAGGATTCAAGTGGCAAATTTCTTTAAATAAGCACTAATGTTTCTTATTTACTTAATTTTGATAATTCAAATTCTTTTTTAACCTGGCACTGGTCGCTACACGAGATTTTGCTAAGTTTAAAATTCAAAAGACAATCACATCAAAATGGAAGGGGTTGCAAGTTTGTCTCTCTTTCTAGCTGACTTTTATAAGTGTTGGCTATTACCTACTAGGAGAATTTTCTTCAAACAATACACGGTACTCTGTAGAGAAAATATAGTCGGACCAGTAGCACAGTTATGATGAAATAATTACTGTCATGCCTTTGTAAAGTCAACAGACTTCTAATCCTACTCGGGTCTATTATTTCCTTGTGAAAGTTCCTAAATCTTTCATTGAATGCAAGTATATTTCGCCAGGCAAATTATCTTTTTTGAAATGAAATGAAATGAAAGAAGAACATGTATTTTGCAGTACAAAAGCCAGGTTGAATATAATAGTGCCAGGAAGTATTAAAGCAGGTATATGGACCTTCCTTTCAAAGAAACTACGGTATATACAATAGAATCCCTTGTATCCGGCAACTATGGGACAAAGTCAGTGCCAGATAACCGAATTTGCTGGTTAATTGGAAAACTATTTTATAGGTTGTTCAAAGACATAATTGGTATACTCGTGCAGAGATGCCACCATCTTGCAAGTGCTGTTCCCATACCTACCTAAATCACTTAACTGGCTATCAAGAAAAGGGATTGAGATCGTGAATTAACTGTTCTGCAGGCAAGAAAGTACATATTATTCACTCAAAAGAGGCACATAACATCAGCATTTTGTGCTATCATCACCTCAGTGTATGTACTGCACATGTATATAACAGTGGCGTCCCGTGGCCTAGAATTTGTCCGGGGCTATTTGATTATAGTTTGTCATGTGTGGTACTAAAACTAAAGAGCTATTTCATTATTGCCCATAAAATTACATTATCTTTACTTGTATTCTTGTATTACATTATTTTACTGTGATACGAACGTGACCGCGACAGAACTTAATGAGCCCAAACAGTCGTCCCTCTCCCGCCGCCTTCACTTGCTACATCTGTGTTATAGGATCTAGCATCTCCGTGGACTGAGCGCTACGCCGAACCAGGAACTACGTCATACTCTCCTCTTAAGGTCTATATTGGGAATCTAGCATCTCCGGACTTGAATTTATCTGTCGCTTCTACAACAGGAGACTATAGCATCTCCTCCATGCAGATGAAGTCCAAACTTTGACTATAAAGAGAACGAGACTTCCTCTATATTCGAGAGTTATTCGTAAATATCTGAAATAATATACTACGCAAATTTTCATGAGGGGCTGAGTCCCAAAAGCCCCAAAGGACGAGACGCCCCTGGTATATAGCATGTAACAGAATTCTGTGGAGTGAACAAAGGTCTTGTGCTCTTTAAAAATGGCAACTTCCGACCTCATTTCCAGTGATCTAAATGGTTGTTTCTTTGTTTAGCTTGTGCAGCGATTGTGCGAACATTGATAATACTGCAATCTAGCAGTGGTATTCAGGTGTCTCATAAAAAAATGTAAATCTCTACTTTAATTCAGGTATTCACGTAAGGTAAAGGTAAAAAGGTATCCCAGTAACATGCCATGGAGGCACTTGGGGGGCATGGAGGTAGAGCCCCATACTTTCCATGACCTCGGCACTAGAATGAGGTGGTGTGGTCGGCACCACGCTCTGACTGCCTTTTTACCCCCGGGAAAGACCCGGTACTCAATTTTATAGGAGGCTGAGTGAACCTCGGGACCGTTCTGAAAGTCTGGCAACGAGAAAAAATCCTGTCACTACCTGGGATCGAACCCCGGACCTTCCAGTCCGTAGCCAGCTGCTCTACCAACTGAGCTACCCGGCCGCCCCAGGTATTCAGGTGTCTCATAAAAAAATGTAAATCTCTACTTTAATTTGTAATTAACTTATAGACTTTCCCTAGTATTTTAATTTTTATTTTCCTTATTCAGAAGTGCAGTTGTTTTGGAATTGTCGGATATCTGGGTGCTGGATACGAGGAATTCCACTGTATTGTGATCTATCAAAAGAAAGCCTCAAGTCTTTAAAAAACACATGTTTTCACTTCAGTCCGATATTTCATTCCTTTCAAAAGTTGTAACAGGAAAAATCCAATGCTACACTAGCCTTGGCAAAATGCCGGGTATGCAACCACCCGAGTGATATTGTATGTATAGCGATCTCTGCCAGGTTAAATAAAATATATTCAATATCCGAAAAGTATATGAATTCCGTCAAATATATATAACTAGAGGAGTCCTGGATCAGAAAAGAAAGTCGTCAAAAAATACTGAACATGTCTCTGAAATGTTCAATAATGAAACATTTAACATTCGGTAGTTAAATAATAGGCATATGTTCTGCAAAGAGTCACAACACGCCTGCAAGCCAAAGATGTGAAAATAATGATTAATGATTATGTCTGATTGAAGCAGCAACAGAAGTTTAAAAAATTAGCAACTCTAAAATAATTGATACTTCGACTCATAACAAATTTGTCTTTTATTTCCGTACGTAACAGTTAATTTACGGCTTACAAATTACATCTAACACCCACAAAGAAGAAACTCCTTGGCCATAATAGATCTTTAAATGCAACAAGAATGAGACTGACAATTTTCTTGTTTCACATTTCCATAAAATCTATGGTTAGTAAACAAATGAATTTGTGAAACCCCAACAATAACCATATATGAGTCGAAAATGACTCGAGTAAACTATCAATTACTAAAGATTCTTTTTTTATGGTCACTTGCCTGGATACAGTACAAGGCGCACAAACAGCCACAAAAAAGAAAGAAAGAAAAATAATAAAAAAATAAACAGTGTAGGTACTTGAATTTATGTTCGTACTAATCTTCTAAACAATTTGAAAATGTTTCAGTCATCATGTAGAAAGCAACTGTACAAAAATCTGGTGTTATCCATCTAGTCTTCCATTATAGGTAATAATTTTATATTATTTACACGAACTCAAACAAGAGGTCATGAATCACAAATGCGATCCATTGTGAAGTGTAAAGAACGAGATAAGTGTAAATCTGTTAGGTTGCATTGTGCAAAAGACTGAACTAAGCCACTTCAGAGTGCTACCTACCTGTCCACAAGTTGTCTCAGGCCTTGGTTTCGTCTACACATCATTTCTTCATGTTCAGAGTTGATTCCCACGGACGAGACACCAAAGATATGTTAACCTGCAATAAAAGACACTACATTAGAAGTTCAAAATACAATAATTATAAGAAAAGTGTATATTACTAATCTTGTTCTTGAACTGGTACCTATTTCAAAGTACATACACTACACTGCACATATTAAAAGTAATTAAAAGGCATCGGATGTCTAGGCATTAAGAACTCAGGTTTAGGCATTTAGCAAGATACAGAGGAAAGGAAAAATGGCACTACAATTTTACAGCTTCGTGCTGTATACTAGACCTCTGCATTCTCACGGAAACGTCTGATCGGAGCTCACCAATCAGTCTTCAGTTGTGAAGAAGGCAGCTGAGAAATGATTTGCTCGAGAGCATGCAGTCGAGAATTTATAGCCGATCAGTTGAAACGTTTGCTCGATCGGTCACAAGCAGTCAAGGTTGTTGCCTGATATCCAAAAAGTCTACTTAAGAAGTTACCATTTGTTTTTATTTTAGATACTGGTAGTAAAAAAAGTAGGAAATATTTGAATATTTAAATAAGGAAACTATCTTTAAACAACACAATTCGTTAAATGAAATAATGCTTTATATGGTCAATAATGTTATTCAGCACTCTTCTTGACAAACTCATTATATCAATAATGAAAATGTTTAATGTAGCTTAGTAAACATGTGATTGTATAAAAAGAAGAGATATTTTGTGATGTGTCTCAAATTTCTTCAAAAGAAGACATGATTTATTTCAGTTACAGTATTTAATAAAAATAAAATAAATCTACATCTTCTCTTTGCTTCAAATTTTTACAATAGTATATATTAAGAAATGCTTAATCACAGACAATGATTGACGTTGGAGCTACTTATGGTAACGTGAATGCAGATTCTATTATTCCACATTCAATGACCATAGGTCTACTACGAAATATCAAGGATGGAGTAAACAAAATTCGTGCTGAAGCTATTCCAATGGAAAAAATAGCCATTTGGTTTTGAAATCAAAATTTTGGTTCAATTTTATCTAGAACATCCTCCTTGGTTCCTTTAATGTATATACTTTTGTCCTGTAACATTATGAATACAACTGTTGCAAAATATTGTAACTGTTCTGCGCAACTAGAGTATGAATATGAATATATTTTTTAATCTTTTTTTTTTGTGTTGCTTATACTTTGTATTTATATTCTTATATAAACAGTAGTTTATATTAAGAGATGCTTAATCGCAGACAATGATTAAAGTTGGAGCTACTTATGACAAGGTATATGTAGGTTCTATTATTCCACATTCAACAACCAAATCACGAAATATTAAGGATGGAGTAAACAAAATTTGTGTTGAATTTGTTTCAAAATTAAAAGATTCAATGGACAAATCGCCATTTGGTTTTGATATTAATATTTTTTGTTGAATCTTATCTAGAATTTCCTCCTTGGTTTCTATAATGTATATACTTTTGACCTGTGACATTACTAATACAAATGTTACAAAATATTATGAACATTTTTTTTTTATCTTTTTAGTGCTGCTTATACTTTATATTAAATTTATATTGTTATAGAAAATGTATAGTTTGTTGAAATTTCGTTTTATTTTATTGATTTATTAATTTATTATTATTTAAATATTTTATTGTAATTTTTTATTCAATCTGATAGCTTGTATGCCTTCTAGGTTCATTGATTAGGTGACAGGATATCAGGCAGTTTAATAATTTCCATAGCGCCTACTGTAAACACATCATTCAGAGACAGTTTTCAGTCTATGATATCCTTCAAACAACTGAGACCGACCAGTTGACCATGATGCTTCATCGTGTTTGCTTTCTGCCAAGTCTGGACTGCATGTATATCACGACTCTCGGTCAGTCATTTGTATTGGAATGCAGAGCTCTACTGTACACACTGCTATTTCCTGAGACTTCTGCAGCACTTGATAACTTTTTAAATCTGATTTCCATAGTTTGAATTTTAATATAACAACTAATGATCTTTCAAGATGTTTAGTCTCAAATTTGTGATGTTTATTGGTGGAGAAAGACTTTTCAACATCCATTTACACATTATGAAGCTTTCCCACGTCCTTTTTCCAATATATAACTTTTGCAGCAGCAACGATTTAAATGTCGCATTATAACATTAATGCAAATGAACAGAATACTGTTTATTTCTGATTATGATGGATGACCATTAGGTTTCTTGAAATTTGAATGACTGGACATCTTTGCTTTTTAATTTAGACTTCTCAAATCCAGTTACGTGATTTGCATTTTGTTTTAGTAAAATATTTCAGTTTTCACATACTTAAGCGTGTCTAAAAATGCAAATCTTGATTGATTTCATTCTGTCAGAGCTATAAAAATGTAAATCTAAAAGATTTAAGAAACCAACTTAAAATAGAAACAATGACAAAAGTGTATTTATGTGAAGAAAAAAAAAAGGGGGTGGGGAAAGGAAAGAAAATAGACAGTATAACTCGGTAATCTTATTTTTTTCAGGTGTGTAAATTCTGGGAGACTTTTAATGCATGAATCTAAATACCAAGAAACGTTATAATACATATGAAATTACTTCAGTGCATGAAAAATCATTAAGAAAAATGAAATAAGGGAAAAAAAAAAAGAAATGCTCTTCAACTGTAACATTTATATTTTAGGGATGTAAATTCTAAGAGATATTTTGATACATATAAAATTACCTTAATACAGGGGAAATTAATAGGGAAAATAAAATAAAAAAGGAGGACATGCTCTTCCTTTAAATTATCTTAATACATGGAAAATCACTCAGAAAAATAATAATTCACTTCAGTAATAAATGAATTAGTAGCAATACAGGTATACACAGAATGAACCGTAAGTATTGTCATTAATTTCTAGAGGTTATTCTTTCAGATATTTCAAACAAAAAAGTTTAATACAGTATTGCTCGTTTTTGCTTCCTTATCGAGATAAAAATTGTTTTATATGAAACATTGCATGGCATGTCTGCCAAAGCCATTCTTTAATTCCCAATATGCTCAGTCAATTTGAGAGAGCATTGTGTCATAATAAATGATTGAGGGAATTTTAGTTTTGTACTTTAGATGTGCAGAAATTTGATCCGAACAAATTAACTTTTCGTTCTGCGAAGAAATTTTAAAATGTTCAATTTGTTCAGATCAAATTTCTGCATTTAAAGGACAAAACTAAAATTCTTTCAACCTCATATTGTCATAATACACTGCTCTCTTAAATCGACTGAGCATATTTGGAATTCAATCAGTGGCTTTCCCAAAACATGCTATAAAATTTTTAAAATAAAACAATTTTTATCTCGAAAAAGACGGAAAAAGGAGAAAAATTGTATTAAACTTTTTTGTTTGAAATATATCAAAGAATAACCCTCTGAAATTAACGACATTACAGCCTGTATACAGTTCACTTGGAAGCAATGAACAAACCATTTTATGTACTGTACATTTAGAGTCTTAGTTCAATAACTGTTCCTCAGTAGTTTCGAATTGTTTTGTCCCCACAAAAACAAATGAACTTGTGGTATTTTAACACATTAGTATTAAGATCATTTTGTATGTATTGAAACGTCTCTTAGAAATTACACCCCTAAAACATAAGCATTATGGTTTTACTAAGAGAATTACTATATTTTGTTGCCTAGTTTTATTTTTTTTAGTTATTTTCCAAGTATTAAGATGATTTTGTATGCGTTAATATGTCTCCCACATTTCACACTCTAAGACATAAAATGATCTGTAACTCTTCCTAAGAGTTCTTGTTTAATGATTCGTATGTATCTTCTTTCAAATTTCACGTAATGTAATGTTCTTTTACATACAGTATAATAAGCATTTGCCTAAACACCCGATATCTGCTAATTAAATAAGTGTTAATTATATGTTGGGAAGAGTTTGAATAATTCGCACAACATGCATAATTATTCACCAGATATTTTGTGCCTAAGCATTTTGGTGAAAATTATATTTATGAATATTATCCAGTACTGAGCAATTAATTGGATTAATGAACATGCATTACCATAGCATAGATATAGATTAGATAATTTATTTGACAGCATTAGTAAAAAAGGCCAAAACATCTAGATAATGATGTAGGTAGTGTCTGAAGAAGAAGAAGAAGAAGAATCAGGTTAGATTCAATTAGGGTAGGGTGGGATAAGTTAGGTTAGGTGAGGACAAGTTAGAGTTTAAGTTAGTACAGTACTGATACTTAGATTAATTTATTATGGCGAGTAAATTTCTGCAGAATGTGAGGATTTAGATATGTACTGCAGAGAAGAAATATACATGGATGAGACCATTATTTTTCGTACTCGTGTTTCATACCTTGATCTACTCACTTCTATCAGTTTTCTCCAAAGTCTTTGAAAAAGTACTGTAGATCATGAGTAGCGATTTGGAAAAGGGTTATTAGAAAGTTTTTTTTATTATATATTACAGTATCTTAATATATTTTTTTCTCTCTCATTTGAATTCCAGAATTTATGTATTTGTTTGCATGATGCAAGGAATAGGTTATGCGTGTTTGCTTGTTAACTCAAAAGGCTTGAAAGAATATTGGATGAAGGGGACGAATTTCTTGATGCTACAGGCTTCAATGTTATCCATATTCCTGTTAGAAGTACTATATTACCGTGTGCAGAAATGTAAACAAGATAAGCTGGTCACTTAGCTAGGTGCAGAAATGTAAACAAGATAAGCTGGTCACTTAGCTAGGTTCTGATGCAATCTTATCTAATGTAGGGAACATTGAGTAATACAATATTAATTCATAGAATTAAATGCTTAGTACTGGAAAATATCCATAATTACTGGTGATAAATTTACAGCTATATTCACCAGATGATTTATGAATAATCTGCCATCTGTCGAAGTACCGGTATTTCCAACATATAGGCCTAAACATGCCTTCAATTACTAACATATTCATTTATTCAAGTTCATTATCGTACAAAAAACAACAGATCAAGGAATTAATTATAATATGGACATAGGGATTCTTCAAACAGCGGTGAAGGAACAAGAAACTTGGTGTGGTGTCTTTCTTAACCTTGTGTCAGTTCCTGCCTTGTGCTATTTGTAAATAGACAGTCTGCAGGCTCATTGGTAATCCTTTCTGCTAGCATTTGAAGAATATATTAGTTCAGTCTGAGTGTAAGCTAACCCACATTATAAGGTTTTGTTAAAAGGCTCGTATCTGCTAATTTTTCATAACTGAAACTGAATGTGTTATTTCTTAATACAATAGACACATTCATAATTTAATATAAACGAAAACAAAAAAGGGTACCTAGTTGTAGTGATTCATAGATTCGTGAAACTTAATGTAACTGAACAAATTTTGTGAGTTAGCTAACTCTTTTACTGGACAATTGTGCAATTGTGATGAGTTGTCCGTAATAAAACAAAAAAATTCCATTTGTACCAATAATGTTTTGTAGTATGAAATCCAAAATCTTTTGCTCAGAATGAATGTTACTGTACTTATTAAGTTTATAATAAAATGGTTACTAAAATATTGTCAGATTCTTTCAACTGAAGATATCACAAACTTTACAGACTGGTTTTATTTTGCATAAAGGGCAGTGTTTCAAAATGGACAAGGGTTCACCTACAAGAACCAATAATAACTTGTGGAAGTTATTAAAGAGGAAATAAAGTTCTCCACTTGATTTAGTAATTATACTGTATTAAATAGGAACATTAAGATGTTCAGGGATGGTATAAGATTAACTTACATAATTAGAAGTTTAAAAATTGAAAGATATAATTAAACTACAGTGAATGGTAATTTGTATTTAATCTGTCACAATGCAGACTGCATTCCAAGCATTCTGAAATGCAAAATTAACCACAGTTTCATCAATACAAACCTATCTTCTTCTTTCCTTTTCAGTATTTAGAACCCTGAAAATCTTTGTTGAAATTCGGTGCTTTTTGTAACAACCTAAAACTTCATTCCCTGAAGAAGATGGCAGAGCTAGCCGTCGAAAGCTTGGAAGCTAATCTCCAATTTACCTGTCTGAGAACCCGAGAAGAGTTATTCTATATCAAATGCCGGGAAAGCCTCAAGTTATACAACCTAAAACTTGATAAAAGGATGGTCAGACAGTATGGTACACAGTCTTTGAAGATGTACATGAGAGGCAAGCCAGTAAAATGTGGCTACAAAGTCTGAAGGCCTATGTTATGCAGTTATAATGGTAATCTTTCAGGTTTTACTGATCAGGGACAAAAGGAGAAAAATGTTTTGCTAATCTCAGTGAGGGTTGTGGAATCACTTACGTGTAAACATCGAATTTATATGCAAATGCATATTTAGTTTATTTTTACTTGTGATATGGAATTAACTTTTGCAATATGTTTCATGTTTTTCTGTTTTTCTATGTGAAGTTTTATAATTGCATATTTCCGATGTTGCTGATATTTCATTATTTTTCCATGCATCGTGCATATAATACGGCATTCTTTAATTTTTAATTTGAAGTATTTTTAATTTTAAAATTAATATTGTTTGTTGAACACATGTCAGGTTGCGCAACTTCACCGTAACCCATGACATATAGTAAATATTGTAACTATGCTGTTGTAAAATTGAAAATTAATATGTAATGTATTTATTATTATTATTATTATTATTATTATTATTATTATTGTCAGTTATCAATATCATCATTGCTATCTCTGTTTTCTTTCTTTTCGTTGTATTAGCTCGATGAGAGCACTATAATGTACTTTTGACTCTGTTGACCCTCTATAGGGCTTTAACTTAAGTTGTATCATTTTCATCAGTGTTTGTATTTCTTTTTTGTATTTATATGTGCTATCTGGTAGGATGGAAGAGAAGGCCTTATGGCCTTAATCCTGTCAGATTAAATAAATTATTATTATTATTTAAACACATTAGAGACAAGATAATAAAGTCCTTACTATGGAGACACCCGTAAGGAGTCTGAGTGCTACTGACAAAGTCACGTGATGTTACTGGAGAATAACATTCTTATTTACAGTTGAAAGCAGAAATGTTTGCGAGTTCCATCCAGAGTTAATACTTACAAAGAAAATTTACAGACCTCCCATTACTCCCAGAGCCAACACTAATGGCAATTACATTAATATTCTCATTATAGAAATAGAAATATATACATTCTCCCTGTAACATAGTCCTAGTAAGCTTATATTAAATTAATTTTCATCATTTTACTAGCTATTTCAAATATTAAATTAATTATAATTCATTGAATTAAATTAGCTCATAAATTAAGTTACTACTTTACCTTATAGATTTATCTAAATTTCAATAAATGTGTAGTGAAGAATATTGCTGGAGAACCTTTTAAGTGTAGTGTAAATATTTGTAATTTAAATGTATGTATTGTATTGATTAAGGCTGGTTGAGTGGAAGAGAAGGCCTTATGGCCTTAACTCTGCCAGCGAAAATAAAACATTATTATTATTAACACTTACCTGCTGGGGTACGTGGATTGAAGCTGCTCTCTCTATTCAGGTAATTTCAATGTACTGGTAGTTGAATTCGTTGGTGCACTAAATGTAACTGATGCTTTGTCAATTCAACATTCAGAGAATATTTTAATAGTGAATATTTGCAAAGGGACTTGGCTGTAATCCAGACAAATTTCAAGATTATAGCTGAAGCCACAAAAAAAGAAAAAAACTCGAAAAATGCGGACATGAATCTTAATCAATCCTCAAGGAGGTTTAGAGTAAACTTCAGAGTGTTCCTTTAAAGTATGCAGAAAAATTAAGGGTAAATTATGCGCTGTTTTAGGGAGAAATCCTGACATAAATGTTTTATATTCTGTGGATAAATATCTTCAAGGTGAAAACGTTGTGCTTCTAGAAGAAAATTTCTCAGAGCTAGTAAATGCTTTCAAATTTTGCTCGATAACATCTGTAGACGTGGAAAGGTCCTTCTCAGCATACAAACTACCTAAAATATTGTGTTCGTTGTACGTTTTGTACTTCACTATTTTATTTTTATTATTATTATTATTATTATTATTATTATTATTATTATTATTATTATTATTATCATCATCTCAATTTTTATACTTTGTATGTCTCATTTATTTTTACTTACTGTTCACATTTTATTTTACATTTTCCTTTCTTTGTCTATGTTATATATTATGTCTGATTTCTACCGACTTCTTGTTTACATTATATTATGATTATCTACTTCAGTTTTGTGTGTGTGCTGTACTTTGTAAATTTGTAGTGTTTCTGTATCGTAGTTTTACTCCTGGTTAAGTGTTAGAGTAGGCCGTATGGCCGTAACTCTGCCAGGTTAAATAAACCATTATTATTATTATTATTATTATTATTATTATTATTATATTACAGTGTATTATTAATATTTAAATATGTTAAAAAAGAAGTACAATATATTTTTCTATTTGTGTTTATTGGATTTATGTTAACTCATCAGTCATCATTTTATTTATATTTATTTCTATGATTTATGTTACCTAATTACCTACTTTAATTTATCAATAACATTACTGTTCACCAAAGGGAACATGGTTATAATTATGAAAGGCTAGTCATGTTGTAAAATAAATAAGCATTATGTTCTTCAGTTCAAGGTTCCACATTTTATTAATTATTTTATCCACTTTCTGTAATAATAAATAATTCTGTGTGTTATTTTTTAAGTGCTTTAGACAGCAATTAATGGAGCCCGTTTCTATCTTCCTTTTTACTAGCTGCAATGTTTAACTTTTACTTACCGCATGTTAATTCGTGGTTGGATTAGATTATTTATTAGCCATATTATATTATAAATTAGTCAACTTTATTTCGTCTGTCATATACAGGGTGAGTTTTAAGTCCACCGACAAACTTAAGAGGGTGATTCCTGACTGAAAATGGAGCACGAAAAGTTCATATCTTCTTGTGTCGGAAATACATAGTTTTCACGGTAGATGGCACTGACGACATTCTCTCATAACTTGCAGTGTTCGTTTTGTGTGTTGCAAATAGTGCGATTTAAGTTATGTAGAAACACAATGGTCCGGTATTCATTCTAGAAACAAGCCGAGATAGTGTTCGTGTATGGCCAAGCAGGTGGAAACGGTCAAGAGGTGCATGGCCTGCTCGATCACCGGGCTTAAACCCCCTGGATTGGCATTGTATACGGTGAGCCTGTTCCTGATGTTGAGACCCTCGAACAGCGTGTCCACGTAGCCTGTGACGTATTCGGACACAGGCCGGAACATTCAAACGAGGAGGCAATCCATGATGCGACGTGTGAACGCGTGCATTGCATTCCATGGAATGTCACTTCGAACATCTGTTGTCACATGGATGGGATTTAGGCCATGTACTGTGTGCCCGGGCTCTTTGTTTGATGTCGTTCTTCAATGCCATCTATCGTGGAAACTATGCATTTCCGGACACAAGGTGATATGAACTTTTGTGCTCCACTTTCAGTCAGGAATCATCCCCTGAAGTTTGTTGGTGGACTTAAAAGTCACTCTGTATAAGAACACAGAAAGTATAGGCCGCTCATATAAAATAACTCCGAAAATAGCTGTAATCACGCAAATAAAATTTGCAACCACCATTTTGCAATGAAGGGAAGCACTTTTTTTCTGGTCAATTGGCAAAGCAAAAGCGCTTTACTACAACGCTTTTAAAACACGTTTGGTGTCACTTTCAAAGTACATACTCAATCTATCCAAATTTTAAATCTGACGCTATAAATTTGTACTCGGATCAACCGAGTAATGACGTCACAGTACCCGCTCCGAATCGAACCGCTCCATCCCTACGTATACGCCATTCATATATCCGTGATTGGACAAACTTTGAACTTCGAGAAGCTTCGTCAATATATAAATCGTAGGCGTCCAACGTTAACTATAAATTGGCTGTAATTGAAAAACTTGGCTTACTGTACTGGAGTTCTTATCAGTAATAATTACAAATTACTTCTATTTTAATGCTATCTAATAAATCTTGTTTTTCCGTAATACGTTTGGTAGATAATGGCAAATGGCAGTATGTGTAGTATTTCTCTTAATACGCGAGGTATTCTGTGGGACGTTGGTCAAGAAGGGCGACTCCCTTTCTTTAAATCCGCGACTAAAATTTTAAGCGCTCTTCTCGAAATATCAACAGTTTTCCTTTAAAAGAAATTATTGTTACTGTCGATTAAGTGCTTATCAGTATTTTATGACTAAGGTCATTGCAACTTATAATGTAACACTTACATTGTAGATATAGGTGCGGGTCCAGTGTTGAATTCCATTCTTCAAAGCTTGTGACATACAGTAGCCTATATATTATGCTACTTAAAACAGTTGTAACCATCAATTACGAACACTGTCTGAACTATTCCACTTGTCATCGTCTCCATTCTACAGAATTCCATTTACCCTATCTGCCCTACACTGTCTGACTGAGCTTTGGTATTCACTTACTACGTCAACAGCGAAAACAAAATATATAGAGGGCGTTCGTGACTCTACCTTCAGTCAGCTGATGGTTTCGGCACACGAAATGAAATCGTTAGTTAATACATTTCAACGATCTTCGTAGCCTTAATTTTCCTGCGGAAATTGGAAAAGAATTTTTAGTATATAATGTTGGATTAGATTTTATTTGTGCTTTTGTTGTTGTTCCTTAAAGATATAGGCCTACTCATTCATGTAAAATTTATTTTTATTTATTTTATAGCCGAATAAAGTGTAACGTATGCAATTGTTTTTTAAAATACGCATAATCTCTCCAATATTTAGTCCTGATAAATGTTTCTAAGCAGTGGCGGCCGGTGAGGCATTCTGGTAGTGGTGCCAAAAAAAATGATTGCACGCAAATCACCCAAGTAAAAGATGATAATCACAGGTCACGTTTACATTATGTTATATAAAACACATTAATTAAACCAGCTATTTTACCAGGTGTGCAGTTAATAATGTACCTAGTAACAGTTACAATAACATTTCCGAAATTAATAACGAAATTTACAAATACAGATAATGCAAAACTTTCTCAGTATTGTTAAGTCAAATACAAGTAACTTTTATAACTAGTAAAGTTACTGGCAAAAACACACGAGATGACCAATGATATATATAATAAATGAACACGTTTGCACTTTATTTAAACAGGCCGATGAATCTAAGGCATCAGCCTGAATAACACATGTTCATGTCCTGCACAAATCTCATGTATTGTTAACAAAAGCATCAATACTAGCAACAGTGTAGCGATTTAGTTGCCACGAAATAAAACAAATATTACACAAAATTAACAAATAGTGTTACACAATATGAAAAAAAAAATCTTTCTAAAAAGAACCATGATTGACTATCTCTGCATTCAATATAATTAAATGGATAATAATTTACACATTCAAATCCAAGTTGTGTGCATTAGTTTTGAATTGGCAACATTACATTAAGATTTGACGCGGAACTTTAACTTGTGTTTTAGTGCAAGTCTGCGCTTGATGTTTCCCTGAAAACGTCAACAACCCTGCCATCTAGCGAAATTTCTGCATTACTGTGCTCTAGCGGGCGGAATGTTAACTACTGAGTCAAATTGAATTCGGCTCAAAGTCTGCCATAAGAAATGCATATAAACTAGAATCAGTAGCCTTTTGTACAGTGTTATATGGAGGCAGATAGTGCCACACTGAACTGGCTCCAACGTTCGGAGAAACGCTGCAAGAGTGCGTCCCGATCTGTGCGCGCGTTCGTTCAGATGAAATACGAATAAAATGTGTAGAAATAAACGATTACAACTCCTTTTTAGGATATTATTTTTTGTTTCTTTCATTGGTGGTGCCATGGCACACTGGCACTGCCCCAAAAGCCGTCCCTGTTTCTAAGTATCCAAACTTCGCTACAAAACAGCAAAGATAGTACAACTAAATTGTTGTATATGATATTCTGATAGAGTTTAAAATTTCAATTAATAGCCTACGCCTAATATCTGTTGGCATTTAATTAATTTTGTTTGGAAAATTCTTCAGCTTCCCCTGACAACAATTAATTCGTATCCTAGATAGTTATATATGCTTACTTGTTCTAATAATTATTTTATTCCTTACGGATTGTTGTTAACCCAGAAAGTAAATGTTTTTATATTTCGAGACTGAAATATACCAAAATCATTCAAAATAATGTTCAAATGAAAAACGTTTATTTGTAGAACCTCTTATAGCCTCTCCTACTCTACTGCATAATAGTCAACTTCACCTTCTGTCTGTACATGTTGTTATTACCAGGAATTTATGCACCGAAAATCAGAAGATATGCAGGCATTTATACACTTAAAATTGCTTAAATATCTACTAAAATCATAAGCAATATAAATTAATGTCCAGTCAAAGTATTTCCCAGTTGCTGCTTAATTTTTTCCAAATATAAAATATATTTATAATTCAGAATCCGGCAGAGGAACTGGCGATTTTAAGCAGCGTGTATCTCTCACAGCACAGTTGAAGGACGATAAATTGTGCGCACATTCTTTTGCCAATTCACTGTAATTTAGTCATCATGGAAAGGCGGAGAGGTGCACAACGTGCTTTTGTAATCCAAAGCTTTTACAATAACGACAGTTTTGAAGCTATTAGCATGAATTTTATTCTAAATTTGGGACATCCTCTAAAAACTCCGTCAACATAAATTACGCGTCTGACATAACTATAGATTGGCTGTTGTGGAAAAACCACTGTATTTTAATACTGATTCCATTAATAATTACACTAAATAATAAAATACTTTCCATTTTTATGCTATCTAATAAATATTGTGTTTCGGTAATACTTTTTGATAGGTTATGGCCAAAGGCGACGTAATGTTACGGCGAATAGCTGTACGTGAATTAAGAACAATTTCTCTTTAATACGCGAAGCATTCTGTGAGTCAACGAGAGTAGATCTATTTTCCTTAATTCCGTGACTAAAAGTTTAAACACTTCTTGGAATATTCTCAACAGTTTCCCTTTTTAAGGAATTGTTACTATCTATTAAGTGCTTATAATTTTTACGACTAAGGTCACTAGAACTTCTCGCTACATAACAATTATGTAATTACTGTTTAACTGCTTCCGCTATAGATGTAGTGAAGGTCCTGCGCAGAATTCCATTCTTCAGAAGTTTGTGATGTGTATACTTATTTATAACCGTCAATTATAAACACTGTCTCACGTTTTTATTTTCCACAGACTTTTCTACAGGACTCCATACTCCCTATCTGTCTTACACTGGCTACTCTGACTAAACTGTGATGCTAACTTACTACATCAATCGCAAAAACAAAAGTAAGAGCTGAAGAGAACGATAAGAGCTCTACACACACTCAGAGGCCTGTCCGGTTGGCATGAACAGTCCAAACCTGTGTGCAGGAAAACCGTAGCGTCTGTATGCGCTACGGTTCAACTGTACAGGCCGGAGGAGATAGCTCGCCTGATCGGATTGAATTCTGGTGCTGACAGAAGAAAGTAAAGAGATAGGTTTGGAAGTAAATCTCGGAAAGACAAAGTTTATGATTATGTCTCGTGACCAGAACATAGACGAAATAAAAATATAAATCGAAAATTTATCTTTTGAAGAGGTGGAAAAATTCAGATATCTTGGAGCAACAGTAACAAATATAAATGACATTCAGGAGGAAATTAAATGCAGCATCTTTGATGTAAAATTTTAACTTAAAATGTTACTGTATCAGAGGCCTACTCTTAACATGTTTAATCATATACCATAATATTACAACAATCTTTCATGTACATTTTAAACTCAAAATGTTACTGTTTCATAGATACCGCAATGTTTAAGCCCATATTACGATAATATTAATTGTTGTAAATTTTTAACTTAAAACACCGCTACAACTGTAACACAGTTACTGCCCTGAATGAAATGTTAATAGTAATATGCGTTACAAGAGTGGTATGTTGAAGTTTTCATGTTCGAGGAAAAGTTTGAAAAAGCGAAACGTAGTTGAGTGTATCGTACATTATTTTGTGCGAAGATCGTTTATTACATTTATTACATACCTGAATGAGGAATTTCTAATTAGTTGCAATGAAATCTCCATCTTGGTTTCTGTTCAATGACGGCAACTTTTAAAAACAAAAATACCTTCAACATTGTTGCTTGAAAATGTTTTCTGTGTTTACTATACTCCAGCAGGCCGTGATATACGTCTGTCTTTTTTTTTTTCCTCCAGTCTATAAATGCGAACTTAAAACAAACGGTAAGGTTATGTAATGATTTATTTTTCACTTTAATATTTTAACAATTATTTATATAACATATTGCAGTAATAACATCGGCAAGTTTGTTTATTTTTTCACGGCTTCCTTAATGTTACTTTCATCACGAATGCAGTAACTTTAGTGGAGTTGTAGAGTTTACTTAATTTTTGCAAATATTTAAAAACAATAATTAACAGTGAAATTTAGGTGAAATTGCAGTGGTAAGTTTCCAATTTATAATTATTACTATATTGAACGTCTCTAAAAATAATATATTAAAAGCCTAAAGCAGTAAAATCAATATGTCACTTAAACGGTAAGAAGAGGGAAATTGTTATGTGTGTTAGGTTGGGAATACTGAATGTGGAATTTTAGACTTTCTGCGGATTGGTTTTGTGCAGGGTGTCTATTGAAGGACACGTGACGTAGTGTATATTCCTTGCACGTTTATACTCATTCTTGTGGTTTTAGTAGTGTTCAGAGGAAAAAAAAAATGCTATCGGTATTGAGAAGAATAAAAAAAAAATAAATATTTGCGCAGAATTCTTTATTTTGTATCTTTGTTTTGACGTCAACACTGGAAAGGATGCCAATAAATAAATCTTAATGACAATAATAATCACTTTACTCTGTTTTACAACTCTATTGAATTATCCAATAAGAAGAAAGGAAAAATAAATTGAAAGTGGTCTGAATATTATAGCGGTTGGCTCGTGAACAATTGTAGTTAATCAGCAATTGCAGTAGCATTATAATTTATTAGAGATTAGAATCTTAGCCACTACTCTATGAAGTTAAGTGAGTACGGGATTTGTGCAATGAGTCAAATGACTTCATGAAAAGTAGTGGCGCTTGGTGCTGCCCGATGAAGAGAGACTATTCCCGCTTCAAGGACAACAAACACATACACAAAAGGATGATTTCAAGAGAAGGACTGTGTTGTGTATTACAAAAGAATAAACATAGTCTTTGCTGTTAACTTTTAACTTAAAATGTTACTATTTCATAGACACTACTCTTAATGAAATGTTTAAGCCTATATTTGATGTAAAATTTTAATGTAAAATATTACTGTTTCATAGGTACCGCCCTTAATGCAATGTTTAAGCACATATTACGTTAATATTTATTGTAAAATTTTAACTTAAAACACCGGTACAACTGTAACACAGGTACTGCCCTGAATGAAATGAAATGTTTAAGTCTATATTGCAATAATCTTTATTGTAAAAATTAACTTAAAATACCGGTACTATTATAACACAGGTACTGTCTTTTGTACAAGTGTACCTTTGAACAACATTTTTAAAGTGCTTGTCCTCAACTTTGTTGAATGTTGGCCTGCACCATCATTTCAGACAGATCTCTGTTAAATTCGTCCGCTGACACTGAATTACTAGTTGAAGGAAGATCGTCAGACTCACTTCTTTCTATCAATTTCAAATGGTTTATTTTTTAATTCACAGTGCTGCTATAAATACCATATATTAGAGCAGATTATGTCAGTCTTACATAAATTACACACAATTATGTCGCCACTTACACAGACATACTATAGCCTATTCCGAATACCTTTACTCACTTCTGGATTTTCGTACATTTGTTTTAGGCATCTTTAGTAATGCATACTACCATAAACATATAAACATTGCATACTGTACTTGTTTGGGAACCTGTTGTAGGGTGACTCTGTAGTGCGCGTTATTTGTTGTGATTATGGACAGAGTCTCTCTGAAGGGCACGTGCCGTATTGTATACCCCGTGCACACTTATACCGATTCAAATGTTGCAGGAATAAGAAATATATACAGTCATCTTTCTTTTAAAGATTATTAGTCTCAGTGGAGGGCCTGTGTTGTGATTAAAGTACTCTTAATCATGGGAAAACAAAGCACAGAACAAAATAGAGGCAAAAGTAAAGGAGAAAATAGGGGGAAATAGGGAATACAGAGGGAAAAGTGAGGGGAAAATAGGCGATAAATAGGAGGAGAAAGTTTAGGGAAAATAGAGTAGTAAACAGAATAGAAAATGGAGAGAATATTAGGGGTAACATAGACGGAAAATAGCGGACAAATTACAGGGAAAATACAGGGCAAAGTAGAATAGGAAAAATGTAAAAAAGGGTAGCTGAAAAATGTTGATTTAACCCTTTTTCAGCATAGCGGTTGTTCAGAAGAACCACCGTTTTCTTTCTTTCTAAATTTTATGGCACAAATATTCCACCAAGGAACCACCTCTTGAGTATACATAGAGGTGCCATCTATGTTTTGAAACTGTGTGCAGAGTTAAAATGTTGAAAATACTTGATCGAAGCTTTGTTATGATCCATGGTATGAAAAACATAAAAATTAATTTGTGCTGCAAAGGGTTAAAAGAATGGCTTTCAGTAGTGTTTGAGGCCTCTACTATAGTGAGATATAAATTTTGTCTATGAAATTTAAAGGCAAAATTTAACAACTTAATTCATCATTCAAAGTCAAACATAAAATTGAGGTTCTACCATTTAGTTTATCATGTCAAACTAAACTCTCGATTTCTTTCGACGATAAAGATATTTTTAATAAATATTAGTCTATGAATAGTACGATTTTCGGATACGAGGAAGCATAGGTCTCGACTTTAGGAAAACTCATTTAGGGACTAAATAACCAGATTGATTTCTACGTACTAATAATTTATAACACAGTAAAATATACAATTTTTATGTCCTTAGTCCCCCTTTAGCGACCAGTGGTCGGCCTTCCAGATAGGCGTATTTTCTCCTTTTAATAGCAAAAGAGCACAACTATTGTTTCAATCAAATTTAACTGTATAATATCAGTCAATCTTTCTGTGTTTGAAAGTGCTTGCAGCAATTCTGTATAGTGCAATTAATGCGTAATAAATAATCAATACTGAAAGTATCACAAGTACTAAAAGGAACAGTATCACGTCCAGCAATAGGTACTGGTACCAGTATAGTTCTGTAGATGCAGGACGCAGATGTGGCGCTCCCTTGTGTCTGATGACGTATTCTGTCCAGAACACTGCGCGGTCTAATGCAGAGTCTGCTTGATCTTTAAATAATGCCGACAGTTTTTTCATATTTTCCTTGTAACTGCACAAAAGAAACACACACTAGTATAAATAATTCTTCCTCAATTATGTTTGGTAACAGCGTTTTCAAATATAGGCTATGGTAGCTATGAACTTTCTTGGACTCTTGGTGAATTGGGTCGGCAGAATTAGGTTATTAATCTCTAATTGTTAGCCCTAACCTTAGTATTATTATATCAGACTGGCCATTCCTATATTTTGTTGCAGGAATTTAGACTGACCTACTGTACGCACTGAAAAATACCGATTCGGCTATTACAGCGTGCTGGCTATATGTCAACAACTGCTAACCTGGATGCAGTATGACGACACGGAATAATTAGTTAACATACATAAGTGTACCTATCACTAAACATAAATACGAAAGTTATAGAATAAATTTAGATGTAAAAAAAGGAATAACTGGTTTAAAATATTTATGGTAGTAAATTGTGAAAGGAGCAGATAAATAAGGTTTAAAGTCTAAGGGCATAGACATCTTAGCGCGGGCTTCCGGTGGATGATCAGCGAACTAACATTTTTCGTATTCATAAACCAGTGGTATAGATAAGATATGATATGAATCCTGTACAAGTAACCAGTCGATAGCCGGGGCTAGTTTAGCACGCTCGTAGTGCAGGCTAGCGAAATGTCTATGAATAGCACCCTTAAGGGTTATTACGATTGGTTTAAACATGCACTAAAACCAGACGTAAGTGCAAGTTTGAACCAATAAATTATCGAGATTTTCGATAAATTAATTAGTTTAGGAAACTGTATATTTATTATGTATAACTACTTTTGTATATAGATCATTTTTTTAAATTATTAAGTTTTGTACTTTTGTGAACTAATATCAATAAATCTCTCACTATATGCATGCATTCCCATGTTATGAAATGGCAAAATAAAATGTGAACAACCACCAGAGCCTCTGCCGTAGAAAAGACATTTTTTTGGTAACGACCGCTAGATGGAAGTACAGTTGCTCCATACAATTTCATAAGGGTCATAACGTGACTTCTTTTACAGTCGCTAGATGGCAGCATAGTGAAATTGATAAAAGTGGTTGTCTTGAAAGTCCATTAGGCTGATCAATATGTTATATGTGATCAGGGTTTTTAGGTTGTAAAACTTAAAATATATGCAATCGTTTTAAATTCAACCCCTCGATTTTTCAAACATTTAGATGTGATTTGATGTTTAGGGTAGTATAAGTTTATTTCTCGAAAAAATTATAGCCTATTGAACCAGCTGCGTTTGCTATAGTCGCAACGCTGTTATTCCCGGCGTGACTCCTCCTCTTTGCTTACGTCTTAGGAAGTGAAGGCTCTATAAAGTCTAGGTACTGTACAGGACTGGTAACTGTGTCCGCGGTCTTGTTGGTGAGGAAAAGGTTTTCTGTGGGAAGCGAAGAGGGAGGGGGGAGTTGAGCTTATTGGTAAACGTACTATTATACGTGCAAGAAACATTTCCTCTTACCTTGTCTTCGCCTAGGCTTGCAGTGTGTTGCAGACGGAGTCGCGTTTCACTCGGATTCTTCAGAAGATGAACTGCCATTTTCACTATCGCTGCCCCCGGCTTCACTATCACTATCAGTGTTCAAGTTGATTGATATTTGGTCAATTACATCTGGAACTACTCCGTCCTTTTCCCAGTATTCTGCTTCTAAATTGGCGACGTGGTGGCAGAAACCTGCCCAATCTTGTCGTGTTACCTCCTGTATTGCGTTCTTCGTAGTTTCGCGCAGCTTTGTTAAAGACAAATCTCCTGTAACATTCGTGTCCCTTACAATTCTCTTGATTTTCGACCATGCGAGTTCGATGGCATTTAGATCACACATATATGGAGGAAGACGTATCACAACATGTCCACTACCTGACAACATGTTATCTATTCTATACGTCTTCTCCTTTGGTTTCAGTGGAAGAATCAGTTTATAAAGTTCGTTCTTACGCATTGTCTCATTGCACTTGACTCCTTTCTTTCTCAGCCACTCTATCATGTCCCCTTTGAGGGCATAGGGTGATGGCGCTTTATCAACCTGAATACAATGGTATGGTGCATTGTCTAAAACGACAACAGAATTTGGCTGAAGATTTGGCATAAGTTGATTAACTACCCACTTTTGAAAATTGCCGCTATTCATTTGCCCATGGTAGTCTCCTGTTGTAGAGCCAGCTTTGTATATTAGTTCTGCACCGGCAAGAAAACCACTTGCGCCCCCGGCATGTAGTATTATCAGTCTGTTCTCCGAATTCATATTGTCCTGAACTCCCATTACGTCATCACTTTGCCAACATCTTCGGTGAGTTAGATTGCTGTCGACCCACGTCTCGTCTACGTACACAATTTCACGTCCTTCTTCTCGATACTTCTTCATTTTACGCAGATAGTTTGCCCTCCAATCTATAATATCCGGTCTTTCTACCAAGATTTTTCGTTTTGACTGGCATTTCCTCCATCTAAACCCCATGCTTTTCACGACTCTGTTTAGTGATTTTCTGCCCCAAGGAAAATTGATTTTTTCTTTAATTACCGTCAAAAGTTTAGGTATTGTCGGCACTCTCTTTTCTTGAATATAAAAGTCTTGTATTGTATTTCTTATAACACACTTGTCGAAGTCGTCTACATGCAGTATATTACGAGATATTATTCGTCTCTTCTTTCCTGGCGATTTCAGAAGTCTATCCGGACTGTTTTCTTTTCTTATCTTATGTTCCTTCCTAATCTTCTTTATTGTACTATACCCTACTCCAGTGTATTCGGCCGCTCTTTCAGTTGATTTATTTAAGGGAATCCTCAAATGTTTTCGCACTCTTTCCTCATCGCACTTCTCTATGATGTTAGCTATTATTTCTCTTGCTTCACTATGAATAGTTGTGTTTGCCTTTCTATTAGCCATACTAAACGAAAGTGTTTAAGACTATCGTTCTTGCTAATATCACTGCTCTATAATCTCGCACTATTATTCCTATACTATAGCTATACACATCCTATACTATTTTATCACTACACTACACTATACTAATCCTATACTAGATATACGCACTACACTGAATTACACAGATTTACTGTAATTACTGTATAAGGAAGTTCTGAATTGAACAATGTAAAGAATACTGTAAACTCAAGTTGACTGCACTCTCGCAATATATATTCAGAACTGGTAGTTGTCTGTCAATGTCATAGAAAGGCCACCCCCATCCCGAACCTTTAGTACCTACCCTCTTCCCCGCGGTTGCGGCAGACCCCTCTCACACGGACACAGTTACTAGTCCTCCACAGTTAGGTAGTATCGTTCGCCATTTTTGTTCTTTCGTTGTCGAGCTACCGTAAACTGGGGTAAAGAGGATCACATGTGGTAAAGTGGATCATATGTGTATTGCCTAGATAAGGCAGCGCCACATGGATCACACATGAAAAGAAAACCTTTCTTCTATAAGTGCCACTAAAAATAGTTTTCTTTGCATGTGTGAACCATGTGGTGCTGACTTATCTAACAATACACATATGATCCACTTTACCACATGTGATCCTCTTTACCCCAGTTTACGGTACCAGACGAGGAATCTATTTGCCACACCGTTAAACATTATCATGTCATAGCTCCTATGATAATAAATCAAACGCACTGTAATTCAGCAAATAATTGTGCGGCAAATAACGTCCTCGTGTGCTTTCTGCGAACGCCAACGAAAGAGCCAAAATGGCAGGCGATTGTATTAAGTATTTATCGAGCCTTAAGAAATGAATATCGTCTTCCTCAGCGAATAACAAGACGCACACGTTTAAATGTAACCGAACTGCAACGTGATTGGCTGCCGGAAATTAGAGCAGCTTATTGGTTGCAATATTGAAATTGAGGCGAGTGATTGGAGCGGCGACATAAGAAATTGAAAATAATAATGCAATTAAATTTCAAAGACCTGCCGAATGTTACGCACGAAGCCGCTCAAAGACCTGACGAATGTTAACCATGAGAGCGCGGCGATAAAAGTTATGTAATACTTTGAAATAAATTATTTCTGCATTGTTAGTTCATGAAAGCATGGAATTCTACCTCACTCACCCATCAAACATACTTCGAATAATGAAGCCACTACCAACCAGCCAATTAAACAACCCATCAAGCAATCAGTCGAGCAATCCATTAGGAGGCATTCCAGCAGTAGAAAAATCAATTAGCCACTAACAACGGACAGTCATCCATGACGTAACTAGGCTGGATTTCAGTTACAGAGGCTTCCATGCAATGTTAAAGATCTATGTCTTGCCTTGGTTGATTCATACCCAAGAAAAATTCAACATAACAGAATGATCTTGAGATTGAAATCCGGTCCGATTTGAGTATGTGATTGAATTAATACTCAGCTCCATTTCTTTGGAAGCGAAATTGAAGTTAATAGCAACACAAACTAACTTACCTCTGATTGCTAAGGATTTCCTTCATCGCTGACAGGACAGCCTCCTTCGTGAGTGACTTGTAATCGAGTTGCACTGCGACGCCTTTGTCCAACATTAACCTCATATTTGCATATTGATCAGTGACAAGTGGCAACACTATTAATGGCACCGCCCGATATATAGCTTCCATCATGCTCAGTCTTCCACCATGAGTTATGAACAACCTGATGTTTGGGTGGGCTGTAATAGAGTAAAACGTTTTGCATTATTCTGAACTATTTAAAATTTCCAAAGTCACATTTAAATAATAGGCTTATAGTGCATACATTTCATATTTTCACGCTCACGTACGGGACCAGAGTCGGCAGTAAGTAGCTGCGCGCGCTGCCATTCAAGGACAAGCATAGTCGGTGATAAGACTGAAGTCTGTTATTGTGTGCAGTAATGAGTTGAGTTTCAGAGCACTACATCTGTCATTGTTTGCAGTATTGAATTTCATCTGTCTGTATCTGTTATTTGAGTTGGGATTTAATACAGAATATAGAATATTCATTTACTGTAAATTAAAAAAAAAAAAAAAGGAATAATTTGATCAGTGTCGTAGAGAATTTAAAGGATATTTTCCACTTGAGAGGATTACAGCTCATGGAAAAATGATTAAATTCAAAACTAGGGATCAGTATTGGACAAAAAAGGCGAAGGCGTCACGTTTTAATACAGGGAAGGTTGGATGATATCGGTGCTTGATTATACAGGGTGTATCTATTTATGTGTCCATAAATGTGGGAGCGTATTCCTGACACCGAAACATAACAAAACGTTCACATGAACATAGGTCCGCAAACCCTTCTTTAGGGAGTTATGAAAGGAATTTCCTGTAGTGATGCCTGATTATGTAATTCACCTCAAACTTGCATTTTTTTTTTTTTCACTTTCTTCATTACAGTTGGTAATGACATTTGTTTTGTTTTGTCTGATTACCTTTTGTTCTGTTTTGTGTTATTCACAGTAACATTCATCACATCACAAGATGTATTCAGTGAGAGAAATGACGGATATGCATTACATTCATGGCCTAGCAGATGGGAATACGGTAGCAAATTTGATCAAATCCGTAACACCCCAGGACTTTTGCACAGAGAACAGCAAAGCATGGATCGCAGGCTCAGAGTATGCATCGAAGCAGGAGGAGGTCACTTTGAGCAATTTTTGTAAATGTGTGTTGTTAAATGTATCACATGTACCTCTACACTAATAATAAATCTGTAGCCGAAATTTTTCTGGTAATTTTCGATTTTCCAAAAATAATTGGTCCTAACATATATAATTAACCACCCTGAAACCGAAAATCGCTTTTTTTTTAATTTTTGTTTGTTTGTCTGTCTGTCTGTCTGGATGTTTGTTACCTTTTCACGCGATAATGGCTGAACCGATTTATATGAAAATTGGAATATAAATTAAGTTCTCTGTAACTTAGATTTTAGGCTGTAAGACATTCAAAATACGTTATTTAAAAGGGGGGTTATAAGGGGGCCTGAATTAAATAAATCGAAATATCTCGCTTATTATTGATTTTTGTGAAATATGTTACATAACAAAAGTTTCTTTAAAAATGATTTCCGATAAGTGTTATTCCATGCAAAATTTTGATAGGATTGATATTTAATGAGATAAATGAGTTTTAAAATTAAAATACAATGCCATCTAAGGCGGTGTAATGAAATGAAAACAATTAATGACTACGTCTATAAGCGGCCTTGGACAACAACAATCGAAAGCTATTAAACATAGCCTACAGAAATGTTTCTGTGTTTGTATGAAGTAATATCGAAAGCTAAATTAACCGATTTGTATAATTAATTATTATTTCACCATTGGAAAGTGTAGTTTCTCTATATGGACATAATGCTATAATGTTATTACAGTAACTTTTGAGTGCTCTCTGGACCAAAATGACCGCATTTTAATTATTTAAATACAATTTAAATTAAGTAACATATGGTATTAAACGATTTATCCTTCTATCAAACACGAATGTTCCCTGGACCAAACGTCCTATTTTAATTATGTAATTACTTTATATTTATTTCTAACAGGTGCAGCGGAGCGCACGGATACGGCTAGTTACCAGTAAACCCATAACTCCCTAACGAAGGGTTTGCGGACCTATGTTCATATGAACTTTTTGTTACGGTTTGGTATCAGGAATACGCCCCCACATTTATGGACACATATATAGATACAACCTGTATTAATTGTCATTAAAATGTCTTACTCATTAAACCATTTAATAATCTAATTTCACCCAACAGTGTTTAAAATAAATACGAAGCTGATACAATTGTAATTAAATTTGTTGGTTGGCTATATGATTTTATTGATGAATTTATCTCATTTTATGCACTGTAAATATTTTCGTGAATTGTCGGAACAGCAAATGGGAGTCAGTCGTACATAATGCTACAACATTATTGAAATATTTCATCCATACAGAGGTGCACAGCTTAGAGCCCGAGGACTTGCACAGGAGAATAAATTTTGTCATATGGGGAACACTTTCAACACCTTAAGCATATTTCCAGTACTTTCACAACTCTGTATTTCTCTAGTTTTTCTGTCAGTATGTCTTGTCTTTATTTTACCTTTATTTTTTCTGCAACTACTGCCAAGTGAAAACCCATTTGTAGTTAATAAATAGACATCGGAAGTATAGGAAAATGCCTATTTTATTTGAATGTTCATATTTAAAGGCTTTTAATAAAAGTGCATTAATCATGAGAAATGAAGCATTCTGATGAAGTCTGAACTTGCCTTTTTTTTACCTTTTTTTGCCGTTTATGCCTTTTTTTTTACTCTAATATGAACTTTTTTTGCCCTTTTTTTGCTTTTATATGTACCTTTTTGCTTTTTTCTTTATATGACTACTCACTCAACAATACTGCATTTATTTTTGCGTTCGAAACTAAGGAAATTGCAGTTCTTATAGTAGCCATAGATATGGGACACCCTGTTGCAATGCAGTATTGTTGTTTCGCTTGTCCTTACCCAGCACTGACCTACCCCATTAATTCCTGGCTTAGTTGCCTCATGAGTGATGCCTTATTGGTGTCACTTGTGAGGTCCAAACCTGTCTTCGTACAGTTAACTACACAACAACAAACATCAGTTATTAGTCGAATACATGAAGCGTTGGATTTCCACGCTGATAACCCGGTTTCGAATCCCGGTGAGTCCAATTATAATTTTTGGTGGACAAAGACGGTGCTTGCTGGTAGGACTTCGCGGCTCTACGAACGTCTCATTATTGTTACATTAATCATCAACACACTGATTTCGTCCAATAAACGTGACAGAAGTTTGTGCGTTAATCTTGAAAAGTTGCTTGTTGTTTATTATAACTCAAATTATGGACGTGAAGTTGTAGATAAATAAGTACAAGTGAAACCAGTCCATAGAACAGAGAAACTACTTTTCCAGTTACTTTGTTAAGTTACTTATGATCTTATGGATGCTTATTTTATGAATTATGGAGTGATTCAAAATAATTTCAATGCCCCCCCCCCTGTTTTTAGAGCCTTTTTAGGCGCCTAAAATACCATTTTAGTGCCTTAAGTTCCGATGTCTTTTAATAAATATCCACTCATTCATTCATTCATTCATTCATTCATTCATTCATTAATTCATTCATTCGTTCGTTCGTTCGTTCGTTAGTTAGTTTCTTTCATTCGTTCGTCCATCCAAAATAAGAAATTGAGTGACAATGTTAAGATTCCCAGGGTGTATGTGCCAGACCTAACGCGTTACAAATATATTTAATGGAATGTGTTCCACTGTATTTATTTTTTATTTTATTTTATTTTTTTATTATTTTTTGTATTGTGTAATCATGTAAATCGTGTTTATTTATCACTTAACGCCAATATGTATCCCACTGTGTTATTTTTTTATTATTAATCTATTTTTTGTGTACATTTTATTCAATTGTCGGTTTCTGGTTTAATTATGTAAATCCTACTTAATTGTAATCGAATACTAATTTGTATACTCATGTGTTTATTTTTATTTCTACCGTGTACATTTTTTATTGAATTATCGGCTTCTGTTTTTATGTGATTCGTATTTGATTCTAACAACATTAATATGTATTCCACTATGTTTATTTTTATTTTATGAGGTAAATTTTTATGTAACTACTTCTTTTGATCTCATTATGTACCTAAATTGTATCAGTATGTAATTACTAAATTCTGCTCCTGTTTTATGTTCAACTATTTAAGCAAGTTTTAATCCTAGTTGAGTGTAAGAGAAGGCCTTACGGCCTTAACTCTGTCAGGTTAAATAAAGCCATTATTATTATTATTATTATTATTATTATTATTATTATTATTATATGACAACAGACTTACTTTCGATGAAGCTCTCACCTTATCTACGTTTAGAAAGAATTACGCTTTATAAAAATAATATATAAATCTAATCTTATTGTCGAAATGCCTGAATGAATTATTAGATGGCATTTGGATTTTGAATTCTATCGCAAAATAGTAACTTACTAGTCCAGATCACATATAGATTGCTCATCCCTACTTTAAAATCGGTAGCACTTTGAAGAGAACAACTGCCAGAATCGTCACTCGTCCGCCGTAAACGGACACGAGATGGCAGTACAGTCGCTAATGCAATTCAAATGGGAGTTATGACATGACTCCTTATGTAACAACTAGATGGCAGCATAGTAAACATGACGAAAGTTGTTACCTTTAAAGTCTATAAGGCCGAGCAATCTGGGTATGTATGATCTAGGTTACTAGGTAGTAATTTTCATACCTAATATACCATTTTGTGGAAACCAGTCACGTAAAATAACATTTGGCGGCACTGGAAATTCTGCAAGATCCTTAGTTGCACATTTCAAAAGGATTCGCTGAGGTAACGACGCAAATGCCTCGAGAAATGCCGTTGCTTTCTTTTCCTCAAATCCTGCGAAGTGCATGTTCGTTCCCAAGCTGAAGAATATGAAACCGTCTTCTGCTTCGTCCATGATATTTTTCAGATCCTGAAACAATCATGTATCGTAAATTGTAACTTACTTTTTAAATATTCGTGGTATGAACAGGAAGAAATGTGGCGGTGCGAAACATCATTTCGAAATTTTCACACAAATAAAAGTTTCTTATTTATCTGCCATGCCCGACTCTATGGCGATTGTACCGAACAATCGGAAGAGATTTTAGATAAGTTGGTTCGTGATGGCGAGGAACGATCGAGTCAGCAGAATGAAATATGGACGGAATTAAAGCAAACATCGGAGACTAGACAGCTGATGGACGAACGTGACGATCGAGCAGGACCCAGTCAGGAATCTGCTGAGCCAAGTGGAAGTGTAGACCAGCGTTGTCAGACACAGCCTAAACGGAGCGGAGCGCTCCACTATAGCTCGTTGCGTGCTCCGGTGCTTCCACAGACATAAGCAAGTTCACGCTCCGACTGGACGTCTCTAGCACCACAACCGGTTTCGGAGCTTACAACTCTGACACTACTGATATAGACCGAGTAGGAAATCGCAGTAACATATGGTCTAGCCTACGTGAGTCAGCGAGAAGAAGAAGACAAGAAGCGGAAACTGGTGTGCTTTACGGGAGATCAAGAGAAGGTGCGGTTAGTGTTCAGAGAAGACGTTAGGATGCGAAAAGTATGATGGGTGAAGAGATAGTGATTTCGTCACCACAAGGTAGTATTTTATCGTTGACAGGTACATTTAAGGGCCAAAAAAGTTACAATCTTAGAAGTTGGTGCATGAGCGGTAAAAAATAAATAAAAGATCTGAATTAAATTACAACAGGAAGTTTGGTGATTTAATGTCGTAAATCGTGTTTTAGTGTGATGAAAATGTGTTTAGGGGATCATAGATATAGAGATCAGTTAGGAAGTTAAAAAAAAAGTTGGGAAATTAAAAAGTGGCTAGTTAATAAATATAGTTATCGATTGAAGGTTATTGCAAAGGAGTAAATCTTCGATAGTGATGTAGTGAAGTTATGATAGATGATCTTAGTAATATTATTTATAATTTTCTATGGTTGTTTCTGAGTGTTGATTGTGGTTAAGAAATGAATGATCAGACTAAAGTGAACTAGATAGGCCTACTCATTTCCTCATTTCAAGATTTTATAAGATTATAATGACGTGTATTAGGTAGAAAAAAGATCCCAATGAGTATAACCGGGTGAAGTGTTACGAGTTAGATGTAATGTAGAAAGACGGAATTATGTATAAATTTAGTTAGCAAGATTAGAATGTTGAAAGGAACGTAAGTGTGTAACGAACAGATGGTGGACATGTAAGATCATTAGGAAGCAATTGACTGTTTGGAGTTAAGTTAATAGCGAGAGTAGATGAGTAGGCTGTCGAGACTGTATGCTAATTGTAGTTATATTAATATAAAGTTATGGTGAAACCCGTATACATAAGTTGTGGTACACCATAGCTAATATAAATGTTGATATCAAATAAATATCTATCTATCTATCTATGGCGATTGTACAACTAAATTTATCGGAAAATAATATTACTTACTTATGGCTTTTAGAAAACCCGGAGCTTAATTGCCGCCCTCACATAAGCCCGCCATCGGTCCCTATCCTGAGCAAGATTAATCCAGTCTCTACAATCATATCCCACCTCCCTCAAATACATTTTAATATTATCCTCCGAAAGGTCTTTTTCACTACGGCCTCCTAACTAACACTCTATATGTGCATTTCTGAATTCGCTCATACGTGCTACATGCCCTGTCTATCTCAAACGTCTGAATTTAATGTTCCTAATTATGCCAGGTGAAAAATACAATGCGTGGAGTTTTGCATTGTTTAGCTTTCTCCATTCTCTGTTAACTTCTTCCCTCTTAGCCTCAAATATTTTCCTAAGCACCTTATTCTCAAACACCCTTAACCTCTGTTCCGGGAATAATATATATAAAATAATATAATTTTACTGCAAACTAATTGGCCAATATTTTTCATCAAATTTATTTCCTAAAATAAATCTTGTTTTTCATCTTCCTTTTAGAGTAAAATACAATGGGTACTAAATGAAAGTGTTCGCGTAGGCTTCCGCGGCTGGTGTACATGGTCTGTGGATCAGAGCAGTTGGATAAGGAAATCAAATCAAATCAGCACCCCACATTGATTTGATCTGATTTGATTTCCTTATCCAACTGCTCTGAAGATGACCACAACACAGTGGTCGAAACGTCAGCCACCAACACCAAGACAACGCGGTAGAAGCCCCGAAGTTTATCCACAGACTAAATGAAGTTGCTTATTCAATATATTCGCAGCTACCCTCCATATCTGAAAGCCATCTCCTCTATCCGCAATATGAGGACGCGCCAGGCCGTGGTGATAAGAACCCACAATACATGGAATAATAATAATAATAATAATAATAATAATAATAATAATAATAATAATAATAATAATAATAATAATAACCTTTGGCAGAGGATCGAATACTTTTCTGAGGTGCATTCCACCAACTGGAATAACATTTGGCGAGAGGGGACGAGCGTAATCCAGTCCGAAAACAGTATTAGTAATTATCAAACTGAAGTTCCTCTTGAAGCTCCAGTACGGCTGCAGCTCTTCTTTAAAATACCTCCTTGCTGTGGCTTCTTGTTTAGCAACGAGATCATAATCATATATGAAATTTACATAGTTAACTATTATGAAATTGTGAAGTCTTTCAATGAAATTCATGCGATCTGAATACGGCAGAAAGAAATGTGGCATGTACGAAGGGTTTTCTGGAGTCCCCATGAAGGTACTTATCCATGGCAGTATGCCTTGCGATGATACTCCTATTATAGGAGGCGAACCAAATTTACTTATAAATCCATAAAAACATTCATTCATACTTATTTCTGTGATGACAGCATCAAATCTTTCGCTTGAAGGTAGCTGTAAGAGTTGTTGCCCTCCTTTCGACTCAAATTCTGCTTTACATTGAAGGTCACTCCAATAACACATCCCGTGTAACTGAGCAAAAGAAGAACTAGCGATGAAATCTTCATATTTAATATTAAACTGCTTTGCGACGGTTTCGTATATTCCTTCCATGAGAATGGATGTTTTATTGGGCGTAGGTTCTGGATCCATATCAGGGCTTATTTCCAACACCTGGAAAATAAAAAGCTAATGTTAATTACTCAGAGCAAATTTCTTTGCAACTTTAGTGTGTTAAACTTTTCATATGAGTATAATGTGGTGTGCGACAAGTTCTATCTATAGTCCGCGTCACCGTTTTTGATGTGTGAAATAAGTAATGGGAACGTTAAGTGCGAGTGTTTTACATTTGCCGCAGTCAGTCTGACAACTGTTTGTCAAATGGCTGATGTGACATGTATAGGAGTAGTACAATTTACAGCTGCACTAGCAACACACTCACAAACTGGGCACTATATATATCTAGAACACACGCCAAAAACGGTGACGCGGACTGTATCACACGCGGTCATGTTAAGCTCGGCCATTGGTGGCAGTTGTCACAGCTTTACCGCAAGGTCCGTCGATAAGTCAGGTCTTCGCACGCTGCCATATTTGCGCCAACTCTTAGGTTTGTTTACATTGCGCTATGGTTGGGTTGTGGAAGGAATTTGTGTTTAAATTTATATATTTCATAAAGTAAGTTTCCAAAACAGATATTTCGATAACTTTCGGAGAATGTTCTGCTTGACAACAGCAACCGATGTCTCAAAGATGGCGGACATTAGTGGAATGGGATGAGAGGACCTGTTCGACAGCGACATCTAGAGACCTTGGTTTCCCACAAGCTCGGGCCCAGGGTCTCTCGTGGCCCGAGCTGTTAGCACAGTGCTTTGGCAGGCTGAGAAGCAAGAACTTAAGAGCGAAGTCTACAAGCTCAAAGTGAAACTTTTCGTTCGCATTTTACATGCTTGTGCTCAAGTAAGGAATGTCCGAATCAGCTCAGATCAGCAGCACAGCAGCTGTCTACAAGAGCTGCAAAATGCACTGAAGTTGACGGTGGACTTTTTGAACATGTTCTGTAAAGAAAAGTACACAATTAAACAGAACATACGGTAACAATGTTTTAATTTACTATCATCTATACTTTTCATGTTCTTCATTGTTTCCATTAGTTTTCTCTGAAACCGTTAAGAACAGGACCTATGTTCATATAAGCGTTTTTATTCAGAATCATCAATATTACCACCCCTCAAACCATGTACCTTTCCTCCTGACTCACCCTGTATGTGAATTGAGTAAATCCAAAATGTAATAAACTAACACATGAGTTACCACAAAGAAGGATTTATCATTTTCCCAATGGATCAATGCGCTGAAGATGAATTGCAATGTTTTTCCTGTCCGTAGCATCCCAGGCAGAAGCCAAGAAATCCGTTGTGGCCACTGTAACGAGATTGAAACCTTACCTCATGTTCTCGGTTTCTGCAAGAAAATTGATTTGCTGCAAAATAATCGTCACTGTAAAGTGAGAAACAGCAATGATAAATCGCTCAGGAAATTAAACATCTTTGAAGTATTTGAAGAGGTACATTGCATATCATCAGATGGCTCCATAAAAGGGCAGATATTGTTGCGCTCAATAGAAAGAAGATAATATTACTGCACAATTGCCCTTGTCTGCTTTGGTGAAAATGAGGTTATGTTGTTGTTGTTTTGCTTTTAGTGTTTTTATTGTAATATGTTCTCTTTTGTTTGTGTTGGATTCGTATATTTTGTTTATGTGTCTTATGATGTCTTGTCTAATGTATTCTTGGTGATCTGTTTTTGTATTTTGTATTGCTGTTTCCGTGTTGATGATTGTCTGTGTTTTTTGTTTTGGTCCTGTGTTGTTGTGTGGTATGTTATGTTTTAATCCTTTTTCCAATAGAATGATTTCTTGCGGTTGAAGGTTATGTTTGTTGTGTTGTGTATTTTTGGGTGAAATTTGTGTTCTGATTTGTGTATTTTTGTTTGTTGTGTTTTTAGTTTTGCTATCTTGGTATTGTGTCATTTCTTTATTTTGTGGCTGATATTGGCTATGATTTCGTTTGTGCGTGTTATGATTTCTTCTAGTTCTGTATGGTGAGTGATGTGTGTAGATATGTTTTTTATGCGTTTGTGTTATGTTTGTTTTTCATGTAATGTAGGTGTTTCATGTTGTTATGTATGTGTAATTTCTGTGCTTGGGTTTTGGTTTTTGTTTTTAGCTATGTGTGAAGTGTGAAAGATTCAACATGGATTATCAAGAAAGAAGATGTTCGGATACTTTTGGACCGAACTGTGAGATTCGAGAAGAATGCCGGACAAGCAGAGGAAGTGAATAAGGAAAAACAAAGACATTACGAACCATGCATACTCTATTCTTGTGAAAAGTATGACATTCCAAATGGGAAGTAATTGGGATTTTAATTGGAGCTGGTGATAGATGGTATTACACAATTTTGTATTACTACATTCTTGCGTTTATGTTAAAATATTTCATCTTTGGAAGAAATAGCATTAAATGTTTTGAGAGATTAAATGCATATAGTAAATTATTAGTTGTACAATCATACACTGTGTCCACACTAAAAGTATACAAAAATAACAGCTTCTATCGTAACTTGGATAAGGTTTATTAAATAAATTTCTTCTGCATTGTATAGAGTAACTGAAAATGTTTTACTTTCTCTAGTACACTTCAACATGAGCACCATTTATAGCTCGACAGGTACCGAAACGATACTCAACCTCTCGCCAGGTGTTCACTAACATATCAGGTGTTATAATCTCAAGTGCTTGAATGATACGCTGTCTCAAATCAATCAAATTACGAACTTTTCTGCTGTACACAAAATGTTCAATAAATTCCCACGCAAAAAATTCAAAGGAGATAAATCCGGGGATCTATGCGGCCAGGAAGTTGGCCCACCAATTTCTTGGGAAGGTTACATCCAAAAAATTTAAACATTTCGATGGAAGTGTGGTGGAACAGGACACATGTGAATATTGCTCAATATTAATAATATAATTATGTTCATGCAACACAGAAGAGTGTGACATCACGCTCTGTCTACAGCCTTAGACAGGGTGTCTCAGTAGGAATGTAGAATACTTCAGGATAATGTAGTTTGGATTAATCTACATCGATTTAACCTGATTTTTCTACACCTTCCAGGGGGCACGCTTTTTGTTCACTTCTGTTTCCGTTTTGTTTTTCCAGTCATTATGGGACCTGGTACCGAGGACAACATCCTGTATATGAACATATATTGAACTCATGTTTGTGAAAAGTGATTTATTCTACTGTCATTCTAACTTTTATATTTATAAGTATATAAATTACACGATGGCCGTCAAAAGCTTATCATAAAAATGCTTCTGAAGGACATCGTGTAATTTATATACTTAAACGTCTGCTTAGCGGACTACTATGTAACTTGAGGGAATCAGAAGTAAAGGGGTACAAGTGACATTTCTAAGAATATGAGTTAAGTGCATCCAGGGCAAGCAAAAACATTTAACATTGAAAGGGATACATCTTTTAAACACATCACACACGAAAACTGAAATAAAAAATTTCACAGAATTTACGAAATCTTAAGTACTTTCAACTACATTTTCTCACAAATAACTTAAGTGCACTTATACTCCTTTGCTTCTGACCCCCTCACTTAAATTCCACATTTATATTTAAAATTTCAATTATGCAAAAAATTTACATTATTTTTAGGCAAGTGCAAGAAATCAAAAAGAAAATAAATAATGTGTAACTTTCATTTGGAGTAGGCGATAATTATTTCTTTTGTCCAAGGAAGTAAGAATCCCTAAATACGGCCCTGATTAATATTCACAAATTCTATTAACCCTTAAATTGGCAAAACGACACTTCTCACACTAGTTTATTAAACCGTGTCGGACTGTAACAGGAAGTCCACGCAGAAAAATACAGAATTTATGAGCTCACAGTTCCATTCTATTTGTAGAAATATCACCCCACCTCCACTGAAGTAGTTGGGCTAATGGTTGGCGCTAGGGGCACAATACCTCGCCTCTTTGTCAGTTTCTGCAAGAAGTTCCAGCTGAACAACGACGACTTCATTCGTGATGTTTCCCTTACTGCTATCAGAGGATCACTTGCCATTTTAAAATGCCTCCTGTTCTTTGTTTCCTAATAAGGAAGAACTTTTGTTTGAACGTCTAATCTATTTGTTTACTATGCTTAAGCCTGTTATATGTATGCTATTATATTTTCTGTACTTAATGTCCCTTTCTTGTTCGTTCCCCACATTTCTCTTTTGTGGTCGGTTTTTGTTTTAACTCTGTGTGTTTGTTATGCTTTGTCCAATGAGGCAGTCCCGTTATAGGGATATCCTGAACTTGCACCAACAGATAGCGTACGTGTACTTTGGGGATGCGCTTTACGTGTGCATTTGTTTTTCGATATATAAACATTGAGGATATACGTAGTGTATTAGTATATTAAATACTCTTAAAACAACTAAAAATTGCAAATTTTGTTATGTCCCTATATGTAACAACCAGGGAAAGCTTTTTGTCTTCAATCAGGTCCCGAAATAATTTGAATATCCTTTAAACCTTAAAAAATATAAGTAATTAAATTGCTCCTAGAAAGTAACTACTTCAAGTAAGGAATTGTTGACTATAGTTTCATTTTGGAAGAGGAAAATAAAAATTAATAAAAACATATGCAACCTCGACAGCGAGCTATGTTAGCTTAGATTATATGCAGTAGTTGAAGTCTCCGAAGTTTACGCCTGCAGTAAAGTCTCGATAAACTGGGATGTTTATTATCCAGGACGATCCGTAGTGAAATCCATTTTCTTGAATAATGTTTTTAATGTACTGTACCCTAATTATTAAAACCATTTTTTAACTTCGAATTTTCAAAATCATCCCACATAATATTCAAAACTGCATGTCCTTAACCTACAAAACGCATTACTAATCGTGATACTACTGCGATCATATTATATCATCCTATTAAAAATTGCATTTTTGATCTTTCTGAAACTACAGAAAAAATACGAGGAATTCAATCTCGATAGTCCCTTCCCTATAAAAACACACACACACACATTGGTGTCTGCATATCCTGTTTTTAGCGTACGGTTCTTAAATACTAATGATTAAAGGGGTAATATTCACCTCCGACATAGTTCCTATTTTTTTATTCGTGCATCTCGTTCTCAAAGTTCTCGTTTGAGTTCATGAACATTCAATTTACTCGTATCTATACTTTGCATATTGCAGATTTCCCCACTCATCTCGGGGAATCGCTCAATATTATACAGGTTTACGTTATTATTTATTGTAAATTAAATTAAGAGGTAAGAAAATACTGAATTATATTAAATTATACTAGGTTATACAAAATAATTATAAATATAATTTTGACACGCACAGAAAACGAAAAGCGGGAAAACGTAATCAACTGTAGCATATGACATAACATAGCCCTACAACATGTTGCACCGCATGAGACGCTTCTGCCATCTAGTGGTAAAACTTCGTATAAGATATCCCTATTGGGAAAGCTGAAAGAGTGTCTTTCTATTATTATTAAACAACTATCGCAATGTCAAAATTTTATATGTTGATGCATTATTATAGTATTGTGAAATTTTAATTTTCTTACCAATTTTTTTTATTGTTATATTAAAATTATAGCATATAGCCTTATTAATCTGTTGTATCCTATAGGATATATTGCCAATTTAAGGGTTAAATGATGCAAGCCTGACATCAGAAATACGATATTAAGGGTAGGCTATCTTGCAAAGAAAGTACTATTACTATAAACAAAAAATTCATCTTTCGGATATGGAATTCAATACCACGTATGGTATTCAAATAGCGGCTTAGAAATCGCGCGCGTTGTCGTCCCTGCAAATGGCGGTTGTCAGCTCCTTAGTTCAAGAACATGTTGTTCCTTATTTCTCCGCTACGGCGTGGTACGACCTCGACACAAATAACAGTTGTGACTATGTATCAGATTTACTTCAATACCTGGAATTTTCAATTTTCGGAGCTCAGGTTTCAACGAACCCTGAGAACAACAGTTCGGAGCTGTGACGGCAAAACGCTGTCACACCACACCACTATTTTCTGGGAAGACTGCATAATTTATTTTATTTTTTTGTAATTTTGCTTGTTTGTGCAAATGTTTATAAGCATTTACATTTTCTTAACACATAATTTCATAATAATTGGAGAATTAAGAGAACGACTATCAGTAGCCAAGCGAGTAGAGCAACAAGTTAATATTAGGAGATTCAATATACCGAAATTAAAGGACGAGGAAACTAAACAAAGTTATCAGGTAGAAATTTGAAATAGGTTTGCGACTTTAGGAAGTTTCGACGAAGTTGAGGAAGAGTTAGATGTTGATAGCGTGTGGGAAAATATCAGAGATAGTATCAAAATTGCAGCTGAGCAGAGCATAGGTTATTATGAAACTAAGAAAAAAAAAACCGTGGTTTGATGAAGATTGTTACATGGTAGTAAAATGAAGTAAACAGGCAAAATTGAAATTCTTACAGGATACAGTTGAGGCGAATAGAGATAATTATTTTAATGAAAGACGGGAAGCAAATCATGTACTTAGGAATAAAAAGAGGGATTACTTGAAAGAAAAACTGAATGAGGTAAAAGCAAATAGTAAGAATAAAAATATTAGATACTTATATAAGGGCATAAAGGAATTTAAGAACGGATATCAGGCAAGGGTAAACATGATCAAGGATGAGACTTGCTTGCAGATACTCATTCAATTCTGAACAGATGGAAGAATTATTTTAGGAAATTATACTAAATGTATATAGGCCAAATAGAAATGAGCGGGACGAAATTAAAATACAAACTGCTGAGCCATTTATACCCGAACCCACACTTTCTGAAGTCAAAATTGCGATAGAAAAACTGAAAAATTACTAATATCCAGGTATCGATCAAATTCCATCAGAATTAATATAAAAGGGTGTAAGAGCAATATCTAGAGGAATTTATAAGCTTGTACTTAATATTTGGGAAAAGGAAATTGTACCAGAACAATGGAAGGAGTCCATAATTTTATCTATCTTTAAGAAGGGGGACAAAACTATCTGTAGTAACTTTCGAGGAATGTCACTTTTGTTGACGTCGTACAAAATTTTGTCCAATATTCTTTTGAGAAGATTAACTCCACATGTAGATGCAATTATTGGGAATCATCAGTGTGTTTTTAGGCGCAATAGATCAACTATTGATCAGATTTTTTTTTGTGTTCGACAGATATTGGAAAGTATAAAAACACAGTACATCATTCATTCATAGATTTCAGAAAGGCGTATAATTCGGTTAAGAGAGAAGTTTTATTGAATTTGGTATTCCCAAGAAACTAGTTCGATTAATTAAAATGTATCTAAGCGAAACGTACATCAGAGTCCATATAGGCCAGTTTCTGTCTGACGCTTTTCCAATTCACTGCTGGCTAAAGCAAGGAGATGCACTATCACCTTTACTTTTTAACTTTGCTCTGTAATATGCCATTAGGAAAGTCCAGGATAACAGAAAGAGTTTGGAATTGAATTGCTTGTCTATGCGGATGACATAAAGCAGACAACTCAATCGTACTTGCATTCAGTATTCTGTGACCGATCACATTGAGGTGTGCGAATGTAAGACCAGGGAAATTAACTATAATATTTAGCGACAAGCTTATGGTCTCGAACTTCGAAGATTCATTGGGACATACATTATTTGCTGCTGTTAAAATGCAGTCCTTAATAAATGTTCCATGTCTAGCGAGAATCATGCGCGCTCGTTCATAACTTGCTCCCACAGCATCAACACTACGAAAATATATGTATTAGGTTATTTTACGACGCTGTATCATCATCTCAGGTTATTTAGCGTCTGAATGAGATGAAGGTGATAATGATGGTGAAATGAGTCCGGGGTCCAGCACCGAAAGTTACCCAGCATTTGCTCGTATTGGGTTGCGGGAAAACCCCGGAAAAAAACTCAACCAGGTAACTTTCCCCGACCGGGATTCGAACCCGGCCCACCTGATTTCGCCGCCAGACGCGCTGACCGTTACTCCACAGGTGTAGACACGAAAAAAAAAATATATATATAGTCCACACCTATGGAGTAACCGTCAGTGCGTCTGGCGGCGAAACCAGGTGGGCCGGGTTCGAATCCCGGTCGGGGAAAGTTACCTGGTTGAGGTTTTTTCCGGGGTTTTCCCTCAACCCAATACGAGCAAATGCTGGGTAACTTTCGGTGCTGGACCCCGGACTGATTTCACCATCATTATCACCTTCATCTCATTCAGACGCTAAATAACCAAAGATGTTGATAAAGCGTCGTAAAATAACCTACTAAAATAATATATATATATATATATATATATATATATATATATATATATATATATATATGTGTGTATGTGTGTGTGTGCAGGGTGGAAATGAAATAGCCTTGTAGATTTGCAAAGCGAATAGCTCACGTTGTATGTAACAAAGAACTGTAATTTATTATATTGATGAAAAGTTCATAGATTTTTCAGAAAAAAAAAAGCTTTTTTCCTTTTTCTTTTTTTTTTTTTCAAATGTTTAACAATATCTTATTCATTATTCAAATTATTACTAAAGTCATCACTATTCAGTTCTGAATTTTTGTCGCTGCATTAGTCATTTTTTTGCTCCCATATTTCTTTTCCTTAATTTAGCAGTTAAAGATGTTGCTAATGCGATCCCAACTTCTTGCTGTTTCGATAACAGGAAGAATTAGACAGCAAAAATCAAGCGACCAAGTCAGGCCAAGTGTAAGTTAAATCTGATTTAATCAGGTTAACAAATTAGATCGTCTATAGTCGGCTTTACATATATAGGCCTATATGTCTTCACACGGTTAGGCATAGGAATAACAAGTGATGTGAGTGCTAAATCAGAAATCTGGCCTCGTTACCTGATGTCCTCTCCTGGCTAGAGCTCGACTCAGGGTCCTACTGAAGTACGTGTGGCTGGGTGCCGCCAGGTTCATGAGTACCAGGATTCTGGCGCCCTCCAGAGCGGGCAGTATTAACAGTAAAACAGCGAATATGACGAGACGAGAATCCATGAGAAGTCCGCTGTAAACGGAACAAGACACGGAATTGTATTATTTCCTTCTTCAGAATTTAAATTCATCAAAGGATCCAGTTAGCGTAGCTTGGAATTTTCTCCGTAGATAAGAATTTTCTCAACTGTGAACCACGAGCTTATTTGTTATGAGCGGGCTTAGGATCCGATACAACTTAAGAATGAAGTGAAGTTACAGTGCAACGGAGTGAGGTGGAGCGTTGAGTTTTGTTTACCTGTGCGTTAGTGTACAGCAATGCTGCTCATCGGAGTGACTACTACCGCGGAGGAATCGGAGATTACGAATAAAGCTCTCCACCGGTGATCTCCGGTACTACCGTAGGTGGAACAGGGGACATATGGAGGGTTGCGGGGGTTCGGAGCGAAGGGACAGTTAGCTCAAGGACGACCGGCGCGTACGGACTGACGGTAGTTGTGAGGGGAATAAAATGGCACCAAATCGGATATCCGTCGCATGGAAATTCTCTAATTTGGTTGAAGGTAATAATAAAGTCGCACACTGTAAACTTTGTGGGCGAATTTACTCTAAGGGTGGTGGAACTTCGAACTTGTTAGACCATTTGAAGCGATCGCACAATCGCGAACTTGATGAAAACAATTACGCAAAACATTTGATACGATTTCTTTTTCAATTGTTTTAGTGCTATTGTTCCCAAACGCTCACAGTCTATGAAAAAGTATTGAAATTTCTCTAAAACGTAACTTTCGAGGCAATAAACCAAATGAAATATTTACAAGACGACTTGAGTTATATTTTACTATTTAGACAACTTGAGTTATATTTTATTGTTTGGATTAAAATATTTCTGAATGAAACTAAAGAAACATCTTGTAATAATATAATTACAATTATCCTTAAATTGATATCCACTTATATTTTTATTACAGAGCAGGAGTGGCGCGTTTTAAAAGAGGCAGTTCAAATACTGACACCCTATAACACAATAATCACAATCCTGTCCGGTGAAGAATCCGGTTGGACAGTAAACTTTATTCCATTGATAACCCACGTTTCTTTTGTTTCATTCTGAAACTCCCTTAATAGGCCTATATTTTGTTAACTAAACCGATTAGAATAATAATTGACAAACCCTGTTTGCGATTAAACGAGAGTTTCTAGGAGAATTAAAGTATAGCCTAAATGTTTACATTAGCTACTGAAAATCTTTACTTCTGCATTAGTTTTGCACTTAGATTGAATGTTATTAATTTGATCAGTGACATAAAACTAATACGGCTTTCCACATATGCTATGAATTTCAAAACTAGAAACAAAATCTGTCAGCTAACGTAGCACTTTAAGCAACACAAAAAAAAGAGCCGAAGAAAGAGAGAGAGAGAGATTAACATAAAAGAGAGATTAAACAACAACAAATTAGAACTTATTTTAAAAGATACGCGGACGTCAGCGGACTCGAATCACTACCTGATCCGATTAAAGGAATGCTCAGCGGAAAGTGTATGTCTGCGCCACAGCACATATACAACCTGCGCGGCATCAATCGGAGGTAACCGGAGGTCTCCGATTGAAAGCGCGCAAACAACCGCTCCGGAGGAAACCTAATCATAAGCAGCACTAGTGTACAGTAGTGCAAAAAAAACCGGACCGACCATTGTAGCTGATTTCAGAGCCTTGTTCACTCCAGAGCACAATAGATTGGTAACTAAGACTTTCGTGGTTCGAATCCTGCCTGGGAAGGAAACTTTTTTTTTGTTCCTTATTCAAATTTATTCCTAATACTTTTCGATTGCTGGTAAAATTCATGTTCTGGTAATAATAAGTTAATTAAGTAGTAAAATATCGCTGCACTCCAAAAGTATTGGGAATAAATTTGAGTAAGGAACAAAAAAAAAAGTTTCCTTCCCAGACAGGATTCGAACAACGAAAGTCTTAGCTACCAGTCTATCGTGCTCTGGAGTGAAAAAGGCTCTGAAATCAGCTACAAGGATCGGTCCGGTTTTTTTTTGCCACTACTGTATAATCCGGTTCGCGATCAGAGGTACAGTATTCTTTCGTTTCTCCCTACGAAACTAACTCAGGCCATCGCAGTGCATTTTCCATTCATAGTGAACAGTTTTTTCGAACTAGTTACAAGTATTTACATGGATGTTCATTGTAACGCTAACGCCTTCAACATCGCCGAGGGACATGAAAACTCATTTTCCACCGTCACTAGATTGTACTATTAACAGTAGAACATAACGCAGCACATTGACGTCGTTGTTTACATTCACAGTATGTCTGTCTACTATGTTCAAGGAACTCTATAGTCAGTATTGGTTGCTAAAGTATCCCGGATCCTAAGCCTGGTTATGAATGACGAAAAGTTTTGAAGTGAGCAAAACCGAGCGAGTTGGCTCAGATAATAACGTTTGAGACTCGCATTCGGAAGGTCCAGGGTTCAAACCCTGTGGCCGTCCAATCTGATTGAGGTTTTTCATGGTTTCCTTCAGTCATAAAAGGAAAATTCCGGATTGGAAATTTACATACCACGAATCATCGCCGTCTCAATTACTGGTATAATTCATAAACATTAATAAAAATCTAAATCAATTAACATGAAAACAAGCCGTCTACAACACTCACTAGACAACAGGAACTCAACACTAGTAACCACTGCCTACTGATATACCCAAAGATCCTAAACACACGATATGACCACAGATGTTGAAACTTAACAAAATAATCATGCAAATGGAAATGTGAAGGAAAACTAAGGATATGTATTATATGTCTTTCTCGTGTTAAATTTTACCGTACACAAGAAAGACATATAATACATATTCCGAAGTGATATAGTGTTAAAAGATATACAGGGACATCATTTTATTTTTAATTCAACTTTTATTGTATCTGAGTTTTTGAATGTACTTCACTCCCACACCTTCTACTAACGAAGTTTCAACTGTCCTCCACACAGAACCAAGGCCGCAGTACTGAGTTAGTGAGTATAGTACGTTTCAGAAATATGTTCGCGTTTTCCAGTGACGAAAACTTCCAATATTGAATCATATTTTCGCACAGATACTGTCGTCCATTTGCCTACGTCGCATCCCGATTTCCCCCACCTGCTTCTGCTCGCTCCACTGATAAGACTAGTGGCTGGGCTTTCTTAGCTCTTTTCTGAAAACATTAATTTCTGTTAGGAATTAATTGCACGTCTACATAATATTATGCAACTGTTTAAAATAACTTAAATAAAAGGGACTCGTTAAGTAAATTAATTAACTATCACGTGATTCCCCCCCCCCTTTCTACGATCCTGCGACATAACCACTTGGACGGACAGTAGCTAGCATGTCTGAGTAATTTTATCCGTGCGGGTCGGACAGAAATAAAGACTTAATTTACAGTACGTAAGGTACTCTTTTATAGAGTAGGTACAGAATTATTTCAACATAAGTTACTAAGTATGAAGGACGAAACTGCTAATTGGAATTAGATGCAATAGTCTATAGTGCGATAATAGGCACAAAAGATCTGAAGCCTGTATCGAAATGTACGGTCACAATTTTCAAAAATGTATTTAAATATCCATATTATGATTATTTTTCAATTTAACTTCATTCTCTATATTGTACGATAATGTGCTGTAGACAGTATAATATACGCTGCATAATGAATACGTTCGCATGGATAACTCAGTTCGTGAGTAAAAACACTTATTGTTAACACTGTACTGTATTTTTATTAAACAAAACCTAATGAAAATTATCAAACTCAAAATCACGATATTTTCTACTTTACGTAAATGGATGAATTACTTTTCTTCTCTCCTATACCTAGTAAAGTGATTTGTTTGGATTTTACGCCAGTACCATCGAACTCCAGTCGTGGAAGTAGGTAGCAAACTGTGTTTCCGGGCCTCAATCATTAATCCAAAGGTATAGCCAGGTTAATATTAAAAATGTTAGTAAAAATAAAATGATGTCCCTGTATAATGAAAGCTCAGAGACTTTTTTGTAGATTCACAGCGCTTTGTCTTTATAATTTTTATAATATGAATACAATGACCGCCTGACCTAGGCGCAATGTTTATTAAGGCCAGCCTTCAGAATCGCCCTGCCATTAAAAATAGATGGTACTTTTAAAAAAAACTTTCCAGCTACTTATCTCGAAATAAAAACGTTTGAGAGAAAACAATTTTGAATAAACGTTTCTTCGTTTGAAGGTGAATTTCTTTTTTGAATGGAACCCAACTTTTTTTTTCATTAAATTCATTTGTGCGTTAAGCATAAAAAATAACTTCTGTCTGAAACACTTTCTTTTATCAAACTTTTTTTTTTCTTATAAGGTATTTAACACAATTGAGAAACTTTAGGTGGTTTTAAGATAACACAGTTAAAGATTGTACCTTACGAGAGAATTATTTTGTTTACCTTTCTTGTCTTTATGTTCTGTGTTTATGTTTACAGTAGCATAAATTTATGTTAAAAGTAAATAAAACAGTCTGACTTTTGTGTTTACACTATATTTAAGTTTATCTTGAAGGTAAATAAAAGCATTTTAACTTATGTCGGCCTCGGTAGCGTAGTCTGTATAGCGCTGGCCTTCTATGCTCGAGGTTGCGGGTTCGATCCCTCTCCAGGTCGATGGCATTTAAGTGTGTTTAAATGCGACATGCTCATGTCAGTAGATTTACTGGCATGCAAAATAACTCCTGCGGGACAAAAATTCCGACACACTGGCGACGCTGATATAACCTCTCCAGTTGCAAGCGTCGTTAAATAAATCATAATTTAATTTTTCTGACTTAGGCCTATGTGTTTACAATATGTTTATTTTATAGGTAAATAAAAGAAATCTAAGATGCACACATGCAAAATATTAACGTATAATAAATAATGTTTTTCAATTTTGATAAATATTTTAAAATAATAAGCACTTTATGAAAACATGTTTCAGATAAAAGTTGTTTGTTTTTGCGTATGAAATCAGAAGCTGTTGAAAAAATGTTTGTATGCAATTAAAAAAAGTGAATTAATCTTAAATATGACGACTGGAGCTACGAAGTGAGAAGTAGAAGACGAGTTTTAATCTCTTTTCTTAAAGCAGCACGAAAAAATGGACAATTCGCGAAACTCAACAAGGCCAGAATTAAGATTAACAATTTGGTTTTTAGTGTAGAGGAGTGCTTAGTAACGTTAAAGGAACCGATTGCAGGTTCAGAAGAAAAGGAAAGGAACAGAAAAATTTTGAAAGAAAAAATAGAATATTGTATCTAAAGGCGAGGCTAGTGACACAAGTGTGGTGAGTGTACGCGAGTCAATTGTAAACGTATCAAACTCAGCGAAAATTTCCGGAAAGCAGGCAGTGACGTCAACTGAAGAAGAAACAGGAGTGACGCGAACTGGTATTCAGCAAGTTCAGCAAGCTCAGCAGAACAAGACTTCAATGCAAGCGAATGGAAATAGTGGACAACAGATGGGAGCAATTCCGAAACGGGTGAAGGAACTAAGATCTAAATCGAGGCTGACTAGAAGTAGAGTAACGCAAGTAGGAGATAGTTCAGGGAGCAGTGATGAAGGAAGAGGGGAAAACAAGGTGAAAAAACAGTATGACTTAAGGAAATGGTGTGGAGGGGAAATAAATCGTGAGAAAGAAAACTAAGACCTAAAAGTAGCAATGTGAAAAAGGGAGTAGTGAAAAGTGCAAATAATTAGAGATGTGGAGTGAGGGGGGTTACAGTATTTTTGGTATAATGATGGGTTAGGAGTAAAGTAGAGGAAGAATTGATGAAAGACAAGAAAAAACTAGTGGATAAATTGCAATAATAAATTAAAAATAAGTAATGTCCCAATTGACGTGTACGAGAAGCGTGTAAAACGGTGAGACGGCACTGTGTACTAATAATGTGAAGTGCCGCTCACCGAAAGGTATATTGCTTGAAGACAAATATATACATTCATTCATTCAATTAATCTTAAATGATCTTCATTGCCTCTAATAAATCAGAAATAACTAATGCCATTTTTTCCTTCAAACGAATAAACGTTTATGCAACATTGTAGTTTTACAACCGTGTTATTTACGAGATAAGCAACTGGAAAGTTAAAACAACACGTAATACATATCTGCTTGTGTAGTCATGTTTAATAAAAACATTCATAATTGTTAAAGCCAGTATGTCAAATATTTGATATAGAATTTGGATCGCAGTTATAAAACATTTTGGGAACACCACTGTGGGTAATTTTATATTTACTTAAATAGCCAATATGCTGTTCTGATTAAAGTCTGCACAGAAAGTTTGAGTTGAATATTTCATTTGCCTCAGTTCAAATAATAATTGCAAATATTATAACAATTTAGAGGGGGAAAGGAACTGGCCACACTACCTTCTGGCCCAGGTGTCTTATGAGTGGTGCCTTTTTTGGTGCCACTACTTCACAGAAATTCGCAATGAAAAATCACAAAACAGCTGACAATTAATTTGACCATCATTTTCACGTTTGTAGTTTCTCTTCTTCTACTATATCTATAATATATATTTCAGATGCAATTCACCGTCCAAGTCAAACCATTGAAACAAGATCGACATATATACAACAGTATTATGAAGTTTAAATGAGGAACATTACTAACAGTTTCACAATTTTATGTATCATCGCAATACAGTTACAGTTTGTAATTTTACGCATATTAAGTCTGTACACTATTTTTAGACACATCATAAGTTAATTTTAAACAGTTCATTTTCATTAATTCATCATTGTATTTTACCACAGAGACCAGATATAAGATATTATACAAAGACCCTGATGATGCCCGAAGGGCGAAAACGTTCGTAATTTTCATTGTATAGAACATAATGACTACATATATGGATAAGTGTCATTAGTTTTTGTAAAATTGATTTGTCATATGACTGAATAAATAACACAATATTATATTGTATCATATGGTATTATCACTTGTGAGGTTCAGACCTGTCTTCGAACAGTTGACTAAACAATGACAATTTAACATGTTTTCATATTATTAATGTTTTTCAGTTTATTATTAGATTTTACTCTAATTTGTTATATTCTTTCTACTAATCCGCATAGAATTTCTGCCTACAATATTTAGGGATGTTAACTTTCTATTGGCTGATTCCTGGACCCAATTCGAATTTTACATTTAGGCCTACAAGGAAATACTGACATGAAATAATGAAAAAAATGTACAGAACCAGAAACAAAATTTGGGCCACCTGAATTGCACTGAGCATGCGTAGTATGTTATAACCAGGCTTCGAGACTTCGGACCCAATAGAGCAGTTCAGTGGGAAATCCTCATAACGGCGTACTGAGTATAGTGGTAAAGCGTACAGCGGGTGGGGGTACTGTACAAGAGGAGTAGAATATTCTACTCCTCTTGGTACTGTAGAATGAATGCTAACAAATACGCAAAGGAAAGCGAATAATTTGGTTTCCATACAAACCTATTTTCAAACTGTGTCTGAAACTATTACACGGTTAGAAAAGTCAGAGCAAGAGATGCCGGAAGCCCTCAAATTAATTGAGGAAATGACACAGAGAGATTTAATGAGACACCAAGTACACGGGTTATTGAATGTGTAAAACAGAAGTGGAAATCAATTTTATGTAAAATAACGGATATGGAACATTGTGTAATATAAACAGCAAATTATTAGACATAGAGTCACCCGAGAATAAAGGACTGTCTCTTAGAGACTGCAATGATGTTGTTTTTTTTTTTGCTCCTATCACGTCATGCGACGTAGAGTACCATAGTACAAACTGTGTTTGGCAGATAACCGAAAAAGGTTTACGTTTGAGACACTGAAAATGTATCTTGTTGTACATTGCAATTCGGTACTGTAACTGCACTTCTTAATTACGATCAATAGGATAAATGAAGAAATTAAAATTGCTGCATGTTTATTTCCACCATTAACACTGTGTATAATTAAACACAAATGCTCATAAAATTCAGGAGAATAAATGCTTTTCATATTCTCTTGACATTGTCATTGTGTAATGTGTATTTACTTTCAGAGTGTACATATGTGTGTTTCCCCATACTACCGTACTCTACTCTAAATAGCAACGTTATTACCTCAATACATCTCTGCCTTTCACTACCTGCAGCGAGTCAACAACCTATACTGGGTGTTCATTTCAAAGTGTGTCATGACGTCACCGTTGATGAGTCAGCGATTTGAAGCGAGTTTCAGCTTAGGTGTCAGAGAAGTTGCCTACTAATCAAGGCGTTCAATCTGAACTTGAGAACGTGTACGGTATAACTTGAACGTCGTAGCAACAGATGGCGGTCTGTACGGTCTGTGTGCTACCATAACTTCTTTCGAACTGTGTTTTGCGCGGCCAAGTCGTTATCATCGGTTGCGTACGGCAACATTCCACAAATCAAATGCTCCGTGTCCATGTTGACCGTCGAAGTTAATGTCAACAAATACGTAAATAATCGTCTTAACCCTCTCCCCATATCCCGACAGTAAGAAAAAACTCACCTCAGTACATGTTTCGAAACAGTTCACATTCCTGCCACTACCGGCGTTGCCGTACGTATCGGTAAGTACTGTTCTGAATGAACGCCGTACTTGCTAGGCAACTTCTCTGGCAGATAAGTAATACACCTCTGCGGAAGTGTAGGAAGATTGAATTCTCTAGGCTCATCGACTAGCCACATGACGACATACAGCGAGCCATGACACACTTTGAACTGAACACCCAGTAGTACATGCACAGTAAACTTATTGTATCGGGTCCAAAGTCTCGAAGCCTGGTTATAACTGGCATTTGAAACATTCAGGTGGCCCAAATTTTGTTTCTGGGTCTGTAATACTGATTATCATTTGTAATATTTAATAGCCCCCAGTGAAGACAACAACACAAGAGAATGGAAATTTGTAACACTGGTAGTATTGACTTTCGGATGACAAATCATCATCAGTCTCTCTTAAACCTTTATTTGTTTTTCACTTTTTGCTGCAGCAATAACTCTAGGATTGTCATGAAACTGGACAATTTCAGGACATGGCACTCCAAAATTAACATTTACTCATACTTCTGTCTTGATATCTTCAGACAGTTTCTGTTATCTGTCAAGATGTGATCGGCTGAACTGAAAATTCTTTCTCAGAAGGCATTACATACTGGATTTACGAAGCATGTTGGCGATTTCTGAAGAAATGAACTCCACGTTTTGTCCACAGGCTGTTCATCAGAACTAATATGTTCGTACGCACTTCTTAAGATACATACAGGGTTCATCGTATAGTTCATCTTTATCCAGCTCGTCCACACAGGACGATATCTCAATTCCTGAACATTTCGGCACCCAGGGAAGGATCAAAATGTCGCTTGGACCAAAAGTTCTTTTCCTGGACTGTCCATTCGAAACCTGAGCGGTTGACAACCCTAACAATATTCCACATTCTAATTTTACTGGTGATCGACGACCTAATTTTTCATGCATACTTACTAAGTAACTGGCTTTTAAGGAACCCGGAGGTTCATTGCCGCCCTCACATAAGCCCGCCATTGGTCCCTATCCTGAGCAAGATTAATCCAGTCTCTATCATCATATCTCACCTCCCTCAAATCCATTTTAATATTATCTTCCCATCTACGTCTCGGCCTCCCCAAAGGTCTTTTTCCCTCCGGCCTCCCAACTAACACTCTATATGCATTTCTGGATTCCCCCATATGTGCTACATGCCCTGCCCATCTCAAACATCTGGATTTAATGTTCATAATTATGTCAGGTGAAGAATACAATGCGTGCAGTTCTGTGTTGTGCAACTTTCTCCGTTCTCCTGTAACTTCATCCCTCTTAGCCCCAAATATTTTCCTAAGCACCTTATTCTCAAACACCCTTAACCTATGTTCCTCTCTCAAAGTGATAGTCTAAGTTTAACAACCATAAGGAACAACCGGTAATATAACTGTTTTATAAATTCTAACTTTCAGATTTTTTGACAGCAGACTAGATGATAAAATCTTCTCAACAGAATAATAATAGGCATTTCCCATATTTATTCTGTGTTTAATTTCCTCCCGAGTATCATTTATATTTGTTACTGTTGCTCCAAGATATTTGAACTTCTCCACCTCTTCAAAAGATAAATTTCCAATTTTTATATTTCCATTTCGTACAATATTCTCGTCACGAGACATAATCATATACTTTGTCTTTTCGGGATTTACTTCCAAACCTATCTCTTTACTTGCTTCTAGTAAAATTCCCGTATTTTCCCTAATCATTTGTGGATTTTCTCCTAACATATTCACGTCATCCGCATAGACAAGCAGCTGATGTAATCCGTTCAATTCCAAACCCTCTCTGTTATCCTGGACTTTCCTAATGGCATACTCTAGAGCAAAGTTAAAAAGTAAAGGTGATAGTGCATCTCCCTGCTTTAGCCCGCAGTGAATTGGAAACGCATCTGACAGAAACTGACCTATACGAACTCTGCTGTACGTTTCACTGAGACACATTTTAATTAATCAAACTAGTTTCTTGGGAATACCAAATTCAATAAGAATATCATAGCCTATAAAACTTCTCTTTTAACCGAGTCATATGCCTTTTTGAAATCGATGAATAACTGATGCACTGTACCCTTATACTCCCATTTTTTCTCCATTATTTGTCGAATACAAAATATCTGGTCAATAGTTGATCTATTACGCCTAAAACCACATTGATGATCCCCAATAATTTCACCTACATATGGAGTTAATCTTCTCAAAAGAATATTGGACAAAATTTTGTACGACGTCAACAAAAGTGATATTCCTGAAAGTTACTACATTTGGTCTTGTCCCCCTTCTTAAAGATAGGTAATTTTTCATGCATGAAATTAAAAAAATCATGTAGAAATAATGAATGAATATCATTATAAGTAAATGAAAACTATTAAAAACTAGTACAAATGTACGTTATATTAGAAAAAGTGGCGTTATTTTATTTGTATATGTAAATTTACTTACTTCAGTTTCGTATTTGATATGTAATAAATGCTTCAATACAATGTGTGAAGAGAAGCTCTTACGAAGCCCGTCCAGTTTACAGAACTTTATAGCTTATGCGGGAAGATAGCGTTTTATAGGTATTATCAGTACTGAGTGACGTGTCATTCTTTAAGCAGAATGGACTGAAGATATCTACACGTTGGTCACGGTTACTATTCCATTTACGGATACGTTAGTCATTTCATACAGACGTATAGATGGCCAGTATGAAGCCCAACACCAATACAGCTATGCGGCCACCCGCCACGCAGCATTGAGGAGAGGATCACGAGAATTGAATTGAAAGAGGGGAAAGGGAGGAGAAACTTTATAGGTAGTACGCGAAAACACGTCCTTGCAAGAGAGTTGGGGCTGTGAAAAACTGAATACGAGAGCTCCAAGCCTGTTGGCCACTTGTCTCACACAAACGCAGACTTCGCCAGTGGCGGAATGAAGTTTTTTATTGGTTACTTAACGACGCTGTATCAATTGCTATGTTATTTAGCGTTCGATGGGAGTGGTGATAGCGAGATAGTATTTGGGGAGATAAGGCCGAGGTTTCGCTATAGATTACCTGATATGCGCCTTACAGTTGGGGAGAACTTCGGAAAAAACCAAAACAGGTAGGCTAATTAGCCCAAGCGGGATTAAAACTGCGCCCGAGCGCAACTCTGGATCGGCAGGCAAGCGCCTTAGCCGACTGAGCTACGTCTCACAGTGTGCAATAACGAAGATCTATAGTCGCGACGCTGTTATTCCCGGCGTGACTCCTCCTCTTTGCTTACGTCTTAGGAAGTGAAGGCTCTATAAAGTCTATGTAGGTAGTATCGTTCGCCATTTTTGTTCTTTCGTTGCCGAGCTACCAGACGAGAAATCTATTTGCCGTACCGTTAAACATCATCATGTCGTAGCTCCTATGATAATAAATCAAATGCACTGTAATTCAGGAAAAATTTGTGCGGCAAATAACGTCCTCGTGTGTTTTCTGCGAACGCCAACGAAAGAGCCAAAATGGCGGGCGATTATATTAAGTATTTATCGAGCCTAAGGAAATGCATAATGTCTTCATCAGCGAATCACAAGACGCACACGTTTAAATGTAGCCGACCTGCAACGTGATTGGCTGCCGGAAATTAGAGCGACGGGACTATAGCTGGACAAAATTAATAACTTCTCTGCATTCCAACTGATCGATATGAAACTTTGTACAGACCTTATGAATAGCACATATTTTTTGTGTACAAACTCTGGCTACGTTTGTGTACGAGGAACTACCCTTTTATAAGTGGGGGTTTTAGACTAAAATAATAACTTGTCTCCTATATAACAGAATTTTATGAAACATTGTACGGAAATTACAGGTAGAATATGTTTTTGTGTACAAACTATATTTACAGTTCCATAAGAGGAAATAACTTCTGATTACATCTGTATGCTATCTGTAGGCCTAATTGTTGTACAGAGCTTCATAAAAAATATAAATATATTATATAGGAGAGAAGTTATTAATTTCACTATAAAGGGTCAATTCCTCTTATAAAACATAATCAGACTTTGTAGACAAAAATATATTCCACTTGTAACTTCTGTACAAAGTTTCATAAAAATCTGTTAGATAGGAGAGAAGTTATCAATTTTGTATAAAGGCACAGGGATAGTTTTTTTATTAGTAAGACCGTTAATAGTACATTATGCATCGAGCCTATAATGATAGTAATTAAGACGCGGGTATGTTTATGAAATGAGCGCGAGTTTCATAATTTACATACGAGCGTCTTAATTACCATTATAGTCAAGTTTCATACGACCTTTTATGCTCGACCACATTTCTAACTTGAAATTATTCATAAGTATTCATGTTATTCTTATCTGACTGAGGAGCGGAACTGACCTTGTGCAATACCTCGTAAATTGTGAGATGTGCGCAGAAGTGAAAATATAGATTTTTTCCGAGAAACAAATGTCGACATTGACCTTGATATAATCTAGAGAGTAAAACAAACATTAATCTTGATACTTACTTACTTATAGGCATTTAAGAAATCCGGAGGTTCATTGCCGCACTCACATAAGCCCGCCATTGATCCCTATCCTGAGCAAGATTAATCCAGTCTCTACCATCATATCCCACCTCCCTCAAATCCATTTTAATATTATCTTCCCATCTACGTCTCGGCCTCCCCAAAGGTCTTTTTCCCTCCGGCCTCCCAACTAACACTCTATATGCATTTCTAGATTCGCCCATACGGGCTACATGCCCTGCCCATCTCAAGCGTCTGGATTTAAAGTTCCTAATTATGTCAGGCGAAGAATACAATGCGTGCAGCTCTGCGTTGTGTAACTTTCTCCATTCTCCTGTAACTTCATCCCTCTTAGCCCCAAATATTTTCCTAAGAACCTTATTCTCAAACACCCTTAACATATGTTCTTCTTTCAAAGTGAGAGTCCAAGTTTCACAACCATATAGAACAACCGGTAATATAACTGTTTTATAAATTCTAACTTTCAGATTTTTTGACAGCAGACTAGCTGACAAAAGCTTCTCAACCGAATAATAACAGGCATTTCCCATATTTATTCTGCGTTTAATTTCCTCCTGCGTGTAATTTATATTTGTTACTGTTGCTCCAAGATATTTGAATTTTTCTACCTCTTCGAAGGATAAATCTCCAATTTTTATATTTCCATTTCGTACAATATTCTGGTCACGAGACATAATCATATACTTTGTCTTTTCGGGATTTACTTCCAACCCTATCGCTTTACTTGCTTCAAGTAGAATTTCCGTGTTTTCCCTTATCATTTGTGGATTTTCTCCTAACATATTCACGTCATCCGCATAGACAAGAAGCTGATGTAACCCGTTCAAGGTCAAACCCTCTGTGTTATCCTGAACTTTCCTAATGGCATATTCTAGAGCAAAGTAAAAAAGTAGAGGTGACAATGCATCTCCCAGCTTCAGCCCGCAGTGAATTGGAAAAGCATCAGATAGAAACTGGCCTATACGGACTCTGCTGTAAGATTCACTAAGACACATTTTAATTAATCGAACTAGTTTCTTGGGAATACCAAATTCAATAAGAATATCATATAAAACTTCTCTCTTAACTGAGTCATACGCCTTTTTGAAATCTATGAATAACTGATGTACTGTACACTTATACTCCCATTTTTTCTCCAATATCTGTCGAATACAAAAAATCTGATCAATAGTCGATCTATTACGCCTAAAACCACACTGATGATCCCCAATAATTTCATCTAAATATGGAGTTAATCTTCTCAAAAGGATATTCGACAAAATTTTATACGATGTCAACAAAAGTGATATTCCTCGAAAGTTACTACAGTTAGTCTTGTCCCCCTTCTTAAAAATAGGTACGATTATGGACTCCTTCCATTGTTCTGGTACAATTTCCTGTTCCCAAATTGCAAGCACAAGTTTATAAATTTCGCTAGATAATGCGCTTCCACCCTCTTGCATTAATTCTGCTGGAATTTGATCAATACCTGGAGATTTGTACTTTTTCAGATTTTCTATTGCAATTTCGACTTCAGAAAGTGTGGATTCCGGTATAAATGGCTCAGCAGTTTGTATTTGAATTTCGTCCCGATCATTTCTATTTGGCCTATGTATATTTAGTAGTTGCCCAAAATAGTTTTTTCATCTGTTCAAGATTGAATGAGAGTCTGCAAGCAAGTCACCATTCTCATCCTTAATCACGTTTACCCTTGCCTGATATCCGTTTTTAAATTCCTTTATACCCTTCTATAAATCTCGAATGTTTTTATTCTTACTATTTGTTTCTACCTCATTCAGTTTTTCCTTTAAGTAATCTCTCTTTCATTAATCTTGATATAACGTTGAAATTGAATTAGACATTGAAAAACGAGATGACAAATTGAATTTATTTGAATATTATTTACAATTAACGCTAATTATTATAGTAACAGAACTAGTTGTCTTTCGATTGCATATCCGAGAATAATCGATACTTGCGCTTTCATATTGCTACAATGGTATTTTCTGATTGGTGGAACACCTGAACTTTAATGAATAGGCGTAGCTCAGTCGGTTAAGGCGCTTGCCTGCCGGTCTGAAGTTGCGTTCGGGCGCGGGTTCGATCCCCGCTTGAGCTGATTACCTGGTTGGGTTTTTTCCGAGGTTTTCCCCAACCATAATGTGAATACAAGGTAATCTATGGCGAATCCTCGGCCTCATCTCGCCAAATATCATCTCGCTATGATCAATCTCATCGACGCTGAATAACCTAGTAGTTGATACAGCGTCGTTAAATAACCAATTAAAATAAAAAAAATACTTCGGATTTAATTCAAGTTTGGAATTAACAAAAAAATAATAAGTTAGATATAAATGAAGGGTACACGGGATTAACGATCAAGGTCCATTTTAGAAAGTTTCGAGAAAAACGAATTTTAAAGTTTAAGCACTTAATACTTTGTTATGTGTGTATTTAATAGAAATTGACGTAGTGGAATGTCAAGAACGATTATTCCTCATTACTAGCTAGACCAAATGATAGTACTTCCTTTCCACTATAAGATAGCATTATTAACTCAATTTCAATTTTTGGTGGACCTTGATCGTTTCTCCCGTGTACCCTTCAAATGCCAGTACAAACTTAAAAGAAAATAAATTATGAGAGCGTGCTTTACGACTTTCTATACATTACGATGGATGACTGTAATATTTTAAGCGTTTCAAATGAAAAAATTGTCTTTCTTTCTGATAAAATATATTTTCTTCTTTCCTAATGACATAATGACTAATAACATATTACGCTAGTCAGACTTCAGATTTATACTAAGAATTTATTGTTCTTCCTCTGACACATATTGTCAAATGAGATGTAGTGCCTGATAGTAGATGTACAGTCTTAGAAAAAAAGTTTTGTCTTACAGACACATTGTAAGTCCCAGGAAGGGGGCAGTGCATATGATCAGAGGACGAGCGACTTGGTTTACAAGAAACCGACTAGTTGAGGTAATAAAATTAGTTTTGTTTCGTTGTATGTCTGATCATGCGCAGTGCCTCCTCTCTGGGACTTATAAAGTAGCTGTGCAACAAAACTTTTTCTAAGACTGTACAGTAGTGGCAAAAAAAAAACCAGACCGACCCTTGTAGCTGATTTCAGAGCCTTGTTCACTCCAGAGCACACCAGAAACAGAGATATACCACACTAAATTATTCATTTCGCCGAAAAAGTTATTCTGGAATCTTTTTGAACCGAGTATGTATGTCGTTCCTAAGTGGGTAGCATAAGTGCCAGGCAAAAGAATTTAGTGTAAGTAAGTAGTGCGATAGTAGATATTTACGATACAAGTGGGATAAAAGCATTATTAATTATTAGTGCTGTTGATCGATGAAAATATTTAATCGATTAATTATTTGAAGTTAATCGATGAATCGATAGATTAATCGAGTTTTGATCGAGTTGAAAAAATGTTTTAATATTGTAATACACAATTATTGTTAAATTTAACTTGTGTTCGGTGATAAGCATAAGTATTAAATTAATGTTGTATATCTCTATATATTGTGTCGTTATATTACAAAACAAATATTTTCATTACTTACTAACATATTTATTATGAGGCTTATAATTTATTGTGTCAATTTCACAGGGAATTTTTCAGACAAACATAAATAACAAAAACTATGAAGACTCACCTAGTTAATACTGCTTCATCCATGATTTTAAACATGTGAGTGTATTCACATGCTCCGAATTAAGTGCCGCTCTACGTTTAGTAACAATGTTTCCTGCATGACTAAACACTAAAAAACTTTTTTTCTGTCAAGCACTTCTCCATGATCGTTCAATGTAAATCCAAACGTTTCACCGAGTTTACCTCTCAAATTCTCATATGACATAATGGAGTTTACACTTTTCACAAACCACAGAAAACTGATTTTTTTTTCTTTATCAAACTAAACATACAATCTTCATATACGAAATCAGTAAAGAAACTGCAACTGCAAAATTAAAGCTGTCGAAACAGAAGACTGGCCCTATTGTAATCGAATTACCAAATTTTAGAAAGAGAAGAAGGTAGCTACGCTCTCACTTGCACACAGTGCAGACATGGCTATTTTATAAGGAATGAGAGAGACGAATCCCAGAAAAGTATGTATTTCATATGTTAGGAAGATTAGCTGACAACAAGGTGGAAATTTTCTTGGAAAACCATAAAACTTAATAAGGGTTTCGCATTGTGTTTTAACTTTCAATAGAGGCAGACTAGGTCACTATCCTTATATCTCCATCTCTTTCTGAAGTGTTAGTGCAAAGATTTTCCCTACGCTACCTGGTTTACAGTTAGAAAATAACAGTACTATTGTGCTTTTAAGTAAGCAATTTCCGAGAGAGAAATATTGTCGGAATTTTTAGTATGAGTTTGTATTAACAAAATAATTAATATAAACTACAACCGATTAATTTTAATCGACTCGATTATTCGATTAAATATTTTTGATCGATTAATCTTACAACAGAAATTGATCGATTAATCGATTAAATCCCACAACACTATTATTAACATATTCGTGTAACCACAGAAATGCAGGCCTATTAATAGGTCGTTATCACACATGTATTGTACAATATTTTTTCTACGATAGTGCGTTAAGTGTAATTTCACGCACTGTTAGCAGTGTGTGAAGTGAGCCTTTTCAACACCAGTGCGTGAAGTAAGCATAGTGTACGTGAAGTAATAATTTGAGGCTATTGAAGAGAAAAACAGTGTTTGGTACACATTCTTGAAGTTGCATTTTGTCAATAGTGTATTTGAGAAACTCGGCAAACCTCGTTTCTCAAACGTACACTCCGGTCAAAATACTACCCATTTCACAAACTTGTATCATAAATTACTATTATATACACCCGTTCAAAAATAAAAAAGTGAGCAAAAATAATTTGACGTTTAAATATTTATTTACTTATTTACTTTTTGTGAGAAGCAGAAAATTGAAGCTATCTAGATAGCAGTTGACATAATGTATTGTGACGCTATAAATACACAATTACAGTGTTACTATAAACAAAAGTTTGTTTTTACTGCAAATTTGTAATTTATAATTTGTAAGTTTTAAGATGAGTGATTGTGAAAGTTTTCCTTCACATATTGAAGAGCAAGCTTTAAAAACCATATCCAAGTTACTGCCAGAGAAGTCCAAATCAAAATATGAAATTGTCCACACTTGTGGAGTAACGGTTAGCGCGTCTAGCCGCGAAACCAGGTGGCCCGGGTTCGATTCCCGGTCAGGGCAAGTTACCTGCTTGAGGTTTTTTCCGGGGTTTTCCCTCAACCCAATAAGAGCAATTGCTGGGTAAATTTCGGTGTTGGACCCCGGACTCATTTCACCGACATTATCAACTTCATCTCATTCAGACGCCAAATAACCTAAGCTATTGATAAAGCGTCGTAAAATAACCTACTACAAAAATATGAAATTGCATGTGACGAATATGGAAAATGCTGCAACGGAAAGAATATTCTCAACATGCGAATGAAAATGCACTTCATGCATATTTCAGTAATTTACACAGGGGGTAACTAAAATGTATGTCAAAACTTTAGGGGAATATTCCTCTCATACAGAGGATGAAAAAATATTACATGAACATTGGGCAGAAACGCTTTTTTTTCTTGTTACATCTCTTCTTCTACAACCCTCATTACTAAGCTTAGTATTTCAGCTACGTCCAAAGGTTGGTACACAATAAACCGGAAACGAGAACCAGAACGAGAACGAAAAAATGGTTTAAATGTATATATTGTCAGCTACAGAATGAGAGTAGGCAACTATATTCCAGCTTAAGGCTGGTTCACAATAAACCGGAAACGAGAACCAGAACGAGAACGAAAAAATTGTTAAAATGTATATATTTTAATGTGAGCAATCACAATTAACGAGAAGCTTGCCGGAGCCCGGGAACGGTAACGTGAAGTTGCCAAGTTTCAACTTTGCCGTTCTCGTTTCCGATCACAGTCTACTAGATTCATTATATTGCCATAATAAAACTATTTGATCGTCGTGTATTTTGTAGCACGGAAGGCCATGACAATTTCTTCCTCATGCATGGTTTCTAACTAACTCGAAAATTCAGTAGAATTACTTTCAATATATGCTAACGTGTATATGTGACCATATTACCACGTGAATTGAATTCTTAAATATTCTGTGTCATAAATTTTGATATTGGTTAACCTGTATTTATGTTGGCTGGTTTGTTCTCATGAGAGAACATCATTGGTCAGTTATTGTACACATATAACATCCGATTGCGTAATATCGACTTTACATATCGCTATTATCATACATATCGATATGCATAGCCATTTCCGTTCTTGGTTTATTGTGAATAAAAAATCTTCACTTTCAATTCTCGTTCTAGTTCTCGTTCCCGGTTTATTGTGAACCAGCCTTAAGCTGGAATATAGTTGCCTACTCTCATATTGTAGCTGACGTCACAGCCCAGGGATACGTCCCATCTGATACAACATAGAACCGCATCTTACTCACGCTCACTCTAGTTTGTGTTGAAGCCTGAACACGGTCATAGTGAGTGCTTTAAACCAGTGAAGTGTAAAAAGTCGTATTATTTACTTATCGTAACATTTGTATTTGTGACGAGGTAAAATGCCGAAGACAAAAAGTTCGAAGAATGAAAGGCTGGGGGACTTAATTCAGGAGTTCGGAGCCAATAATTTGTGTGAATATGGCAACATTACATGTAAGTTGTGCAAAGTAGATGTAAAAGTTACAAGAAAACAAAGCATTGAAAGACACTACAATACAAAAAGGCATAGAAATATGTTTGAACGTAACTCAAAACAATCAGTACCATCAAACTCTGAGAGAGAGTACGATAAGAAATCCATGTTTTGCAGGGATCCATGTGCCATGACGGTCAATGCCAATATATCGCTTAATAAATTGAACAATAAACACTTTAGAGAATTTCTAGAAAAGTACACGAAGGAACATATTCCAAGTGAGCCCCAACTCCGTCAGCACTTTGTACCCATACTTTATGAAGAAAAAATGAAGAAGATTAAGGAAAGCATAATGGGGGACAAAATAATGGGCATCCATAGACGAAACTACTGACTGCACCGGCAGATCTGTGGCGAATGTAATTGTAGGAATTTTGTCTCTGAAAGGGCTGGAAAGAAATTTCTGTTAACATGGAAGACTCTACAAAATGTAAACCACGCAACAATTGAAGATATTTTCCATAAATCTATGTATATTATATGGCCTCAAGGTATTCAGTACAACGATGTTCTCCTGTTTGTGACTGATGCTGCTCCATACGTCATTAAAGCAGCCGAAACGCTCAAACCGTTGCACACAAATATGATTCATGTTACGTGTCTCGCTCACGGACTACATAGGGTAGCGGAAGTTATTAGAGCTTCATTTCCCATAGTAGACAAGTTCATACCTAATGTTAAAAAAATATTTAAGAAGTCTCCTTTCAGAGTAAGGAAATTCCGAGAAATGGCACCTCAACTCCCTTTGCCCCCTCAGCCAATACTAACAAGACGGTGTATTCAGCGTATAAGTAATTAAGTATGGACACTTCACGTCGGTACCTTTGATGTAGCAGAACTGATTTCAATGACCTTCAAGCCAGCTAGAGCGTGAGATTCTGCTTTCTCCCTAGAGTTGGCGCTGACATCACACCAGCTAGCAGTCGACACAGCGGAAATATAACACATATAATTAATACATCTAGGTGCATTATGTACTTAAATAAAATAAATTGGATCCATAAAATAATAAATCCGTCACTAACTGTAATGTCTAGACTCTATAGTTCCTTTATAATGAGAGTTGAGACGTTGACCCCAACAACAATTAAAATATGCAATGATTTGATAGCACTGAAAATGGAAAAACAAAACTCTTATGAGAAGTAAAACCATATACCTATATTATATTATATTATATTATATTATATTAAATCAAACGAATTCGATACTTAATTTTATAATGTATTATATTATTTTATAATATAATTTATTATATATGAAGTATAACAAAATTATTATTACAACTAGTTTGCCACTGAGAAATAAGGAAAAGCTGTTAACTTGAATTTATTTGAAGCAAAGCGTTACTGGATTATGCAATAAGGTAGGCGATGTTTGGATCCTGTGTCTCTACCCTATACTCAATTGTTATCTTAGCGTATGCTCGATTACACTAACCTCTAGCGCTTGAAAGTGGAACTAAACGCCGGCACACAGAGAAACAAAACACAGGAAAATTCGCTCAGTTCCATTCTTTATAATCCCTATTCGCTGGTGTACTTGGATACAAGCTGTCTTTTAGGTCTACTATGCAACACACTATCAGGATATAGTGAGAGTAATTAATGCATTAAGAAGTGAAGAGGCATCGTCGATTGAAATTGCGCGGTCACTAATTTCAAACCAACTATGGGAGAATCTTCAATTCATTAAAAATAATTTTGGAAACTTGCCAAAAACGATTACGCAACTTGAACGTCCTGGTATGCAACTATCTGAAAGCATCAACATTGTTGAAAAAGTATCGGACTCAATTAATCAGGCAACACCCAGTCCAGCTACTGAACGGGTTAAAACAAAACTACGCACTATTCTTAAAAAAAATAGTGGGTTTTCAGCGCTCAGTGACATACGAAATACGTTAATGAAACCCAACGAAATATCTTCTTGTACTATTGTCATGCACCAATAACGTCATGTGATATTGAACGTAGTTTTTCGAAATATCACAACGTTTTATGTGGCACGCGCAGAAAGTTGAAGTTCAGCAACTTATGAATGTACAGTAGGCCTACATTGTTCTTCACTGCAACGTCCACAGCGAAAATGGACAGAATGACTGAAGCATGCAGTGTAAGTTTATACATAATTTGAATAAATATTCTGTAAGGCCACTGGCGTGGCTCAGTCGGTTAAGCCGCTTGTCTGCCGGTCTGAAGTTGCGCTCGGGCGCGGGTTCGATCCCCGCTTGGACTGATTACCTAGTTGGTGTTTTTCCGAGGTTTTCCCCAACCGTAAGGTGAATGCCAGGTAATCTATGGCGAATCCTCGGCCTCATCTCTCCAAATACCAACTCGCTATCACCAATCTCATCGACGCTAAATAACCTAGTAGTTGATACAGCGTCGTTAAATAACCAACTAAAAAAAACAGTCTGTGCCTTAGTTTTGTCACGCAGGTAGGCCCTGGCCAACTTCGGGCTGTTGCGTTATTAGATTATAAAGTCAGTAGTTGCTCTTATTTTATTTCAGGTTGGATGTACAGTACTCTACGAACATGCAGTAAGAACATGTTTGTCTCTTTCTCTGCTGCATCACCTGGGTTCCACCTACTATTCAGACTATGTACCCGCAACTTGAGTCTTTTGGTAGCAGGAATACTAAGCTTAATAATAATAATCATCATCATCATCAGGTTTTTTAAGGCAATTATCTACGTTAAAGAACTGTATTATTATTATTATTTTTTTTTTTTTTCAGAAATTAGATATTGTTTAAATTGTTGGAAAACTATGTAACGTCATAAAAGTAGTGACCCCTTTGTAATTTTAGGCACGAACCGCCACTGCTGTTTACGCATGCTAGAGTTTTTTTTAATGCATAATTGATAGAGAAGTAGTGTCAAAACCACTAGGTTTTTTGCCTACGCATATAAACTGAAAAACATGAGAGGAAAACAAGTGGGAGAAAACCACTAAATCAAGATTCAGTGGTGATACCATCAGAAAGAGAATAAGGAAAAACTAGTCAAAAACTAAAAGCCTAAGGAATAATTATAGATTTTGGTGTCCTGAATTTTGTGAAGTGCCGAGGATCATAATTAGGGACGACACTTTGTCCCAGCATGGACGGATTTTAGGTTGGTTGTTGCTTGCCTGTACTGACGTCACGGAGGCTATGGGTTCGAAGATACTGCACTGTGACAGGAAAGGGCAACCTGTGTGTGCTGCACCGGAGAACGAACGTACGTACGTTTGATTTGTTTAGGATTCGAACCTATGCCGCTGCCTGCTTGTTTTTCACTGTAGCGGCTTAACTACATTTCCTAAGTACTACTGGTGCCGTTGTCACTTAATGGCAAGGTGGGTGTGATCGTGACTCTGTGTGCAGTAGTGTAAACATAATACAATGTAGTCAAACAAGAGCTCTAAACTGAATGCAATTGCAACTGCGTTTGGAAGTGGGTATTTTAGTGTGGAGGGCGACAACATACGCTGTAAAGTGTGCAACATAGAACTGAAGGTAAACGTTCGTAAAGATTTGCAAAAGCATTGTGAAACGAAAAAGCATAGTGAACGTTTGCCGTTATTTCTCTCATCTGCTCGGTTTACAAACTTTGAGTTTTATAATGATTTGTACGAGAGGATGATATCGGAGAATAGTCCAATACACAAGCTCAGTTATCCACATTTTCAGCGGTTTATGGAAAAATACACATCTAGAAAACTGCCTAGTATAACATCAATGCGTGCAACCTATTTATCGTCTGTATATAAAAAAAACTCTGAATCCATCCGAACAGCTATAGGTAGTAACAAAATATTTGTATCTATAGATGAGACATGGCATGCTGTGGGACGATAAGTTATTGTAGGAGTGATGTCCTCCACTGAACCAGGAAAGAAATTTTTGTTGGCATCAGGAATACTAGAAAAAGTAAACAGTGCAACTATTGTTAATCTTTTTGAAATGCACCTATGTACAACATTGTGCTATGTTGAGCGAACTTTCTCCCAGCACAAGCATATTTTTAGTGAAAACAGAAGGAATTTCACTTTTTCACACTTAAAAATGCACGTTGTTATACAGTATATTGTAACGGACTACAGTTTGTATCAGAATAATGTACGTAACTCGATTGCAAATACTTGTGTGTAATTTACTAACTCGTCGGTGTTGAAAATATGTGTAAGTAATGTTGTAAAGATGTAACTAATCAAGGCATATGCTACGCGCATACACGCTATAGGCCTACGGCAGTGGTAACCTGTAGAAACGTTGCATTTTTGCTCCGCCGGTCTATACCAGAGTGCTGTCGCTGGACTGCTCGTATCAACTAGTAAAGACAGGTACTTTATACACCAGTACCAGTGAATCTCGTGGCGAACTGGGACAAAGTGTCGTCCCTAATCATAATTGCCTAATGAGATGAATGGCTTATTGCTGGAGTGCAGTTTCCGGTAGAATTGTCTGGTAGCTTGTAGCAGATGAGTGTGGAGATAGTCGACCTGTAGATCTTCATGGATTTGTGTAGTAGTGGTGAACCAATCGCAGGCATGGATGATGCGGAGAGCTCTGTTTTGCGCTGTTTGGAGTGGCTTGAGGGTAGTCCGAGGTGCATAGAACCAGGCGGGAGAAGCATAAGTCAGAATAGGAAGAATTAATTGCCGATAAAGATTTGTTTTCTGTTTTAAACTGAGCACTGGAGATCTGAGTAGCGAATAGATTTGAAAGGTCCGAGCAGTAGCTTAGCAGTAGTGGATTTGATATGTTGTGTCCAGAGTAAACGGTTGTCTACGGTAACTCCTAAATATTTAACTTGATCAACATATTGTAGAGACTGACCATATAATATGCTAGAGTACTGATGGTGAACGGATAGTCAGCTTGAAACCACCGTAACGCAATCTATCGGTTCCCAACATTACAAGCCTAGTTATCACTATTACTTACTTACTTACTTACAAATGGCTTTTAAGGAACCCGAAGGTTCATTGCCGCCCTCACATAAGCCCGCCATCGGTCCCTATCCTGTGCAAGAGTAAGCCAGTCTCTATCATCATATCCCACCTCCCTCAAATCCATTTTAATATTATCCTCCCATCTACGTCTCGGCCTCCCTAAAGGTCTTTTTCCCTCCGGTCTCCCAACTAACACTCTATATGCATTTCTGGATTCGCCCATACGTGCTACATGCCCTGCCCATCTCAAACGTCTGGATTTCAAGTTCCTAATTATGTCAGGTGAAGAATACAATGCGTGCAGTTCTGTGTTGTGTAACTTTCTCCATTCTCCTGTAACTTCATCCCGCTTAGCCCCAAATATTTTCCTAAGCACCTTATTCTCAACCACCCTTAACCTATGTTCCTCTCTCAGAGTGAGAGTCCAAGTTTCACAGCCATATAGAAGAACCGGTAATATAACTGTTTTATAAATTCTAACTTTCAGATTTTTGGAGAGCAGACTGGATGATAAGAGCTTCTCAACCGAATAATAACACGCATTTCCCATATTTATTCTGCGTTTAATTTCCTCCCGAGTGTCATTTATATTTGTTACTGTTGCTCCAAGATATTTGAATTTTTCCACCTCTTCGAAGGATAAATCTCCAATATTTATATTTCCATTTCGTACAATATTCCCGTCACGAGACATAATCATATACTTTGTCTTTTCGGGATTTACTTCCAAACCGATCGCTTTACTTGCTTCAAGTAAAATTTCCGTGTTTTCCCTAACCGTTTGTGTATTTTCTCCTAACATATTCACGTCATCCGCATAGACAAGAAGCTGATGTAGCCCGTTCAATTCCAAACCCTGCCTGTTATCCTGAACTTTCCTAATGGCATATTCTATAGCGAAGTTAAAAAGTAAAGGTGATAGTGCATCTCCCTGCTTTAGCCCGCAGTGAATTGGAAAAGGATCAGATAGAAACTGACCTATACGGACTCTGCTGTATGTTTCACTGAGACACATTTTAATTAATCGAACTAGTTTCTTGGGAATACCAAATTCAATAAGAATATCATATAATACTTCCCTCTTAACCGAGTCATATGCCTTTTTGAAATCTATGAATAACTGATGTACTGTACCCTTATACTCCCATTTTTTCTCCATTATCTGCCGAATACAAAAAATCTGATCAATAGTCGATCTATTACGCCGAAAACCGCACTGATGATCCCCAATAATTTCATCTACGTACGGAGTTAATCTCCTCAAAAGAATATTGGACAAAATTTTGTACGACGTCAACAGAAGTGATATTCCTCGAAAGTTACCAAAGTTGGTTTTGTCCCCCTTTTTAAAAATAGGTAGAATTATGGACTCCTTCCATTGATCTGGTACAATTTCCTTTTCCCAAATAGCAAGTACAAGTTTATAAATTTCGCTATATAATGCACTTCCACCCTCTTGTATTAATTCTGCTGGAATCTGATCGATACCTGGAGACTTGTACTTTTTCAGATTTTCTATCGCAATTTCGACTTCTGAAAGCGTGGGTTCGGGTATAAATGGCTCAGCAGTTTGTATTTCAATTTCGTCCCGATCATTTCTATTTGGCCTATGTACATTTAGTAGTTGCGCAAAATAGTTTTTCCATCTGTTTAGGATTGATGGAGAGTCTGCAAGCAAGTCACCATTCTCATCCTTGATCACGTTTACCCTTGGCTGATATCCGTTCTTAAATTCCTTTATACCCTTATATAAATCTCGAATGTTTTTATTCTTACTATTTGTTTCTACCTCATTCAGTTTTTCCTTCAAGTAACCTCTCTTTTTATTCCTAAGTGTACGACTTGCTTCCCGTCTTTCATTGAAATAATTATCTCTCTTCTCCTCAACTGGATCCTGTAAGAATTTCAATTTTGCCTGTTTCCTTCTTTCTACTACCATGCAACAATCTTCATCAAACCACGGTTTCTTTTTCTTAGTTTCATAATAACCTATGCTCTGCTCAGCTGCAATTTTGATACTATCTCTGATATTTTCCCACACGCTATTAACATCTAATTCTTTCTCAACTTCGTCGGAACTTTCTAAAGTGGCAAACCTATTCGAAATTTCGACCTGATAATTTTGCTTAGCTTCCTCGTCCTTTAATTTCAAAATATTGAATTTAGTAATATTAACTTGTTGCTCTACTCGCTTGGCTACTGATAATCTTTCTCTTAATTCTCCAATCACCAAATAATGGTCAGAATTACAGTCTGCACCCCTGAAAGTTCGAATATCTACTATACTAGTATGTCTCCGTTTATCTATCAAGATGTGATCAATTTGGTTGTGTGTCAATCCATCTGGAGAAGTCCAAGTATATTTATGTATATCCTTATGGGGGAATGTTGTACTTTTGACAATTAAATTTTTCGATGTGGCAAAGTTGACTAATCTAACTCCATTGTCACTACTAATTGCGTGTAGGCTCTCTTTTCCAATAGTTGGTCTAAAAACCTCCTCCCGTCCTACTTTAGCGTTGAAATCCCCCAATAAAATTTTCATGTGATATCTAGGGAACTGATCAAAAGTATGTTCCAATTCTTCATAGAAGCTATCCTTTATATAGTCGTCTTTCTCTTCTGTAGGGGCGTGAGCATTTATAACCATGATGTCGCACCATCTACCCTTGGGTACTAAATATGATAACCTGTCACTGATAAATTCGACCTTTTTTACTGCTGATTTTATTCTTTTATGTACAAAGAATCTTGTTCCTAATTGGTGATTATTGTTTCCTTCCCCATAATACAACAAGTAATCTCCTATTTGTGATATGCCATTCCCATCTAACCTAACCTCTTGTACTCCCACAAAGTCTATTCTATATCTAGCTAGTTCTTTTGCTACTAATGTTACCCCTCCTGTTCTATAAAGACTAGTTACGTTCCAAGTGCCAAATCTCAAAACCTTATTCCTTTGCTGTGGTCGTGCCAGAGAATCAGTCCTATTCCGAGGCTTACTGTAGGAATTCGTAACAAGCTGTTTTTTACGGTGATGGGTTGTTAGCCCTTCGCCCAACCCCCAAGCTGGAGGACCACCCCTTATCGGCTGTCCACGACTGCTTATTCAATATATTCGCAGCTACCCTCCATATCTGGAGGCCGTCTCCTCTATCCGTAACCTGAGGACGCGCCATGCCGTGGTGATAGGGACCCACCATACATGGAGTTATCACTATTACGTTAAAATTTTCAGGAAAATAACATTGAGATTATAATTTAAAATTATATGACATTGATGAGTGTAACACATGTTAAATTACAATTATTGACTTTAAAAAAAAAGTAAGTTAAGCATGAGCACATATTTAAAAATAATTGTTTGTGTGTGATGTGATCAAGATTAATATTTACGTCGTAACATATTATTATGTTATTTTACTGTACTATCTTTGGCCGTGTGCGAGCGTATCGTCAGCTGACGGTACGCTCGCTTGAGAAGAATCATCTGAGCGCTAGGTTACCGCGTATAAAACAGCGAACGAACGCACTCTGTCAATTATCGTTTCGTTTTTGTTTGTCGGACTGTTTCAAACATCCTCGCAGTTTTCAAATAACAAGTTTTAATAATCATGGAAGAAAAAAAGAAAAGAGCACCGAACTTCTCACAGTTCGAAGTGGGAATTCTTTTAGAACTCGTCAGCAATTCTGCATCCATATTAGAGAATAAAAGTACTGACGGAAGTTCTCTAAGAGAAAAGCAGGCTACCTGGTTGGGTTTAACCTCACAATTCAACATGAGTTATACATGTTTACATAATTCCACATAATTTGTAACGTAATTTATACAGTGGTTATTTCATATTATTGATAATAATTGGGAAAATTTCAGTATACGGATACCTCACTGACAATTATCTTGAAATAGGCTACTAAAAAGAGCAGATTTGTATGTGTTTGTCGAATTCTCATCATCTTGCTTACGAAAAAACACATTTCAGTGCCAATAATTTATTTGGGAAAATTTCAGTGTACGGATACCTCGCTAACAATTATTTTAAAATAATAATAAAAAAAAACAATTCGTCTGTGTATGTCGAATACGCATCATCATGCATACGAAAAGGAAGTTTTTAGTGCCAATTTATTTTGTGTGCATAAGGTTGGAATTTTGGAGTAAGAGGGAAAGGAAAGTAGGTAGGTCTACCCTTGTTCTGAAATTTATCCATTTATTTTGTGTTCACAAGGTTGGAATTTTGGAGTAAGAGGGAAAGAAAGGTATCCGTGTAATTTCTCTTAATTCAATCGCAAATAGCCTAATTGTCCAAAACGTCATGTAGATCCTAATAGTTTCAAACGGCAAATCTATAGCTAATAAGTGATAATCTCGCATTCTACAAAATGATCATTTAGTTTTACTATATTATTACCGGCATAGAATAACTACTTTATTATTATGTTAACAAAATTGGACAGTTAAGCCTAAATAATATTTTGTCCTCAAGTGAAGTCCCGATCTTCCAAAGCAGAAGCATATATAAAACATTAGTCTATTTTGAGAAAAAAAAACATTTTTATTATTCATCTACAAACTTACTCTTTCTACAATAACACCAATTCTGTTATTTCCGCAGTGATTTGCGTGTTCAAGATACATAACTTCATTTTCAATTCCATCAAGTACGTCAAATCGTGCCGCCATTTTGGTTTTCTCGACTTGACCATGTTCAATTCAAGATAATCGGTCCCACACCAGTGATCAAATTTGATCATCATCAACTCGCTTGTTTAACTGTGATCGAGATTGATACTCCGCAAATTGGCGTTGAAGATGGTCAAGTGCCGACTTAACCATGGTCAAATTTTAATCGAGAATGGTGCACACGGGCACTTGAGTGACAAGACTTCGAGGTTCAGGATACGGCTGAGGAAATACAACTGATAGCGGAGTATAGGGCGGAGGTGGAGGGAACAGTCTAGGGCTTGTTTACTTTTTCCACCTATCAGAACCCACCTGCGGTGACTGAGTGGTCAGACATTCAGTCTGTGACGCAGACAGTCCGGTTTCGAGTTCTGGTCAGTGAAAAATCTATAGAGACACTTGTAGCGGACAAGGTTGCAGATGGAATTTTTCTCGGTGTTCTCACATTTCCCCATATTAGACATTTACATCATTCCGTCAACATTTCTCCATTCCGTCATCATTCCATAGAATTCTCCGATTGTCGGCTGGCGACGCACGGAAGGGCCTGGCCTAGGGACGAGTGGGGTCATCTATACTCTTTATATAAGGCCTCCATCTTTTCATAACTTCGTGGACAATTTTAAAGTTTTTTTTTATAACATGCGAGATGTGAATCTTGATTTTGAGATCTAGTGCACACCTAGTGATAAAAGAAGTTACGTTTTTGAAAAAGAAACTACGAATTTCAGTATAAAAATTCCAACGAAGACTGCAGGACTGCAGGAAAGTTCTAAACGGACAAAATAACTGGTATTTATAAAAAAAAAATAGAGGATTTTTTCGACATCACATACGAAGATGCTCTGCAGGTGATTAAAATCGAAATCTAGGTACCTACATCTGGGATATTTTTAATTTTCTGGACAGTTACGTTGCATGACAAAGATGACAAATATTTCTGGAATAACTATGATAAATAGACTTCGAAGTTGAGGCACATATCTCGTAGTTGATACAGCGTCGTTAAATAACCAACTAACAAAAAACTAAAAAAAAAATAAAATAAAAAATTGAGGCACATAGATTATGAAGATACGTGCACACAGCATAAAGCAGTGTTTACAGAGCAGTTCGCGAGGTAGTCCTCTAACATTATACACACACTTTATCACATCTTTGGAAGAACATAGCGATTTTTCCTTACGTTGTCATTCTGTCTTTCAATATTCTGCCTGAAAGCTGAGCTAAGCTGTTGCTTAATTTCTGTTCTTCCAAGGACTGATAAATCTAGGCAAGCATTTTTATGAGCAAAAGACTCCTCATGCGTCTCAATTTTCTGTGTCAAATGGCTTAAATGTGACACACCAGTCCATGTCCAGCTCGTATATTTACCCTTAGCAAATAGCGGGCACGGGAAAGAAAATAATTTATTTGTAGATTCACAACCGCAAATTCAGCTGTTTCTTTAATATATTTTTACATTAAAAGCCCTGCAAAATATCTTATCTCGGCTTGTTTATGCTTGTTTTAAATCAAGTAGAGGTAACGGCCTTCCAAGCTTCTTTATTTTACACTTATCTTCCAAGATTAAAACTGAAAAAAATGTTTGTAAAAGATATTGAACACTATTCATTTTGTTTGGAAACGAATACTGGTCACACTCATAGATGAATATATTAAGACTAAAAGACCAAGAACGATCATTCTAACGTTTCCGCCATAGGGTGTTCGCTGTCTCACTATTACGTCACTGGATAGCTGCGCTCAGCGCAATGCGCAGTACGCTGGTATTTTTACCAGCGCATGCAAGTGTTTCACCTGCAGCATTCCCCCCTTACCTTTCGCCCCGCACGCAATTCCAGAAGCTGGCTCGGTGAGGTGCAGAGGAGAAATTGAACCTCGTAAGCATGTTTTTGAGCTCTGCAATTCACAGGTTTTCATACGACAAAAATACATCAGAGCGCAAGTAAACTTACATAAAGATGAGCAAGAAACAAAAACTGATTGAATAAATTTATTTATAATTTACACTAACAATTGGATTATTTTTCCTTGTTTTTGTTGGTGGTTCTCTGAACCATTGAACGCATAGGACGCACCGCTACTGGTATGATCGTATGTTCTCGTGAAGGCTTTGTGAAAAAACATACGAGTCATATCCATTTTTGATAGCGCAATTTCTTTATCGAAGATTATTGGTGAACTAGTACGTATACAGAAAATTACAATTCAATAATATGAACGAAGAAAAATTAATAAAGTTTGTTCAAAATTATCCACTATTATATGACAAAACACAAAAGTACTACTGTAATAATTACTCCCGTGATAATGTTTAAAGCGAAATAAGTAAATTAACGGTAGGAAATGTCAGATAAAAGTTAAAATCCAAAGCAGTGCTAAAGAACGAAATTTTGCTTCACCTCTCAGAATGTAGTCAAATAAAGTGAGCATTCTCCATGTATTCAATATTTCCTTTTCTTGTTTTGGATATTTATTTCTTCTCTTTCCGCCTCTTGACATAAACTGTGCTAAAGCCATTATGCGATCCATTTTAATCTGTACACGCTTCGGTTCTGTTCGATTTCACTAGATGTGAGCGCTGGCAGGCGTTCCGTTTCGATTCGATTCCACTAAGTGGGAGCGGGCCTTAACGCTGTTCGACAGCGACATCTAGAGACCTTGGTTGCTGCAAGCTTGCATGGACTTCATTAATTTGTTGTGAAGTGCTATTATCCTTTCCTTTTCGAGAATGATTCGATCCGTTCAGCTCATTGAACTTAATCAGCCTTTCTTAATTTAAGAGAAACTGCTTATCTCCTTCAATTTTAATCACCTGGAGAGCATCTTCGTATGTGATGTCGAAAAAAATCCTATAATTTTTTTTTCTATAAATACCCGTTATTTTCTTTTAGGTCTGACTTCTCCGTTTAGAACTATCCTGCAGTCCTCTATATTCTTTATATAAGGCCTCCATCTTTTCATAACTTCGTTGGAATTTTTATACTGGCATTCGTAGTTTTTTTTTTCAAAAACTTAACTTCTTTTATCACTAGGTGTGCACTAATCTCAAAATCAAGATTCACATCTCGCACGTTATAAAAAAAATTAAAATTGTCTATTTAATAGTAATTTTGCACCAACAATTTCATTTTTATCATGGCCTATGAGACAGATTTTTCACGTTCTGTTGTTTCCATTTTTATTGTAACTTGAGACACGGCAATTGAGGAATTTAGCTCGATGTAGAAAGAAGAGAACACTAGTTACTTTCTTGTTTCTTCAAGCAAACGCTGTGAATATTCGTCTATGCGAAACATTTTATTACATGTATACATTCTGAATGCTTTAAAACTTTAATCTAACGCTTTTATTATCCAAACATACAATAGTGAAATATTGGTGGGGTAATTACGACCACCCTTACTCCGAAAATTATCCTCCCGCTAGCTTCAAAGTGGATGCGGCACCACTTACGTTTGTGGGACTGAGTTCTTATTTTATACAGAGACATCATTTTATTTTTACTTCAATATTTATTGTACCTGAGTTTTTGAATGTACTTCACTCCCACCCCTTCTACTAATGAAGTTCAACCGTCCTCCACACAGATCTAAGACCGCATAATATACCGTCATAGTAGACTCACGGTCATAGTAAACAGTACGTTCCAAAAATATGTTCGCGTTTTCTAGTGACGGAAGAGCTTTCAATATTGAATCATTTTCGCACAGGTACTATCGTCCATTTGCCTACGTCGTAACCCGGTTTCCCCCACCTGCTTTTATTCGCCAGCTAGTGGCTGGGCTGTCTTAGCTCTTTTCTGAGAACATTAATTTTTGTTAGGAATTGGACATCTACGTAATATTATACAACTGTTTAAAATAACTTAAATAAAGGGGCCTCGTTAAGTAATTAAGTGTTACGTGATTTACTCCCGTTCTACGACCCTACGACATAACCATTTGGACGGACAGTAGATAGTATGTCTGAGTAATTTTATCTTTTCGGAACGGGCAGAAGTGAAAATTGAATTTACAGTACGTAAGGTACTTTTTTATGAAGTAGGTACAGAATTATTTCAACATGAGTTACTAGTACAAAGAACGAAACTGGTAATTGGGATTAGGTACAATAGTCTATAGTGCCATAATATGCACATTAGAACTGAGACCTGTATCGAAATGAACGGTCACCATTTTAAAAAATGTGTTTAAATATCCATATTATGATTATTTTTCAATTTAACTTCATTCTCTATAGTGTCCGCTAATGTGCTGTAAACAGTATAATATAAACTGCATAATGAATACGTCCGCATGGATAGCTCAGTTCGTAAGTAAAAACACGCATTGTTAATACTGTACTGTATTTTGATTAAACAAAAACCTAATGAAAATGTTCAAACTTGAAAGCGCGATATTTCCTAGTTTACGTAAATGTATGAACTACTTTTCTTCCCTCCTATACCTAGTAAAGTGATTTGTTTGTATATTACGCCAGTATCATCGAACTCCAGTCGTGGAAGGGGGTAGCAAACTGCGTTGATCCAGAGGTATAGGCAAGTTAATATTAAAAATCTTAGTAAAAATAAAATGATGTCCCTGTACTATTTGTTTTTGCATGTTAATGAATAAATTGAGGAGGCTTCTCATAAAAAAATTCGAAATTCGAAAAATAAAGTCCACCCTAGAAACTGCGCGTGAGAGCTCATCTACCAACAGTCAAGTTGCCTCTTCGTGACAAGGAACTAAACTACTCAGTCAGTGGGTAGACTATATCGGATACAGAGCAAGTTTTATGTGTGAATATGTCGCTGATAAAATTGTTGTTAAGATAAAAATCAACAGTGACAATTAACATCTCTTCCTTCCAGATACCCTGAAAATCCGGTATATCCTCACTGTGCTGGGACACCTGGGAGTACGGTAGCCATCTTGTATGCATTGAGAGCAAACATGTCGGTTGCCACAGTAACCATTGTGCTCTATCATTCGCTACTCACTGCTTATACGCCCGCTTTCATTTGTGCTGCGTATAACTCGACATTTTGAATTCTCTCTCGTAACTCAACTTCACGTTCGAATTTTTTCAATTTAACTTGCTGACTGCTGTTGCTCAATCTTCATGTATTTGTTTCTATTATATTTAGTATGTATTTTTGTGGATTTCTTACTATTGTAATAAATGTATATATTTAAATAAAAAAATGAGATCATAACTTGGTTTGTTGTGCATCATTTGACACTACTGCAAACGTTCTATCGCTTCGCATTCTCGCATTACACTGCCTCAGATGCAGTGCGACCCGCCAATCTTTGCCTCATTTTCCTTCTCCAGCGTATCTCTAGATGACTTCACCCGCTCTAACTCAAGGTCATGTTGAATACATTGATCCTTTGTCTGTTGATCGCCGTTTACTTCATTGGAATATGTCATGTATAGAAATTACAGAGGACAAATCTCGCCTGAAAATGTGTCCGTCATCTTTCTGGGATGGCACCCTAGTACTGGACCGAACTTAGTAGAGTATTTACGTCAAAAATTCCCCAAGGAACGCATTTGAGTCGGTTAGAGTCATAACTCACTTGTTCCAAAAATGAAAATTTTCAGAAATAAGGGAAAACATATTTGTAACACTTGGAGTCCATTTACTTCACAATGAAGGTTAATAGATGAAAGAGCAATGATTAAAAACTACTATTCAGATTTGTAACCGTATTTATTTATACGGGAGTAATAGTAATATACGTTACAAGAGCGGTATGTTGACGTTTTCATGTTCGAGGAAAAGATTGAAAAAGCGAAACGTAGTTGAGCTTTTTTAATTTCCGAGAACATGAAAACAAACATACCATTCGTGTATCGTACATTATTTTGTGCGAAGATCGTTTATTACATACCTGAAAGACGAATTTCTAATTAGTTGCAATGAAATCTCCATCTTGGTTTCTGTTTAATGACGCAACTTCGGAAAACCAAAATATCTTTCTTCAACATTGTTGCTATAAAATGTTTTCTGTGTTTACTATACTCCAGCAGGCCGTGATATACGTCTGTCTTTTTTTCCCCCAGTCTATAAATGCGAACTTAAAACAAACGGTAAGGTTATGTAATGATTTATTTTTCATTTTAATATTTTAACAATATTATTTATACATACTAGGTTCAAAAAGTTCCCGGAATTTGCTAGCATCATAGAAACAACGTACCTTAAACACTATTCTACAGCATTCCCTTCAAAATAGTTGCCTTCCGCAACAACACACTTTTGCCAACGCGTGTAGAGTTCCTGGAAGCAGGCCTGGAAGCCATTTTGTGAAACCCGTCTTAGTGCTCTCGTCGCGTTTGCGATAACCTCTTCAGCATTGAATCTCCGTCCTTTCAGATGACTTTTCAGACGGGGAAACAGAAAGTAATCAGGTGGTGAGAGATCAGGAGAGTATGGTGGATGATCCAAAGCAGTTATGTTGTGCCTGGCAAGAAAATTCTTTACAATAATTGCGCGATGAGCAGGTGCATTGTCATGCATAAATAACCAGTTGTTTTCTACCCACTTTTCTGGACGTTTCCTTCTCACTGCGTCCCAGAGGCGACGGAGGGTTTCTACGTACAATTCTTTCGTTACAGTACGACCTTCTGGAATGAACTCATGGTGCATGAGACCCTGAGAGTCGAAGAAAACTTTCAACATAACTTTGCTTTAAGTGTGCTTAAATGCGACAGGCTTATGTCAGTAGATTTACTGGCATGTGAAAGAACTCCTGCGGGACAAAATTCCGGCACATCCGGCGATGCTGATATAACCTCTGCAGTTGCGAGCGTCGTTAAATAAAACATAACATTTAAAATAACTTTGCCTTTGGAAGTGTCCCTAGGAAATTTTTGCTTCCGAGGAGATGTTTTCGATTTCCACTCAGATGACTGTCGTTTAGGGACTGGGTCGTACAAGTAGCACCAGTTTCATTTTGTTTAAGAAATCACCATCTTCATCAGCCATACTGATCATGTCCCCAGCAAAACACAGAACTTGATGTTTGTACTTTGCCCTGTGGACATAATTACAAAATGCGACGAACAAACAAAACACTATGATAAACAATTGCCTACAACTCAAAACCAATAATTGCCATTATCAGCAAACTTTAAGGAAATGACATCATGAATGTTACCAACAAAACAAATGTATAATATCCCTTGTTATATATTAATACGAAAAATGGTAGTAAAATTCCGGGAACTTTTTGAACCTAGTAGTATAACATATTGCAGTAATAACATCGGCATCTGGAATCTTGTTGATTTTTTCACGGCTTCCTTAATGTTACTTGTATCAGGAATGCAATAAGTTTCGTGGAGTAGTAGACTTTACTTAATTTTTGAAAATATTTAAAAACAATAATTAACATTGCAATTTAGGTGAAATTGCAATGGTAAGTTTCCAATTTATAATTATTACTATGTTAAAGATCTCTAAAAATAATATGTTAAAAGCCTAAAGCAGTAAAATGAATGTCGCGCTTAAGCGGTAAGAAGAGGGAAATTGTTATGTGTGTTACGTTGGGAATACTGAATGTGGTATTTCACACTTACCGCGTATTGGTTCTGTGCGGAAAACAAGCAAATACGCACGATCTCGCACAAAAGTTATTTAGCTTTAAATTATGGATCATACGAGTTTTGACAATGACCTTTGGATCATGAGTGTTCTGAGAGTGCTTCGTTTGGAACATGTGAGTTAGAAAGTGACCAGTTGGGATCATGTGAGATTTTACGTAACAAATTGAAATATTACATAAGAACATTAACTCAAGCTTATTTTTAAATTCAATGTAAAAGAATACGTGTCCAATTATTAAATTTTTCAGTTGAGTACATTTTACAAAATAATATAGTACAATATAAATGGAGGAGTCCAGTTAGAGAGATGGATAAGTCACAAATCTTGGAATAGGGAAATTAAATATTCTCAGAACAGTCTGAGAATTTATGGTGGAAATTTAAATTTCAGTGGGCTAAGCTATTGCCAGAATTATTGCAATTATGACACAACATTCTTACTTACTTACTTACAAATGGCTTTTAAGGAACCCGAAGGTTCATTGCCGCCCTCACATAAGCCCGCCATCGGTCCCTATCCTGTGCAAGATTAAGCCAGTCTCTATCATCATACCCCACCTCCCTCAAATCCATTTTAATATTATCCTCCCATCTACGTCTCGGCCTCCCTAAAGGTCTTTTTCCCTCCGGTCTCCCAACTAACACTCTATATGCATTTCTGGACTCGCCCATTTACTGTAGGAATTCGTAACAAGCTGTTTTTTACGGTGATGGGTTGTTAGCCCTTCGCCCAACCCCCAAGCTGGAGGACCACCCCTTATCGGCTGTCCACGACTGCTTATTCAATATATTCGCAGCTACCCTCCATATCTGGAGGCCGTCTCTTCTATCCTCAACCTGAGGACGCGCCATGCCGTGGTGATAGGGACCCACCATACATGGGACACAACATTCTAGAGACGAGAAAACTACATTTTCTTAGAAAAGCGGGTTCTCCCCTTATTTGAGTCGACCCCTCAATTTACAACCTATAAAAGAAATACTGATTATAAATTTTATTAAAATTCAAATTTTCGTTACTACGTTCCTTTATATCACAAGAATAATATCTGCTTCCATGAATTCGCACATATGTTCAGTATTGTCCAGCTGATTATTATTCACGGCACCATCAATGATATACATGTAGAATTTGAATATATTACAATTGTGATAAAACACTAGGCTCTGCTTAATTTACCAATACATTAGTAGGAGTCAAGCAGAATCAGAAAAGAATATTAACCTTGCTAATCGGGCCTGGTTTCTTTTCGTTATTTCTGGAGCTGCTACACATTTCCGTGATCGTCCTCTTTCTCCAACCGGTAATACGTGCTCTACCATAATATTAAGCTTACAAAATGCTCAATTACAGCTGCTAAATTCACTGATATTTATAAAAATAACAAGGCACATGCAAGATACTCATCCACAACCCTATTCTACACAAGAGGAAGTGGAGAAGCGGGAGGGAAATACTGATCGGTGATTGGTCGAGAAGCGCTATACAACAGAACTCACAAGATCCAGTGGATCATGAGACTTTTGACAGAAACCGGGAAGTTTGTCGCCTGTTTACACAAGCATCATGAAAGAAATGTGAAAAATTAATCTCTGAATCGTGTTTTACGCAGATAACCGCATGGGAATATAACGGTATCTCAATTTTTCATTTTTTGGAGCATGTGAGTTATGACTCTAACCGACTCATTTGTACTTAAGTTTGTGTCAGTATATACAATTTTTCCTATTTCTGTTGAATATGTATTCAGAATATGTGTAGAGAACAGCCAATATGTTAGAATAACATTCGGTAAAATATTTTTTTCGTAAAATCTCGCAGACACAAGTCCAATGTCAGTAATTTTTTGTAACCATTATGCCTGTACATAGACCTAATAGATTATTTCATAGTATAGGACACAATGAACAAAAATAACAAACATATTGGAAAGAATACTTTTACATAAAAAAGAATGGTCACAAATGGAAAATTCTTGATTATGAGCAATACAATTCTGTGTTAGAAAGCGAAGTCGGTAAACACAATTTTAATGCAAATATAAACAATTCCATGAGAGACAACAGTCCTGAAAAAAAACACACAAATCATTTTAAGGCAAGACTCATATTACTGAAACTTGATATACGAGGCAGCATTGTAAAGTTCTTTTTGGGACGATGTGACTAGTATATTGTACTTACTCATATTGCTGACATCCATCGTAATTAACGAAGACCACAATTTATCTGTCTGCAACGTAAACAAAAGAAAATGGAATGCTATTATTGTGAAATAAAGCACACGTGCGGTAAGTGAAATTTTTACAAGCCAACTTTTATTTTGTAATATTGAACGTGATGTTACAGTTTTTAAAATTAAATATTATTTAAGGTGAAAGTATTTGTATTCTTTAATTCTGTAGAACATGAAACATTGCTACATCTGGCGATGTTCCCACATTATCACTTCCACTATTCAAAACCTTGTCCGCAAACTTGATTTTGCTTTGTAGAAAAAACATTGGAAACTTCTACCACAAAGTAACCAGAGACTTTTGTAATATATTATGTATTCCTTATAACAAAATACTCTAACAAATTTATCATTACTTCCAAAAGTTTTTCATGTACCCATTTTTAAATGTACTATATACTAACCCAAACCTTTTTTTTTTTAGACGTCTCCTGTACTAAATTACCACATCCGGATCTAAACGCATCTTCCACTTAACGCATCTTCTGGGACGTTGTCTAATATTTCTTATGTCATTCAGTTATGAAGATAAGATTAAATAAAACTTAAAAAGAGCAACTGCTAAACGTGAGGTACAAAAACATCACATAAAAAATTGGGAGAGTTTGCATCTTTCTTAGAAAATTATGTAACACGACTTCAACCAAAGATAACTTATTAGACAAATATTACATAAACACGAATAAGTAACAAATCTATATATTTAGGCCTACATTTTAGCTCGTATCATTCTGAAGTTACATCTATAACTCATTGCAACAAAATATAGCTTTCAACTTTTCCTAACCGCTTTGTTGATTACATCAGCGTATAGATAATTAAACAGTATGGACACTTCGCGTCGGTACCTTTCATGTAGCAGGACTGATTTCAATGACCTTCAAACCAGTTTGAGCGTGAGATTCTGCTTTCTCCCAGGAGTTGGCACTTACATCACAAAAGCTAGCAGTCGACACAGCGGAAATATAACACATAAATTAATACATCTAGGTACATTATGCACTCAAAATAAATTGGACCGATAAAATAATAAATCCGTCATTATCTATAATGTCTAGACTCTAGAGTTCCTTTATAATGAGAGTTGAGACGTTGACCCCAGCAACAATTAATAAAATATGTAATGATTTGATAGCGCTGAAAATGGAAAAACAAAACTCGTATGAGAAGTAAAACCATATACCTATATTATATTGTATACAAATATTGAACGAATTTGATACATAATTTTATAATGTATTATATTATTTTATAATATAATTTATTATATATAAAATATAAAAAATTATTATTACAACTAGTTTGTCACTGAGAAATAACAAAAAGCTGTTAACTTGAATTTATTTGAAGCAAAGCGTTACTGAATTATGCAATAAGATAGGCAATGTTTGGGTCCTGTGTCTCAACTGTATTCTGCTCGAATACACTAACCTCTAGCGCTTGAAAGTGGAACTAAACGCCGGCGCACAGAGAAACAAAAGACAGGAAAATTCGCTCAGTGTCCATTCTTTACAATCCCTGTTCGCTGATTACATGGTCGGTTTAGACGGCCGTGAAATTGTGGTCATTAATAAAATAGGCTGTAATTTTATGGATAATAATTTTATTATTTCTTAACGGTTCGAAGTTCAGACGGCCGTGAAATTTTCATCTTATAGCCTTTCCAACTTGAAATAGATATGTAATGTAAATTTGTGCTATAGTATCAAAAACATTGTATAATACACATTCGTAAAGTTCCTTTTTTATCCTTCGTGTGTTTGCGAAACTCGACTTCGCCTCGTTTCATAAACTCTACACTTTTATAAAAAAGAGATTCTTTACTGACTTGTATTATAAATAACGAATATGTTCATAATCAGTTAATCACTCTTTACGTCTATACATTTAGCGTAATGATCATGAAGTAATTCTACGACTTTTAAGTAATTTTTGCTTTTGTCAGAAAATCATACTTCCATAGGAATTATCACTGCTTCATTCGATGAATGGAAAAGTTGCACATCATTAATTTCTTTAGTAAAGTTGCCAATTTCAATGTAAAGTAAGCAGTATTTATCTCTTCATACACAACACAGAAATAATCTTTACAATGCCAATGTTTGGACATACGAGAATGTAGTTACTTAAGCGCCCCGTATCTGACTGAAAAAGAATAGGTCACATGATAGTGTGTAAATACTCAACTTCGAATCTCAAGGCTAACATAGTGCCTGAAGTAAAATCACCTATTAACTGAAGCTGTATCTATTACAGTTCTATTCCCATTTTAATACCAAAATATTACAGTGCGTCTCAGCCATTTAGATCGGGAAATTGGGCGGCCGCGTACCGGATAGACAGCCAGGTCTCTACCGCTGAACGAGGATGCATACTATCGGGAGTTAACTGGGGAGGGGGGGATAGGGATATGTAATCGGCGGAAGTCAAAAGGAGGATAGCAATAGCAAAGGAAGCTTTGAATAGTAAAAGGAACATCATCTGCGAATCTTTGGAAAAAGAACTAGGGCAGACACTAGCGAAGTGCTTTGTGTGGAGTGTGACATTGTATGAGGCGGAGACATGGACATTACGAAGAAGTGAAGAGAAGCGAATAGAAGCATTCTAAATGTGGATATGGAGAAGAATGGAGCGTGTGAAATGGACAAACAGAATAACAAACGAAGTTACGTTGGAAAGAGTGAGTGAAGAAAGAATGATGCTGAAACTGATCAGGAAGAGGAAAAGGAATTGGTTGGGTCATAGGCTGAGAAGAAACTGCCTATTGAAAGATGCACTGGAAGGAATAGTGAACGGGAAAAGAGTTCGGGGCAGAAGAAATAAGATGATAAATGACATTAAGATATATGAAACATATGCGGAGACAAAGAGGAAGGCAGAAAATGGGAAGACTGGAGAAAATTGGGTTTGCAGTGAAAGACCTGTCTTTGGACAGAACACTGAGAATGAATGAATGAATGAATGAATGAATGAATGAATGAATGAATGAATGAATGAATGAATGAATGAATGAATGAATGAATATGGGTTAGATGAGGGGATTGCTACTATAGTCCGATGTAACAAGGTTAGTGGTTTAGTTGAAAGGATTATTTAAGTGATATGAAGCCGAGGAATGTGAAAATTATTTAAGTATATTTTCTCACCCGTGTGTAGTGTGGGGGATACCGAAGTTTCACATTATTATTATTATTATTATTATTATTATTATTATTATTATTATTATTATTATTATTATTATTGAAGGAAAACAAGAATTGATATTGTAAAACAAAATACTTAAATTACAATAATTGAAGACATTACAAAAACAACCCTTGTCAAAATTGCTATTTTTCCAGAGAACAATAAAAATAAATAGAAAACATGTCAGCTGTTTCCGTACAACTGGTGTTTATCCTTATGACTATTGCACCTGACATTTGTCATTTTTGGAGTCTATAAACATTTTAGTCCCGCGCCGTGGCGTCGTGGTCTAAGGCATCTGCCTAGGACTCAAGTTACGGAATGCGCGCTGGTTGGAATCCTCATGGGGGAAGAAATTTTCTCATGAAATTTCGGCCAGTGTACGGGACCGGTGCCCACCTAGCATCGTGATGCACTTGGGGACCTACGATAGGTAGCGAAATCCGGTTGCGAATACCAGCTATAACGGCTGGGGGGATCATCGTGCTAACCACACGATACCTCCATTCTGGTTGGATGATCGTCACCTCTGCTTCGGCTTGTGGGCGTGAGGCCAGCAGCCGGCTGGTCGGTCTAGGCCCTTCACGGGCTATAGCGCCACGGATTATTATTGTTATTATTATTATTATATTATTATCGCCTTTTGAAGAAGCGGATGTGAAATAAAAAAAAAACGGAAATATTCAACCGAATGTGTGGTACAATAACTAGAACTTTAAAAAACAAGGCAAGGAAGGAAACAACGTTGAAGTTTTATAAGACAATGGCAGTACCAGCGGGTTTATATGGAGCAGAATCGTGGGTTCTCACCAATAGAGATAAATGTAGAATTCAAGCTTCAGAAATGCTGTTCCTTCGCTCAGTGATGGGTGTAACAAGGAGGGACAGAATACGAAACGAAGAAATCAGGCAATCACTGAATATCTACAACTTAAACAACAAAATTGTGGAATATAGACAGAATTGGAGATCCCATGTAGAACGAATGGGTATCAACCTAAAGGCTTCCGTAGTATTGGTAGACCAAGAAAACGATGGCAAGACCAAGAATAAGGAATATGTATGAAGTTCGCAACAGGTCGAGAGGCCTAAAGCGTGATGATGATGATTTTTATTTTATTGGGTTATTTTACGACGCTGTTTCAACATCTAGGTTATTTAGCGTCTGAATGAAATGAAGGTGATAATGCCGGTGAAATGAGTCTGGGGTCCAGCACCGAAAATTACCCAGCATTTGCTCGTATTGGGTTGAGGGAAAACCCCGGAAAAAACCTCAACCAGGTAACTTGCCCCGACCGGGATTCGAACCCGGGCCACCTGGTTTCGCGGCCAGACGCGCTGACCGTTACTCCACAGGTGTGGACTTATGATGATGATAATGATGATGATGATATTATTATTATTATTATTATTATTATTATTATTATTATTATTATTATTATAAACATTTGAAATAATAGCAAATGTGTCCTTAACTCAATTTCATTAAAAGTGACTAGGGCTTTTTTTTGTAATAATGTCTTCAATTCGTATCAACAAGTATAATAAAATAAATATGTCAACATTTCTACATACCTAGTGAGTGAATGCGTAGTGCATACCTCTTGAGATAGTACGTCAACGCGTATCCATTAACTACCATTGGTTATAGTATAGGTACATTTTGTATTTGTATGCGTATACGTTTCCTTAATGAATATATTATCCTCTTCACCATTGCCACACAACACCTGACAGAACGAATAACCTGCACTGAACCACAGCCAAACGAACGTCACATTCTCTCTTAGCGGAGGAAGAGTAGGAACCAATCACATGAGCGACTATTTCCCGATCTAGAAGGCTCAGGCTCACTGTAGAAACACCCCCCGCCTTAAATATAGTCCGTGTAATGTCAATCAATCTTTTTGTGTTTCATAGCTCTTTTAGCAAATCGGTATAATGCACTGAACGCGTAATAAATAATCAATATTGAAAGTATCACAAGCACTAAAAGGAACAGTATCACGTCCAGCAGTAGGTACTGGTACCAGTATAGCTCTGTAGATGCAGGACGCAGATGTGGCGCTCCCTTGTGTCTGATGACGTATTCTGTCCAGAACACTGCGCGGTCTAATGCAGAGTCTGCTTGATCTCTAAACACAGCCGACAGTCTTTCCATATTTTCTCTGTAACTGGATAAGGACACAGTCTAATGTAAATAATCAAGTACTTTACCGTGAACATTAGGGAACTTTAACCAGTGTTTTTTTGTCAAAATTGCGAGAACTTCAATATAAGCGTGTTTTTTTTTCTAGTAACCGACACTTTTAATCCACAAAATGTAATATCAGAGAGAATAATGAACAAAACGTTCCACTTTAAACAAACTTGTATATGAATTGTGGTGCGTTTTACTGCACAATGCGGAGCAGATAATCTCAGTTGTCATGAAACTCAGTGTATATTCGCAGCCATATCACTATTAAATGTATGAAGAAAGACAGAGAACAGTTAAAGCACAGTCTAGTGTATACAGTCACGAAGCTTGAGTTTTGAGGGTGCTAGGAACAATAGGCTGTGCCGGTACTATTTCGCATTGTTTGTGATGAGGCGATAGTAGCGATCCTAGTGATTAGCAACTATCTATGGATGCATATTTCCTACGTATTGAGCTTCGTGACTGTACATACTAGACTGTACTTAAACCATCAGTAACTTGCACTTCTGATAATGACAACACAATTCATTCCAAGCTTATTAACTCCAACAGTCTAAATAACCGAGAAAGAGTTTATTATTATTATTATTATTATTATTATTATTATTATTATTATTATTATTATTATTATGTTATTTTACGACTATTTATCAACATCTTAGGTTATTTAGCGTCTGAATGGGATGAAGGTGATGATCCGATGAAATGAGTCCGGGGTCCAGCACCGATACTTACCCAGCATTTGCTCTTATTGGATTGAGGGAAAACCCCAGAAACAACCTCAACAAGATAACTTGCCCCAACCGGGATTCGAACCCGGGCCACCTGATTTTGCGGCCAGACGCGCTAACCGTTACGCAACAGGCGTGGACTATTATTATTATTATTATTATTATTATTATTTAGTCAACTGTCCAAAGACAGGTTTGAACCACATAAGTAACATCGATAAGGCATCATTCATGAGGCAACTAAGCCAGGAGATAATGGGGTAGGGTGGCTAGTTCCTTTCCCCCTCCAATGCATACATCGCCGATTAGCTACATATTCCACTAATCAGACTTCAGATCCATACAAACAATAATTAATTGTTCTTCTTCTGACACATACCGTCAAGTGAGATATACTGCCTGATTATAAATATACATATCAGCCAGAACCTCAATATTATTATTATTATTATTATTATTATTATTATTATTATTATTATTATTATTATTATTATTATTATTTATACTGGCGGAGTTAAGGCCATAGGGCCTTTTCTTACATTCTACCAGGTCATAGGTTTATACACCAGATAAGGAATACAAACGTCTCGGCTAACCGAAAGATGACGACAAAAAACGTGCGTTCTCTACATGATTCTAGAATTCTATTTAAATACTGTATATTCCTGAAAATTGTACGATCTGTGTTTATTTTTCAATTATGTCTATCCTTCCATACATACACTCGCTATTTTGCTCATCTACGATCAATCCAAAACCCTTCAATAAATCTACATGCCCATGAATCATTCCAACCATCTATCAATCAACCCACAAATAAATCAATTAATGATTCCAACCATTAAAGAATTCAATCAGTTGATCAATGTCTCGATAACTCAATCCATCCACCCAACCCAATCCAACAATAAATCCAGCCTCCCAGAAATCAAGCAACTCATCCATCAATCAATAGTTCCGCCCATCAAACAATTGACCCACTCATCAATCCACACGTATTTAAATCAGTCGATTGATGAATAAATAAATCAATCTATAACTCTATCCATCCACCCATTCAACAATCGATCCAACCACGCAACAATAATCCACTCATCTACTAATGAATAGACCCACTCATCAAACAATCTACGGTACTCACTTTTCAGCCAATAAATCAATAAATCGATCAATCGATCATTTAATCAACCAACTAATCAACAAATCCTCCCATTAATCAATCCACCCATCAAGCAATTTAACTACCTGAAATAAATCTATCAGCCAATAAATCAATAAATCATTCCATCCACACATGCATAATTTCATTCACCCATCCATAATATTCCTCCTACTCCATCTATAATTTCATCCAAACATCCTTTATTGCATACGCTCACCCAATGTTCTATCCAACCATTAATAATTCCACCCACCATTCAAACTATCCACCCTTCATCATTACGTCCATTAATAAATAATCACGTTCATTATTACGTCAATAAGTCAAATATTCAATCAATCAATCAATCACTCCATTTATCCGTCAATAAATCTACCCCGATTATACTATCCACTAACCTAGTCGTCATTACACCCATCATACACCAATCTATGAACCATTCATTGAGTGATCTCACCCACCAATCAATTAAATCAATTATTCAATCCTTGCACTTATCCTTCCATCTACCTACACAACCCATCCACTCACACATATTTTCACCCTGACACAAATAATACTTTCAATAGACCAATCGATCAATCAATCAACCATCAATGCACCTAACTATAATTCCATCTATACATTCATCTATCCAGCCACTCACCCATCTTTACATTCTTTCACAAATAATTATTTATATGGATCAATCAATCAATCAATCTACCAACCAACCCATCAGTCTAGTCACTCACCTATAAATAAATAAATGAATGAATGAATGAATAAATGAATAAATAAATAAATAAGTAAATAAATAAATAAGTAAATAAATAAATAAGTACGGTAACTAACTAAGTAAGTATAAGTACAAGTAAGTATAATTAAGTAAGTAAGTAAATAAATAAGTAAATAAATAAATGAGTAAATAAATAAATAATTAAATAAATAAATAAGTAAGTAAATAAATAAATAAGTAAATAAATAAATAAATAAATAAATAAATAAAATTAATGAAATTAAATAAATAAAATAAACAAAATAAAGTAAATAAACTAAATAAACAAAATAAACAAAATAAATTAAATAAACTAAATAAAATAAAATAAATAAATAACTAAATAAATAAATAAAATAAAATGAATAAAATAAATTAAATTAATAAAATTAAATTAATAAAATCTATTTATTAAATTCATCATTATACAATTCAAACATCAACCAATCCAACTACCATCATATATGCATCCCATAATCCAAATCAATTACCCGTGTCATTCCTTGGCAGAGCAATCCATCATCCCAACAATTCACAAGTCGAACAAACCATCAGTCGCAGAATCCATCAGTACAGCAATTCACGACTCAAGAATTTTATAAAATTAATTAATCTATTGATTCATCCATTCGTCTATCGTTGAACAGGAAATTTCCTTCGTCACCTGGCGAGATTTACCATAACTCTAAGTAATAATGGGCTGCTTCGACATGATCTAGGCCTACATCAGGCATGCCCAGCCGAGGCAGATCTAGCCTTCAATCGAGGTGCAACAGTGACGTAGAATATCTTCTTATCAGTATGCCTGCATAGTATTCTGAGATTCTACGTCACTGTTTTACCTCGATTGAAGGCTAGATCTGTCCTGGTTGGACATGCCTGTTTTATATAAATACACAAAACATTACATGAAGCGGGATCAGCGCTTTGCTAGATGCTCACCTCAGACATTACACAGTTGAGCGAGGTTCCATTTCAATAACAAGGACTCCCAAATAACGTGGAAGCACCGCGTCCTATTTGAGCCATATAGGCCCTATACGCTGAACAGTAAGTAAATTCATCAATTTCAGGGGATTATGCTTTGAGATATTTCAAACAAAAAAGTTTAATACAATTTTGCTCGTTTTTACTTTCTTTTCGAGATAAAAATTGTTTTATATGAAACATTTCATAACGTTTTTTGGGAAAGTCATTGATTTCATTCCAAATATGCTCAGTCAATTTAAGAAAACAGCGTATGATAAAATAAACGATTGAACGAATTTTATTTTTGCCCTTTAAATGTACAGAAATTTGATCCAAACATATGCAACTTTTCGTCTGCAAAAGAATTTTACAATGTTACATTATTTTGTTCGGATTAAATTTCTGCATAATTCAGCGCCGGGCATGAGAGCGGCTCCGTGTAGCCGGACTTACATTACAGCTACCTTCCCAGCATTAATATAACAAGAGCCACGGTTGTTCTATCCATTCAGTCTGTCAGTACATAATAGTTTATAAGGATATTATATCATTCATTGTACAGTACTTACTTACTTACTTATTTACTTACTTACTGGCTTTTAAGAAACCCGGAGGTTCATTGCCACCCTCACATAAGCCCGCCATTGGTTCCTATCCTGAGCAAGATTAATCCAGTCTCCACCATCATATCCCACCTCCCTCAAATCCATTTTAATATTATCTTCCCACCTGCTTCTCGGCCTCCCCAAAGGTGCTATTCTTTATATGGTCGTCTTTCTCTTCTGTAGGGGCGTGAGCATTTATAACTACGATATCGCACCATCTACCCTTAAGTACTAAATACGATAACCTGTCACTGATAAATTCGACCTTTTTTACTGCTGATTTTATTCTTTTATGTACAAAGAATCCTGTTCCTAATTGGTGATTATCGTTTCCTTTCCTATAATACAGTAAGTAATCGCCTATTTGTGATATGCCATTCCCATCTAACCTAACCTCTTGTACTCCCACGATGTCTATTATATATCTAGCTAGTTCTTTTGCTACTAATGTTACTCCACCTGTTCTATAAAGACTAGTTACGTTCCATGTACCAAATCTTATAACCTTTTTCCTTTGCTGTGGTCGTGCCGGAGAATCAGTCCCATTCCGAAGCTTACTGTTAGGTTTCGTAACAAGCTGTTTTTTTACGGTGATGGGTTATTAGTCCTTCGCCCAACCCCCAAGCTGGAGGACCACCCCTTATCGGCTGTCCACGACTGCTTATTCAATATATTCGCAGCTACCCTCCATATCTGGAGGCCGTCTCCTCTATCCGCAACCTGAGGACGCGCCATGCCGTGGTGATAGGACTTTGTACAGTATAGACTTTTTAACACTCTTATTAATTTAATGAAATAAACTTCGCTCTACACACATATACACACGGGCGCGCGCGCACACACACACACACACACACACACACACACAAATCTGTAGGCTATATGCACAATGCTTTAACAATTACATAATGATATTAATAATATATACATATGTAATAAAGGATTTAAATCAGAAATTTACTGTCCTTGTAAATTTAACGTTATATTATTGGCTAAGACCACACTGTAGTCCACACCTGTGGAGTAACGGTCAGCGCATCTGGCCGCGAAACCAGGTGGCCCGGGTTCGATTCCCGGTCGGGACAAGTTACCTGGTTGAGTTTTTTTCCGGAGTTTTCCCTCAACCCAATATGAGCAAATGCTGGGTAACTTTCGGTGCTGGACCCCGGACTCATTTCACCGGCATTATCACCTTCATCTCATTCAGACGCTAAATAACCAAAGATGTTGATAAAGCGTCGTAAAATATCCTACTAAAATTAAAAAAAGACCACACTGTACATGAGCCTGGCTCTTACGGTTTTGTTTTATAAATTTAATTTGTACTCACTAGCTAGCTAGTTAAATAAATAAAATAAACGCAATAACAAAATTAATAATAAACATTCTCTTACACCCTTTTTTGTATGAATAAACTATTGTAACAAAATCGTACTTCTATCAATCTGAAATCAATAAATATTTGCTATTGAAACAAAACTTTTTCAAACTCAATAACCAAAATAACTATGTGGTTGTTTTCCGAGACTTATGAGATCGTTTCATTTGCAGAAGTCGTTTAATGTTTGGGACAAATGAATTAGCCATGTTCAAAATATAATTTACGTTTTCATCTGACATACAGCTTTTCAGGCGGATGCATCTTCAAAGTTCGCCATCCTACTGCAGAGTCACCACTGGAATGACAGCGAGTGACGTACAGCAGCCGCGGCGAAAATGCGACTCACGAGCACATTGTGGCTCGCAGTGCTTTTCTCTCGCTTCCTACCCACAACCCCCACCCTCTTACTCACTGGAGTCAAACTCCGTTCTATTTGTATTTGTCTCGGACCTGCGAGTGGCGTATCGTCGCAATATCTCTCTCGAAACCATGTACCTCTATAAAAAACGAAAGTTTCAAGTAGGATGGGAGGATGCATTCCTTTGCTTACAATATGATGAAAATATTATATGTATGATTTGTTCACAAATATTACTAGGAAAACGGTTGTATAACATAAAACGGCATTATAAGTTACTACATGTTACTGATGAAACATTTAAAAGGTTAAGTATTATTATTATTATTATTATTATTATTATTATTATTATTATTATTATTATCATTATCATCTCTGTACGTCGATTCTTTTACAGCAGATGTACGAATAATGCGGTTAGATTTTCAATTTAAACTCACAGATTTACAATGTGACGTTAAATGAAAGCTAGATGTAAGGACTTGACAGATATTGAACTTTTCAAATCTTTGGAAAAAAATAAATATTTGAAGCTTCGTTCTTTCGCTTGCTCTGTTGAAGCCATGTTCGCTGTAACTTACGTTTGTGAAAAATTATTTTCAACAATGAAAATAGTAAAAATCAAATTTACCCGTAGATCACGACTGACAGACAAATACCTTCGTGATCAACTACGATTGGCAGTAAGTGACATAATTCCTGATTTTGAAACTTTGTCGCAGAGACATTCTGAAGACAGTTAATTTTAGGTTGTGATAATGTGTCCTATGTTTTCTTGTTCATTTATTTCTTCGTTACACGTCCTAAACATTAACTTCCCCTTCGGTTGTCCGCCTCCCTCCATAGGTGCTATGCACGTTGCAGCTTACACAGTGGCTCGGCGCACCATGGCCTTTTCGCCACGGCTGACGTACAGTATGCAAGCGTCACACCGCTCGGGAGAAATGCTCTTTAAAGTAAACAGCGCTCATTTCTCAGAATCACGTAATGTGCCCAGCCCTGGCATAATTAAAGGATGAAAATAAAATTCTTTCAATCATATATTGTCATAATACACTGCTCTTTTAAATTGACTGAGAATATAGGGAATTAAATGAATGGCTTTCCCAATACACGCTATGAAATGTTTTACATAAAACAATTTTTATCTCGAAAAGGAAGCAAAAATAAACAAAATTGTATTACACTTTTTTTTTTGTTTGAAATATCTCAAAGAATAATCCCCTAAAATGAATGATATTAGTTACGGTCCATTCTGTATAAAACCTGCATCAGAGAAAATTCCTGGAATCGAACTCCGGTACTACTTGAGTGGGTAACAATTAAACCTCGGATCCATTTCTTTGAATCCCAGGATATATCGGTTAATCAATAGTAATACAGAATTACTTACATGTCATTGCTGAGAATTTCCCTCATCGCTGAAAGAATGCCCTCTTTTGTAAGTGAGTTGTAATCGAGCTGCACTCCGACTCCTCTGTTTAGCAGTAATCTCATATTTGCATAATGATCAAGCACAAGAGGAATCCCTACAATTGGCACCTTCCAGTGTATCCCTTCCATCATGCTCAGTCTTCCACAGTGAGTTACGAATATCCTGATGTTTGGATGGGCTGTAACAGAGCAAGAAATTTTTCTTTGTTGTCGTTGTTTAGTCAACAGTTCGAAGACAGGTTTGAACCTCATAAGTGACATCAATAAGGCATTACTTATGAGACAACTAAGTCAGGAGATAATAGGATAGGGTGGCCAGTTTCTTTCCCCTTTGATTGTATACATCACTGACTATACTTCGTTCCATAATGTCTTACAGGAAAAGTAAACATTGCCGGCAGAGGAGGAGAGAAGTATAATTGCTATTCAATCAATGGCAGAGGTCTCACTCTACGCTTGTCTTGAAGTTGGCGGCGGTAGAACGCTTCAGACCGCAGCAGACAATTTTCTGACGGTCTGAAAAAATTGCGTATCAATCGCAAACCGACATTGACGCATGCGCATCAAGATAGTTGAGCCTTACTTTTATCCAGTGGACTGGCACACAACGTTTTGCATTAATATTTTATGTTTGTATGCTTATCTATGATCTGCCCAAAACTACTTCCGACCTGACAAATGGCGCCTTTAGCATGTTACCATGGCAACCATTCAAATCAACCAATCACGAGAGACGCGTAACCATAATAACGGGACGGTGTTGCCGTGTCTGTGTTTACAATCTGCACGTGAATACCACGGCATAGTGGTGAATACAGTGCCCGGAATGACTTTGATTTGGCCGGTTAGCGCGTGCTTTGTGTGAATTAAAAATATTATTTAGTTGTATTATTGTTTCAGTGTATCGATAATTATTGTGTTTAAATTAGATTAGACGTATTATCTTCGTTGTTATTGGTGGAATGTGTGTGTTTTCTAGTTTCTGCGATAGTTTCTAAACAGGTGATTTGTGCAATGTCGGAAGGAAGAAAAGGCAGGCGGAGAACAAAGATTATTGAACAAGGTGCCCCGTTAAAGAGTCAAGCGCGAGAGGTGGTGTGTAATGTAAGAGAGTATTTTGAGATGGAAAAAGATAATGGCGGGCCTCTTTTATCTTTGGCGCAAGTCGTAATGAGAACTGCTTCTTGTGTTAAAATTAATAAAAGCACTGTTATCGATATTGGAAAAGAAAAAGGCCGTGTAGATTATTAATCATAAATATTTTTACAGTTTACAATTTCTTCAACGCCTTTCTAACAATATTACATTGAAGAATACCGACACTCATAAAAGTAAAGGCTTCCTATTAAATTTAAACCTGTTTTTACAGTTTACAGTCCTTTCGACGCTTTTCTAACGGTATTATACTGAATAACACCACCACCTCCACCACCACCACCACTTCTTATGATAATAGACTAATAAAAATAATGATGAACACCAATTTTAATGCCTAGTGTTCAACAAATTGGTTAGAAATATGTGTTCATGTCAGCCGTTCATTACTGCACTCTATCGGCAGTGCGCTCACTTACACGAAAGATGGGCAACATGACAACACTGCTCCCCCTTCTCTGTAAGCTGTCAAGTCGGAAGTAGTTTTGGTCAAGATATATATTTGTTTATTAAAATATGTACTGTGACATTTAATTACATTTACAATATACGATTTATTCATTCATTCATATTGTTCTGCCCAAGGGCAAGTCTTTCACTGCGCAGCATTCTCCAGTCTTTCCTATTTTCTGCCTTCCTTTTTGTCTCTGCATATGATCCATATATCTTAATGTCGTCTAACATCTGATATCTTCTTCTGCCTCGAACTCTTCTCCCGTTTAGGCCTATCATTCCTTCCAATGCATCCTTTAGTAGGCAGTTTCTTCTCGACAAGTGATCCAGCCAATTCCTTTTCCTCTTTATGATCAGTTTCATCATCATTCTTTCTTCATCCACTCTTTCCAATACAGCTTCGTTTCTTACTGTCCATTTCACACGCTCCATCCTTCTCCATATCCACATTTCAAATGCTTCCATTCGCTTCTCTTCACTTCGTCGTAATGTCTATGTTTCTGCCTCATACACTCCACACAAAGCACTTCACTAGTTTTTTTCTTAGTTTTTTCTCCAGATGTCTGCAGAATATGCTTCTTCTATTAAAAGCTTCCTTTAAAAGCTTCCTTAGCCATTGTTATTCTCCTTTTGACTTCTTGGCAGCAACTCATGTTACTGCTTATACAGGGACATCATTTTATTTTTACTTCAATTTTTATTGTACCTGAGTTTTTGAATGTACTTCACTCCCACCCCTTCTACTAAGGAAGTTCCAACTCTACACAGAACCAGACCGCAGATAGTAAGCAGTACTGAGTTACTGAGTATAGTACGTTCCAGAAATATGTTCGCGTTTTCCAGTGACGAAAGAGCTTTCAATATTGAATCATATTTTCGCACAGGTACTGTCCGTTTGCCTACGTCGCATCCCGATTTCCCCCACCTGCTTCTGCTCGTCCCTCTGTAAATGCTGGGCTGTCTTAGCTCTTTTCTGAAAACATTAATTTCTCTTAGGAATTGGACGTTTACGTAATATTATACAGCTGTTTAATTTAACTTAAATAAAAGGGCCTCGTTAAGTAATTAACTGTCACGTGATTTTCTCCCTTTCTACAATCCTGCGGCATAACCACTTGGACGGACAGTAGATAGCATGTCTGAGTAATTTTATATTTTCGGGTCGGGCAGAAGTGAAGATTGAATTCACAGTACGTAGAGTAGGTACAGAATTATTTCAACATGAGTTGCTAGTACGAAGGACGAAACTGGCAATTGGAATTAGATGCAATAGTCTATAGTGCGATAATATGCACAAAAGAACTGAAGCCTGTACCGAAATGAACGGCCACCATTTTCAAAATTGTGTTTAAATATTCATATTATGATTATTTTTCAATTTAACTTCTTTCTCTATATTGTACGCTAATGTGCTGTAGACAGTATAATATACGCTGCATAATGAATACGTTCGCATGGATAACTCACTTCGTGAGTAAAAACACTTATTCTTAATACAGTATTGTACTTTGATTAAAGAAAAACCTAATGAAAATTATCAAACTCAAAATCGCGATATTTCCTAGTTTACGTAAATGGATGAACTACTTTTCTTCCATCCTATACCTAGTAGAGTGATTTGTGTTTTACGCCAGTATCATCGAACTCCAGTCTTGGAGGGGAGAGCAAGCGGTGTTTGCGGTTCTCTAAAGGTATAGACAGGTTAATATTAAAAATGTTAGTAAAAATAAAATGATGTCCATGTAGTACACCCCATGTATTTGAAGCTGTCCACTTGCTCTACTGCCTCATTTAGAATTCGTAAGTTTACCTTCTTTATTTTTCTTCCTATGACCATGGTCTTTATCTTGTTTGCATATATCTTCATTCCATACTGCTCATAGCTGTCATTTAGCTCCAGTAGCATATCCCTTGGTATCATCTCCTCTCCTGCTAACAATGCCATATCATCAGAAAATCTTACACACTTTATTCTTCTTCCTCCTACTAGACTATCACTCCTTCCATGTTCTGAAAACAGCTCTTCGCTAAATCCTCTAAGTAATGTTGAACACGGATCGCCTGCCGCTACCCTACATAGTTGCTATGTCTGGCCCTATATTCAATATACTGTATTTGGGTCTACATTCAGTATATTTCGGAACAGTTGTTTTCTCAACGAAAATTTCTAATATCTAAACAAAGATCTTGACTAGCAGATGAAAATTTACGAGATAGGTGATAAAGCACATACTTGTACTTCTCTCCCTACAATATACGACATTAGTCAATTATTTTACAGTATATGAGTATTTCTGCGGAGATGGTTTGAAATTAATTTGAAACCGATCATCGCTGATCATGCGAAGTAAGTTGAGGTTGGAACAATTTTCAAAGAGTTGTCAAACTATCACAAACTTGCAGCAGAAACAACTCTACAAAATACGTTTTTAATCAGTTAATTTGATGTGTTATTACACAAATGAAACGTTTTCCGAAGAAATGACAAAAAAAATATTTTTTTCGATTTGTTCTACGCATTGATATCTTACCACTCATACGTCTCAATATTCAATAGTTCCACTATAAACAGGTTTCAAATTTCAGATTCAAGATTCTATTCTTAAAATTGATGTAGTTATACTCCTTCCCCCCTGTATAACCTAATCTAATCTAATGTACTTCACGAAAAGCCTAGATTGAGTATTATTGGGTGAACATTTTTAAGACTATTTCGTTTATATGACGTCATCCCATTTTCGGCCAATGAAGTGTAATGACATTTTGAATTCCAAACACTCACAGTCATACATCGCGATAATTTCTGCAGCTCGATTTATCGCTATCAATTTATCGCATAGTCGTTCTTTTGTTTAATCAGTGTCGCCAACTGTTTCCACGCTAATCGGTGAGCATGAGTCCATTTACTAAATAAAGTGCGAAATCCTACTTCCACATCTACATCTTCACCTTCTAATTCCCTGTCCATTCCATCCAAAGAAGATGACACTCCTTCATAACAATTGTTCATTTAATTAATATATTAATCAGATTATTTGTAATTATACTGTACTATAACATGTGTAATAGTACATTATGCAACGAGCCTATAATGGTAGTAATTAAGACGCAAGTTTGATTGTTTATGAAACGAGCGCAAGCGAGTTTCATAATTTTCATACGAGCGTCTTAATTACCATTATAGGCAAGTTTCATACGACTTTTTATGCTCGACCATATTTCTAACTTGAAATTATTTAAAATTAGGTCTTCTTATGGTTATGTGCGAACTGACCTGAATTGTGAGATGTGCGCAGACGCGAAAGTATTGATTTTCTCCGAGGCCGAATGTCATTGACCTTGGCAGAGAATAAGATGAAGATTACTCTGATATAACCTGGAAATTGATTTAGAATTGAAAAACGAGATGACAAATTGAATTTATTTGAATATTATTTACAATTAACGCTAATTATTATAGTAACAGAACATAACCTTCTGCGACAGTATTGGATTTCCAGCCTCCGTGACTTTTCGCTAATTGTCTTTCGATTGCATATCCGAGAATAATCGATATAACGGTACACAGCTGACTTGTCATTGGCTGAACACCTGAACTTTAATGAGTAGGTGCACTTTAATGACATGCATTAAAGGGCTGCTACCAGGTGTATAATTCCTACATTTCGGCATGGTCGAGCATAAATTAAATTATGATTTCAGCAGATAATGAAAACGTATTTCTGTTACAACAAGAGAAAAGCGCAGTACATGTAAATAACATTTTAAAACCTGTGTTTCGCTTTTCTCAATTGGCATTACTGAAAAACATTCAATTTCTTTATTGCAGTAATCGTTATTCATCTATTTCGGCTTCACACTGTCTGAATAGGTTAAGTATTCATAAATATACAATTATTCACATTTTGTGAGCGAATTTTAGGGATATACTATTTTTCATTTTTATTTTATTCACGAAACAGTCCTAATAAATGTCACTCGAGGTCTGAGATTACTATAGACAATAATTGCAAAACAATAACAGCTGTCACTGGCTTACCCAACACGCCATTTTGTGGAAACCAATCGCGTACGATAACATTAGGCGGTATTGGAATTCCCGCAAGATCATCAGTTGAACATTTCAATAGGATTCGCAGAGGTAATGCTGCAAAAGCCTCGAAAATTGCACTTGTTTTGTCTTTCTGGAGTCTTCCAAACTTCAGCTTCGTCCCCAAGCTGAAGAATATGAAACCGTCTTTTGCTTCGTCCAAGATATCTTTCAGATCCTGAAACAGTAACGTATTATAAGCTTTATTTTATTATGACGCAAACCAGGTTTCGAAACTTTGAAAGAAATGCACCTTTTATGACTGCGTGCCTTCCTCTACGACGATTTTGCTAGTGAATTCAAACATAGAATGAAATAATTTTTGTTTTAAAAAATCATTTTTAATTACTATTACACTCTTACTACGTCATACTACTTTTGATCAATAAAACGGTACGAAAGGACGTATTTCAACCAATCATGGCTGCTTATCGCACAATTTTATCGCGTCCCTAGCATTTGTTTAATTTTATCGCGTCCCTAGCATTTGTTTAATTTTATCGCGTCCCTAGCATTTGTTTCTTTGTTTGCCAACATTTGAAACTGCGCTGGTCTGGACGTCAAAAAAAAATATATATATATATATATATATATATATATATATATATATAATTACAAACCACTCCAGTCGATGCACAGCAGTTTCAAATATGACTCGCATTGGCATTCAAGAACAAGAATTAATAAAAATCACTGATCATACCTATGCATCTTCTGAAATCCGATTTACAAATAAATGAAGAGCACCATTCGGAAATCCTAAATAAGTTGAATACACCATGTAGGCCTAAATCAACGAGTTCCACTTCTATTACGCACACGTCCAATATAACATCAATTGGACCACCAACCACATTCAAATTTGAAAATTGTACATTCAATAATTATTCCTTTTAAAATTATTCATTCGGAAATTCTGAATAAGTTGAATACACCATGTAGGCCTAAATCAACAAGTTCCACTTCTATTACGCACACGTCCAATATAACATCAATTGAACCACCAACCACATTCAAATTTAAAATTGTACATTCAATAATTATTCTTTTTAAAATTATTCATGTTTATTTCTTATGTCATCGTCGTTAATTAAAACTTTTCTAACACTTGTGTATATTAGTTAGGTTATGTTATAGCTTCTGCTATATGATATTATGGATAGTCACGTATCAGAGATTGTTTAATATTAAGATTTATTGAAAATCATCTGCCAAGTGACGTTGATTACTGGGATTCGGATAATTGAAGTGGAATGTTGCATTTTAATAAAAATGAAACTTAATCAACAAAGCCTTCTTGACTAGTAACATCGCCATCGTGTATAATAGATCGAGAACTTCTCGACGAGAAGGCATTGCTCAGTTCTGCCATCTAGCATGCATCTAGCGTAATATTTGTAATGTTGAGATGGTACAATAATACATTTGAAGACAGTTGTATTTTCGTAAGTCAATTAACATGTTATTGTATTGGAGTACTTCGTTACTTCTAATCTTTATATACTTTCTTCTAATCGTGTAATAGTCAATTAAATCCCACTCGAGTTTTGATTTTCTCTAGATAAATCAAAATGTCTAGTGAGATTACTGTTGACAAAAAATGGTGATTTACTTGAAATAATTTTCTTAAGATTTTTAATCACCATCATCACCATCATCATCATCATCATCATCATCATCATCATCATCATCATCATCATCTTGAAGAACTAAGGTTTAGGAGCCTTAATGTCCTGTCCTGGGGAACTTAGCAATGCAAATAACCCAAGTCCCGTTTTCGTTAAGTTTTATATGATAATGCAAGTTTTTGAAGTCTGATGAGTTGTAACCATTGTTGTTGATATTGTTTTATTTCCTCAACGTTATTTTTGGTTTCAAAGTACTTCGAATATCCTCTTTCTTTTTCTGTCTAAACGAGTAAATCCTAGGAAAAATGTTAGAAATCGCATTTGTGCCGCATGAACTGTCTTGTTTTTCTATTTATTTTCTTCATTTTGTACGTAAAGTATAAATTCTGTGCCTCAGAGATATTATACGGTAAGTCTACTTTACTGTCATGGGAGATTTTGCAATATAAGCCAACCAAGATACATTTGGGGATTTCTGGAGAGACTACATGTCTATAAAATAATTTGAGGACATAAAACGTTCGTTTTCTGCTTTCATTGTGTGCTAACTTCCCCAGGAATTTACAATTCATTTTTATATTTCAATATGCCTGGTGAATTATTATATACTTATTTAATAATTCCCCAGGAAGATTATATATATATATATATATATATATACATATATATAATTTGAACTGGTAATGGAAATTACGGGAAAACGACTGAACGGATTTTAATGAATGACCCAAAGATTTTCAGAAAAATAGTAGTTTTTAGTGAAATGTCAATTTTCCTATTTTCCAAAATCCATCTGTCGTCAGTTTTGAGGACTAATGGATTTTCAGGATAAAACAAAACACACACACACTACAATAAGCAAACGTTTCTACGACAAAAGCATGATGACTTTCTAAGGACTGAAGGAAATATGGAAAATGTGTGGCATAAATTTAAGTGTATAATTTTCGAGGCATTAGTAAAATGTGTACCTTCTAAAATAATTAAGAAAAATCCGGACCCAGAATATTACACTAATTATATTCGCTACTTAAAGAAAAAGACAAGGCGCGCATTTAGCAAACGTAAACGGAGCCATGAGCATTGGGAAAAATATATCGAATTAATTAAGAAACTTGAGTGTGAAAAAAGGTTAGCTCAGGAAAATTTTCTAAAAACTATTTTAAAAGAAGATGAAAGTAACAATTGGAGACAGTTTTATAATTATGTACGCAGGAGAAAAGGGAAAAATGAAGGAGTAGTGCTTTTACGAAATCAGAACGGAGAAAGTATAACTGATGACAAAGAAAAGGCCGACTTATTAAATTCCTATTTCATTTCGGTTTTCAATAATAATAATAATAATAATAATAATAATAATAATAATAATAATAATAATAATAATAATAAAAATCCCGCTGATAGGAGTGGTTGTGTCACAGACCGTGAATGTGAACCAAATTCGACTTTCAAAATAACTTCCAAAGGGGTTAGAGAGAGAATAACGAAATTAAAAAATCGGAAGTCTCGAGGACCAGATAGTATTGCTACAGAGATTCTTAAATTAGGTTCCGAGGCCATAATTCCATACTTAATGCGTATATTTCATGTTTCCATAAACAATGCAGCTATTCCATGTGACTGGAAATCAGCTATAGTGGTACCCATACATAAAGGTGGAAATAAATTAGATGTCGGAAACTACAGACCGATTAGCCTTACATCTGTCGTATGTAAAGTCATGGAGCATTTGATATCGGATTATATTCGTCATGTTCTAAATGCGAAAGACTGGTTTTACAACCGCCAGCATGGTTTTAGGGAAGGCTTCTCATGTGATAGTCAAATTACGTCGCTGGTTCAGGATCTAGCTGAAGAGGTAGATAGAGGCGGAAGAATCGATGCAGTTGTGATTGACTTTTCGAAAGCATTTGATTTGGTGCCACATGACATATTAATAGATAAGTTAAGTAGGCTAGGAATAGATAAAAGAGTGGTGCTATGGATCCAAGAATTCTTAAAAGGTAGAACCCAGAGAGTTAGAGTAGGTCATGAAATATCGGAAATTGGAAATATAAGTTCAGGGGTGCCACAGGGCAGCGTTCTGGGTCCATTACTCTTTATAATATACGTAAATGACCTATGCCAGGATATTACATCAAATGTGAGGCTATTTGCAGACGACTGCATTATCTATAGAAAGATTAGAAATAATTCAGATGTAGATGCTATTCAAACAGACTTGAATAACATTTACAACTGGGCGTTAAAGCACAGGATGAAAATAAATGGTTCTAAAAGTAAATCTATAACATTTTGTAAAACCCGACAGGAAACTAGTCTTAATTACGAATTCAGTGGTGTTGTAATTCCGCAAGAACAATGTTGTAAATACCTAGGAGTGTATTTAAACTCCAAACTTTCTTGGGGAGAGCATGTTGATAATGTTACAGGCAAAGCATGGAGGGCACTTCACTTTATTATGAGAATCTTGAGAAAGGCTAGCCCCAAATCGAGGGAAATAGCATATCTAACATTAGTGCGACCGTTAATGGAATACGGAACTACATGTTGGGATCCCTATAGAATATATCAGATAAATTCCTTAGAAAGAATCCAGTATAGGGCAGCTAAATTTGTTAAAGGTAAAAGAGAAGATGGGAACGATACGATGAAAGAACTTAAATGGGAAACTTTGGAAAACAGACGTAGGAAAACTAGAATAACATCATTGTATAGAGCACATCTAGGTCAGAAAGCATGGGTAGACATAACGGCTCGGTTAGAAAAGCCAACGTACTATGGTAGGAACGATCATGATTTTAAAATCAAATGTAGGAAACAGAAAACGGATGTAGGTAAATTCTCATTTTTAAATAGAACTATAAATGATTGGAATGACCTACCTGCAGCGGTCTTTGAGGGCTGTCCTTCCTTAAGGAGATTCAAGAATAATTTAAAGAGTTGTGTATAAAGTGAAAATTAAAATTAAGGTGACATTCAACATTTAATTTTTTAAGGTGGCATGTATTTATCTAGGCTGACGAGTTTACTTCCTTGGTTTGAATTGTAAATTATTTAAAAATAGCGTGTAAGAGGGCCTTAGACTAGAAATGTTTAGTTTAAATGTAGTTCTGTTTATAAGTATGCATAAGAATGCAATTATTTGACTTATTTGAACTGTTGTATCAGTGAAGCGAGGTGAGTCAGTGAAGTTATGGTTTTACAGTGCAGTGAACAGTTCCGATCAGTGATAATTTATAGCGTCAATGAAATGTGTTACAGAGTGTCAGTGAAATGTGTGCTAAAGTGTCAGTGAAATGCGTCATAGTGCCACTACAGGGAATGAGATGAGAGTAAAGTGAAAGACTATTGAAAATTATGTAGGACCTATACATAATTATGTAGGTTGTGTTGTAAAATTAGGTGTTTTATTTTATGTTTTATTATTATTGTGTTAAATTGTATTGTGTATTCTTATTGTATTGTGTATAAAATTGTATATGTGTTGTAAATTTTATTATGTATTGTAAATTTTATTGTGTATTGCTTATCATTTTAACTGTGTATTGTTAATATTGTATATGCCACTGCCACCGGGTGCTTGCCCACTTGCAGTGTAAATAAATACATACATACATACATTACACGAAGGCCGTGACCTGCAGGATCGACATAAAGGAGAGCAAATTCTGTGATGATATAATGACGACAATATGTCGATCTTCATTTGTGTGATTTTTTTTATAATGTCTCTATAATTGGTTATTAAAAACTTTCAAGACTTGCTAAAAATAATTTACAAATCTGATTCTGTGGTGTGTAACTATCTGAGTATAGCTGTGTACTGGATATTAAAAACTAAGAAATTTGAGGTGGTTTGACGACATTATCACCATTAAAAGTGAAATATTATTATAGTTAATGCCATGATATGAATACTGTATGTGTCACTAATAAACATATTAATGATATAGCCTATTGAAGATATGAAACTCAAACCTTTTGGGGTTATATAAGTAGACGTAGAGAATATCTTAAATTAGATCTTCATTTCTATAATTTACTGAGTGACGGCTGTATAATATATAGGCTACAGTATATGTTACTCTGCTTTACTCCCACACGAAAAACTCACTGATCGTCCTGACATTGTTACTTGCGTTTTCGATTTTAAACTCAAAAATTGAAGATGGATAGGTTGAAGAAAAAGTATTTGGAATAAAGAACCATTCAGAGAGAGTATGTTTCATTATAATGGAAGCATATAACTTTTAAATGACTGGTAGTCCTATTCTTCATTGAAAATAAATCTGAAACATTTTTATTTGAACTTCTAATGAACTTAGTTTGCAGCATTTGCTGCACAAACCACTATATATATATATATATATATATATATATATATATATATATATATATTTGAATCATGTAATTTTTATTTTATCATTCAGAAAAATTCATTTTATATGTCCATGTCATATACAATTTAGTTTTAAATATTTTAATACGTAATCAACATGTAGACTATCTTAACCATAATGTTTCCACACGAAGTATTCATATTTTTGTATTGTTACGTGTTCTGAAGATGGCTGTTTATGCCGAAAACGTTTAACATTGTAAATGTAATATTTTGCTAATTATAGCATTGAAATTTGATAAGCAATTTGACGGACATCTCTTTTTGCACGTTACCGATACTTGATATGTTAAATAAATTGAGTTTGCATGTTTTTGCATATTTCTGGTTTGATTTTGCATATACCATATCAGGCTTTTTTGTGCATATAAATCCTAGCAATAATAATAATAATAATAATAATAATAATAATAATAATAATAATAATAATAACCTTGGGAAGATAATCGGATATTCCCGTGAGGTGCATTCCACCAACTGCAATAACATTTGACGAGATAGGACGAGGATAATCTAATCCGAAAACAGTATTGGCAAGAAACAAACTGAAGTTTCTCTCCAGATTCCAATAAGGCTGCAACTCTTCTTTGAAATATTCCTTTGCTACAGCTTCTTGCTTTGCAACGATGTCGTATTCATAAACAAAATTCACATAGTTAACTATTATGAAATTGTGAAGTCTTTCGATGAAATTCATGCGATCTGAGTACGGCAGAAGGTAATGTGGCATATACGAAGGATTTTCTGGAGTTCCCATAAAGGTGCTTGTCCATGGCAATATGCCATGTGACGAAATTCCTATTACAGGAGGCGAACCGAATTTGCTTATAAATCCATAGAAGCATTCATTTAGACTTGTGTCCGTGATGATAGCATCAAATCTTTCGCTTGATGATAGTCGTAACAGTTCCTGCCCTCCTTTCGACTGTAGTTCTACTCTACATAGAATTTGACACCCCTCTGAAAGACCGTGCATTTGATGATGTACTGGAATACTCGCGTAATCTTCATAGACAACTTTAAAGCCTTCTTCAATAGCTTCATATATTCCTTCCATGTGAATGGATGTCCAATTGGGAGTAGGCTGGTTGTCCACTTCAGTGCTTATTTCCAACACCTGAAAAAATAAAGAGCTACATAAATGACATAAAACTATATATATATATATATATATATATATATATATATATATATTTTTTTTTTCAAATTTCGAGTATGTCGATTTTATTTGCGAATCAGGACTGACTGGATGGAAGACTAGCATGTTAGCGCTGACAAGAAAATATTCTCATGGGGGCAGATAAAAGAACTAACTTTTTCTTCTACCATTTTAAAAATATCAAAACAAGTGCCGATATAAATTCTGGCCTCTCGAGTGCAATTACGAGGCCGTCCAAAAGTAAGTTTCCCTGGGGCCGTTTACAGAAGGAAAACACAATTTCATGAAAAGATTTATTGGAACAGATACAGCAATTTTTTTAGCTACTTTTCAACATATTCTCCACCGGAATTGAGTCATTTGTCATACCGTGGGATCAACTTTTGTATCCCTATGTCATAGAAGTCTGTACTTCTGTGTTGATCCCACAGTACAATTGTCTCATTTCCGGTGGAGAATATGTTGAAAAATAGCTAAAAAAAATTGCTGTATCTGTTCCAATAAATCTTTCCATGAAATTTTCGTTTTTTATGCTAACAAATTCTACATTCTTTTCTCTTTAATTTGATATTAATGTCATTATTGCATCTTCCTTCTAACCATTTCTAAAACAAGTGTGAGTAAGGTCCTGGGATGCACTAATAAGTTTATTGTATTCTCTAAAGCTTGTTTTTAAAAATTAATTCAAATTATTTTAAAACTATTAGTATTTTTCTAATTATGTATATAATTAAATATTAATTTCTTTCAATATTTAGTGTTTTTAATAAATATCATGAAATTGTGTTTCCTTTCTGTAAACGGCCTCAAGAAAGTTTACTTTCTGGACTGTCCTCGTAATTGTACTCGAGTGGCCAAAGTATACAAACACTTGTCTTGGCATTATTAACATGATGTAAAAAATATATTTTTATCTGCCTCATGAGAATGTTTGCTTATGAGCTATAGGCGTGGCAAGCCTGACTTTCATAAAATCTCTTTTGCAATTGGACAGAAAAAAATTAGTTTTACAATTCATATCTGAAAATCCGATTAGTCATATAGATTAATCACATATAAATTTAATTTCCAGTCTAAAACTTATCTGTTTGTTGCACTAAAATCAATTTATGCAAACATGTTATTGAAATATTTAATTAACGAACTTTGTGTCATGATCATTTTCTGATATCACATCACATACAATTAAAATAATTCAGGTTATCTACATGAACCGAACTCAATCTGACATCCATGAACACACCGTATACAACATCAAATTGACGTTTCACATCTACAAATCATAATGACAGCTGATAAGCCTAACACGTGTAATATGATACTTGTAACATAAGTTTCATTCATGATCTCAACAATTTACTTATAACTAAGGAGCGGATTTCTATGTAATTAAATATTATTTTTGCGTGTGATAAAACACAATTAACAAAGTTAAAAATTCCGAACATGAAGTTTCAAGTTTTATTTCACATAAAAACACATATTTTCACAAAAAAAATATGTAAATACATATTTTCAGGAAATCTATTATAAACACATAAATCTTGGAGTTTTTTTACTTAAATAATATTTTTACAAGAACTTTAAAACATTTCAAAACTAAATCAATTATGTTACTCAGAAGTGCGTTATCTTTTTAAGAATTCTTGGTTGCTTCGTGTTTCTAAGCTGTGTGGTGTATCCGTGATCCATTTTTGTAATAGTAATGCCTCAAGTTCTGAGAACTCCTAGGCAGCATATCAGTGTTATTATGAGAGAATAAGTTAACATAGACAAGGAGGAGAGATCTTGTAACACATAATTAGGTATGTTTATTGTTGCTGCAGAAGATTTCATTACACACTTTGTTTGTGAAACACAACAGATAAGAGCTCGGGTATGAACATTATTTAATTTAAACAAATCTCTCGCCTCTCGCTCATGTCCATCGAGTAAGGAAATACGTCATGTTGTGATTCCCTGTTATTGGGCTTCATCAATTGATATCCTTCAAGATATACTGAAAGATGGTTGTTTAAAAAACGATTTAGCTTTCCTATTAGCAAATCTAAGCTTTTTGTGTGACACCATAAAAAAACTCGAAACATCGAAAAATCTGTTGTCTGAAACAGGGAGGTGCGTGCCGTGAAAATTAAACTGTATTCGCTACCAGGTTCAGAAGTGCAAGTACTAAGGGACACATCCCAGAATGTGTTTGGGAAAAACAGTGGATACAAAAAATGTGTAAAGTTGCTAAAGTATTGGAGGATGTGCCTGTAGGTGAAATTGACGGTGTTTGTGTTTGTGACATTCCTCTCTTTAAATATGCACGTCTGACGTCCTGTGATGTGGAAAGATCGTTTTCACAGTATAAGTCGTTGTTCATAGATAATTGGCATGCATTTGTGTTGGAGAATTTGGGGATGACCTTTGTTGTTCATTGCAGTTCTCGGCCAACTACTAAGCACTCAAGTGAGGTTGGTGAGCACCTAGTAACATTTTTTTTCCAAGCTAAGTAAGGTATTTTTGTCATATTTAAAAATATATATATATATATATTTTTATTTTTAGCATTATTTTCGTACATAAAGAATAAATATATTTAAATTTTTAGCACATAAAAATCCGCTCCCTACTTATAACTATTTTAATCTACAGGGCTTTCATATTAAAACTTACAAATCTTTTTTTTTTACTTTGTTATTTAACGACGTTGTATCAACTACGAGGTTATTTAGCGTCGATAGGATTGGTGATTGCGAGATGGTATTTGGCGAGATGAAGCCGAGGGTTCGCCATAGATTACGTGACATTTGCTTTACAGTTGGGGAAAACCTCGGAAAAACCCAACCAGATAACCAGCCCAAGCGGGAATCGAACCCGCGCCCGAACGCAACTCCGAATCGGCAGGCAAGCGCCTTAGCCGACAGAGCTACGCCGGTGGCCTTTCCCAATCTAAATAACTTATTATTTAAATTTAATTCAGTTTAAACATAAAACACGTTAATTTAGATATTGAGGAGGAAGTCTGAAACCAGGCTTAATTGCATTTTAGATTTCACCCCCCACCCCCAGCCACCGCCTTTAGAAATTTCAAATGGCACTCCTATATTTTTGTACTTAAGAAAGAGCATTCAATTGTTTATACACCTCAGTCATTTATTTCACATCTTTTGTTTTATATCGTTGTCTGTTCGTCTTTACATGATTAACAGAGATACAAAAATATTTTTTATTTATTTTATTTACTTATTTATTTATTATTTATTTATTTATTTATTTATTCTGGTGTAGTTAAGGCCATCAGGCCTTCTCTTCCACAACACCAGGAATACAAATACAATAATAGAAATAAACAGAAAAAAATACACTATATGTATCGTATACAAAGTAAAGCTACACAAGAAATAAAGAAAGAGAGAAAAAACACTACAAACAAAGTAAAGCCATACAAAAAAATACACAGGTTGAAATCACACATACGAAATATATATCATACCCGGCCCCGGAACAATTTTTCCCTTGAAATTATTCAAATCTGCTTTACAGAGAGCTTTACCTGAAAGACTAGATTTGCATAATATATACGTCACTGTGTACGTTAACAGAAAACCGCAATTCCAAGTAACACAGAGATTGTGTGCACTCGATGTGGGTCTCTGGCGTTTCGTCAGCCCACGCGAGTTGTGTGGATATAAAGGAAAAATTTGAGACGGTGTCGGGTGGAGTTCCCGGGTAGCTCAGTTGGCAGAGCGCTGGTACGTTCAACCAGAGATCCCGGGATCGATACCCGGCCCCGGAACAATTTGTATCAAGTTAGAAGTTTATTCATATACGTCGCAGAAATCTGGCCTCGTTACCTGATGTCCTCTCCTGGCTAGAGCTCGACTAAGGGTTCTACTGAAGAACGTGTGGCTGGGTGAAGGCAGATTCATGAGCACGAGGATTCTGGCGCCCTCTAGAGCGGGCAGTATACACAATATGGCAACCAAAATAGCAAGACGAGAATCCATGATAGATCCCCTGCAATAAGAACAAAACATGAATTTATAAGTATTATTGCCCTCTGTAGAATAGAAATTAATCCAAGGAGTCAATTAATACGATTTTAAATTATTTCTGTGAGACTTCGGAATATGTATGATAAAACTTTCTTGTGTCAAATTCTAACGTACCTTGTTTACATGTTTCGACCTATTTAGGGGTCATCATCAGAACTGGTCGTTGCTGGTCTTGATGCCTCTTGTTTTGTTTCCCGTGAGGGTGTGTTCGTGTGGTGTAAAGTGGAGTCAAAGAGTGTGTGTTCTGTAATTGAGTTGTGTGTTGAGAATTTCACTGGGGTGTGTTTTATTGTGTCTGTATATTTCATATTGTTCTAGTGTGTTTAGTTTCTGGCTTTTTGGTTGGATGTGTAGTATTTCCATGTCTGTGTTGATGTCTCTGTAGGTGTGGTTAGCATTTGTGATGAGTTTTGCATATGTAGAGGTGTTTTGTAATTTTGTTATGGCTGTGATGTGTTCTTTGAAACGCGTTTGAAATGATCTGCCTGTCTGTCCTATGTAGAAGTTGTTGCAAGTGTTACATTTGAGTTTGTATACTGCATAGCCATAACAAAATTACAAAACACCTTCACATAGTCGAAACATGTAAACAAGGTACGTTAGAATTTAACACAAGAAAGTTTTATCATACATATTCCGAAGTGACACAGTGTTAAAAGTTGTGTAATCAAGATGTATAATTCTGTGAAATACTGAATTTTAAATTTGGATCACAAGTTCATTTTTGATGGGTGGAGGAAATAATTTGAAGTAAACTCATATTGCGATTATTGAAACTTATAAAATTATTCTTACTTAGGGGAGATTCGGGTAGTATCGGACATCGGGTAATAACGGACAGTGCGTTTCTTTTATCTACTATCTATGATAGTACCTGAATGACAAGGTTACGTTTCTCTATGCGACATCACAGAAACGTAATCATATCAATCAGGTATTATCATCGTGTGGTAGATGAAAGAAACTCACTGTCCGATATTACCCGATGTCCGATACTACCCGACTCTCCCCTATATCGTTATTTTGAAATAATCAATGTTTATGGCTTAACAAAATGTACAAAAAACAAGTCACATATCACTGTTTTTATATATTTACTTTTTAATTTACACTAGTGGCTTGTGCAGCAAATGCTGCTGCAAACTAAGTTCGTTAGACGTTCAAATAAAAATTTTTCAGATTTATTTTCAATGAAGAATACTTGTCTTTTTGATAGTTATTTGCTTCCATAATAATGAAACATACTCCCTCTGAATTGATTTTTTTAGGCCAAATACTTTTTCTTGAACCTATACAACTTCAGTTTTTGAGTTTCAACGCGAAAACGCAAGTATCAATGTCAGGACGATAGCAGTAGCTATTTCAGGTCATCGTGGATTGTAGGCAAAAGTTAAAAAAGTCAGGTTTGCTAAGCTTTCGAACAATAGCATTTTCGTATAGCTGCTCCATGTAGAACTTGAAATGTAGAGCGTAAAATCATTTTATCATACTAAGAGATCTTGCTGAAATGATCTGGAGACTACAAAATTTTCTAGGCCTCTTATTTTATCAGTAAGTAATACCTTTTTATCTTTCCTTAGCAACTGTAATTTTTGCGCCCTCTCGAGCCAATACTGAAGACAATGACACATATCAATATCTACACTACACCGCCATTAAGTATATGAAAAAGACCCAACCCCACTGGGTTAATAAGTATAAAAATATTTGATTTTTAATAACAATATTATTATCTTTCTTAAGTTTTGTAGTTATATATAGCAGCCACTCAGTAAATTATAGAAATAAAGTTCTAAATTAAGATATTCTCAATATATCATATCATATCATCAATATAGCATCAATATTATATACAATTAATGAAAAATAGACGCATCATGATATTAACTATAATAATATTTAATTTCTAATGGTAATAATGTCATCAAACCACCTCAGGTTTCGTAGATTTGAATATCCAATACACAGCTGTACTCAGAAAATTATACACTGCAGAATCAGTTTTTAATAAAAAAATTGAATTGAGCTCTAAATATGTCGGCAATCCTGCAGGTCATGGCCTTCGTGTACTAGCCTATTGTTTATTGCAGTGTGTGTTTTGTTCTGGGCCCGTGTGGCGTGGGTCGTGTAAATGAACCTAAAAGGAAGCGGTTAAACTAAGGGAAAGAAAGAAAGAAAGAAAGAAAGAAAGAAAGAAAGAAAGAAAGAAAGAAAGAAAGAAAGTGTTTTGTTCTGAAATTCAATCAAGTCGGCCGGGATTCAATAAAATTAGTTCTCAAAACTGACAACAGATGGATTTTGGAAAATAGGAAAATTATGTAGGAAAATTGACATTTCACTGAAAACTACTATTTTTCCGAAAAACTTTGGATGCCAGGCATGAAAATGAGGGGTCACTCATTAAAATCCGTTCAGCCGTTTTCCCGTAATTTCCATTACCAGTTCAAATTATATATATAGACTAGCCGTACCCGTGCGCTCCGCTGCACCCGTTAGAAATAAATATAAAGTAATTACCAGACATCGGATTCTAGGGCAAATGCCTATTTTGTTTCTTTAGGAGAAAAGTAAAAATAATTATTAATATTTGTGTTTCATGGAAATTGAAAGGTATTCAAAGAGTTTTATAGTGCCCTAAAATGCCCTAAAACGGTTATTAGAGCCTAATTTGTTAATATTCGCCTAAAAATGCCTAACTCACTGTAAAGTTTCGCATTTTACTCTTACTTTTTATAATTTATACATGCATTCATTGCGAAATTTAAGGCATTTAAAAAGTGGAAAGTTTGCTTCACACCGGCCATGAAACCATTGATAAAGGAAACAAAATGTTTTGAATATCACGACACTCGCAATAGATTTCACCGAATTTAACATGTTTGGAGGCATAAATGCCGACAAAGAACCAACCTTAGTTTTGAAGCAGGTAACAATCACAACATGTGCTGCTACCGATTCAGAGATATACTATACTATAAAAATGACTGTTTTCGGTCTGAAACCGATTAGCTGTACTGCCCTTCAGAGTGTCATAAAATCACAATTTTTGGAGAAAGAGTGTTTTTGAAATATTTATGAAAAGTCGTAAAACTGCGAATTAGTAGGGTAAACCGTTACAAAATATTTAAAAGAATGGCCCTCCTAGTGTTAACACTACCAGGAAATGCAACAATAAGTGGAAATTTGTATTTTTGTCCAATTGAATCTCAATAACAACGGTTCATTGGAATGCTCGTTAACAGTTGCTCTTTCCCTCACCTTATTTGTGTTGAGAAGTTTTGAGCGGTAGGACGTTTTCCTGTGAAGTTTAACGCGATAATGCCGAAAAATATAAGTGCAAAATCTACATTGATCCGGCAATGGCTAACAGAATATTCAGAATTCACTTATGATGGAAAAAATAATATTCTGCAAGATTTGTAGCAAACAGGTATGTAACAGTAGTTGAAATATATAAATTCTATTAATTTTAATGAGTAGGCCTATAATATTTATACATTGACTGAGCTATCCTGAGGTATAATTATTTTTAAGAGCACTACACTTTAACCTTTTAAATTCCGATAGTTAAAGTATTTGCAGGTCATTAAAATTTTGATTGTTCGAACCCACTAACTTTGTGATAGAAATACGGCAATACAACATTAGGATTTTATTTTAATTCAGTTTACTTTACATTTTTAGATTTCGCAAGAAAAGAAGTGCCACCTAAAGCAGCATGTGCAAGGAGCGGCTCACAAGGCTAAAGCTCAGCAGAAAAATCAACTGCAACAAACTTTACTAACACAGCTTACTTCATCCAATCTCAGCAGCAATTTCTATGCTGATTTAACCAGAGCGTTTGTTGCTGCTAACATTCCCTGGAATGCAATTGAAAATCCGGTTTTAAGACAGTTTTTACAAAAATACTGCAAACAAAATATCCCATCTGAGTCGACCCTAAGAAAAAATTACTTAGACAGAATATACAATGAAACTTTAGCTTCCATTCGGGAGGATATAGGTGATTCTTACTCATGGGTCTCTGTGGATGAAACCTCAGATCCTATGAATAGGTATATAGCAAATATGGTAGTAGGAAAACTTAGTCCTGATGGACCTTCGATTCCACACCTCGTATGTGTTAAGGAACTTTCGAAAATGAATAGCCAAGCCATTGCTTATTTTGTAAATAAAGGCCTACAGTCTTTATACTCAGGTAATATAGACGATTCTAAAGTTCTGTTGTTTTGTACTGATGCTGCCTCATACATGGTTGCTGCAGCTCCACTTCTTAAAACATTTTATCCTAACCTCACGCATGTAACCTGTCTAGCACATGGCCTTCACAGGGTTTCTGAAACAATCCGGAATGAATTTCCTCTTGTCAATTCGTTTATTTCTAACACAAAAAAATGTTTTTGTAAAGCCCCATCCAGGATTTCAATATTCAGAGAGAACTTTCCAGATATCCCACTCCCATCTCAGCCGGTTGTTACACGATGGGGAACCTGGATTCAGTCAGTGGTGTATTATTCTAAGTATTTTAAAGAAGTGGTCACAGTTATTGATAAATTACCTGAAACTGATAGTGCAGCGTGTGTGAAAGCAGTGAAAGATTGTCTGAATGACTCACGAGTGAAAAACGATATTGCCTACATAACATCAAACTTTTCTTTCATACCTGCAAGCATTGAACAATTAGAACGTGAAAAACAATCTCTTTATAGCAAATAGCAATAGTAAAGGAAGCTCAAGTGAACATACATTCTGCTTTGGGCGAAACTGGGAAAAAAGTTAAAAATAAGTGGGACAACGTATTAAATAAGAATGTAGGATTTTCATTGTTGGAAAAAGTATCAAGAGTGATATCGGGGGAAAGTGTAAATGTTCCAGTAAGTATTGATGTTTCTATTGTACCTAATTTAAAATTTGCGCCTCTCACATCAGTTTCGATTGAAAGAAGTTTTTCTGCTTTCAAAATGATTCTCAGTGACAAAAGGCAAAGGTTAACTGTGGAGAATTTAGAAAAAATTCTGGTGGTGTACTGTGCAGATAATTATAATGAAGTCTGAGCATGGAACTGAATTTCAATAACTTAAAATGAGTAATCTTGATATCAATAATCATTATTTCATTAGTTTCAATATATTAAATTTGTGCAGCTCTGTTTATAAATATAATATAGTATTCTTTTTTAATGTTTAAACATACTTTTTTGTGCGTATTTTAGTGTATAACTAAACATTTCAGTGAAAGAAATGAGTATGATACCTTGATGTGCCTAAAATGCCTATTTTCATTAAAATAGAGCCTAATTTTACAAATTTTGAGCTTATTTTAGGCGCCTAAAACTGCAATTTTTAGTGCCTAAAAATCCGATGTCTAGTAATTACATAATTAAAATAGGACATTTGATCCAGGGAATATTCGTGTTTGATAGAAGGATAAATCGTTTAATATGTTACTTAATTTAAATTATATTTAAATAATTAAAATTGAATCATTTTGGTCCAGAGAGCACTCATTTGGTGCAATGACAATTCCTTTAACATGTTTCTTAATTTTTATTACATGCATCCATAGTTCAATGAACATTGACATCATTTACATTTAATGTGTATACTTTATTTTACTTGTAATATGTTTCCATTGAATTATGGTAATAACTTAATTTTAACTCTTGTTTTCTACGTATTCAGTAAATGGCGCTTGGCCCACTATGGTTCTGAACCCTTCAAATAATTTAAATTATATTATATAATATTACATTACATATATTATATTATATTATATTATATTATATTATATTATATTATATTATATTATATTATATTATATTATATTATATTATATTATATTATATTATATTATATTATATTATATTATATAAAAAGTGTGTTGATAACGGATGTACCCCGATAAGTAAGTTTTCAATTTGTTATGGGGGCTCTTGAATCTCAGGATAACAAATTTTATTTTACAACAGGGCAACATAATCTGCTTGGCTCATTATCCAAATTTTTTGCATTGCATTTAATGCATATGTATTTTATGTATTTTAACTCGATTCAATTGAGCATAGTTAAAATTTGGATTATAAAATAATGAAATGCTAAGCTAACATATTATTACTGCATATTAAATCAATACACTCTCGTTGTTCGTTAATTCTCTGAGATAAACATTATTTTAAGAAATACAGGAAACGAATACACAGAATAGCCTATCAAGTTTTCTGTGCATAAGAAGCTATTTTAATCTTACCTGTCCTCAATTCACTCAGAAGTTACTGTAATAACATTATAGCATTATGTCCATACAGAGAAACTACACTTTCCAATGGTGAAATAATAATTAATTATATAAATCGGTTAATTTAGCTTCCAATATTGCTACATACAAACATAGAAACATTTTCTGTAGGCTATGATTCATAGCTTTCGATTGTTATTGACCAAGGCCCCTTATAGACGAAGTCATTTGTTTATTTCATTACACGGCCTTAGATGGCAGTTATTTTAATTTTAAAACTCATTTATCTCATTATATATCAGTCCTATCAAAATTTTTCATAGAGTAAAACTTATCGGAAATGATTTTTAAAGAAATGTTTGTCATGTAACATTTTTCATAAAAATCAATAATAAGCGAGATATTTCGATTTATTTAATTCAGGCCCCGTTATAACCCCCCTTTTAAAGAATGTATTTTGAATGCCATATATCCTATAATCTAAGTTACAACGAACTTAATTTATATTCCAATTTTCATCGAAATCCGTTAAGCCATTATCGCGTGAAAAGGTAACAAACATACAGACAGACAGACAGACAGACAGACAGACAGACATACAAACAAAAATTTCAAAAAAGCGATTTTCGGTTTCAGGGTGGTTAATTATATATGTTAGGACCAATTATTTCTGGAAAATCGAAAATTACCAGAAAAATTTCGGCTACAGATTTGTTATTAGTATAGATTTGCAAACGTTTTCACCTTCCAAAGGGGCATCATCAGGCATGAAATAATATACAAATATCTGAAATCAAATGTATAGAAAGATGAAAAAAATGTGTATTGTGTTGGTACGAGAATAGTCTGTGTGCGTCAGACTGTTATATTGTGGTTATACACATGAATGTTAAAAGCAATAACTATTATTAAGCGCGACAGGAGTCATAATATCATAACTTACCCGAAAAAGATACAATATATATATATATATATATATTATATTTCCTTGCAATGTGTACATAAGATATATTTGTATCTTTTTCAGGTAATTTATGATATTATGACTCCTGTCACGCTATAATAATACTTATTGCTTTTAACATTCACGTGTATAACCACAATATGACAGTCTCACGCATACAGATTATTCTCGTACCAACAAAATACACATTTTTGTACATCTTTCTACACATTTTAGATTTAGATTTTAGATTTTATTTAATAATAACATATACATAAAAACGTTACATTAAAATACCCCGAAAGAGCAAAGCTCGTGTTCGGGGACAGTTCCGTTACATAGATACACATACTTTGTAGACAAAATACTTAAGAAAAAAGCTCACATAAAGATGATAATAAAATTAGTAAATAATACTAGTAATAACTGAGTGAAAAAAGTATTATTATTATTATTATTATTATTATTAGTAGTAGTAGTAGTAGTAGTAGTAGTAGTAGTAGTAGTAGTAGTAGTAGTAGTAGTAGTAGTAGTAGTAGTAGTAGTAGTAGTAGTAGTATAATCAGTGCAGGTCATGTTGATATAGTAACCAAGATAAAATAGAAAAATACACTTAGGATAGAAATAAACTTGTTTTACAATACATGGTACATAATATATATATAGGGAAGTCTGTCATATAAATTTTTTAATTCTGGATCTGAAAATTTCATTGCTTAAAGTAGTCAATTCTGGATTAAATTTTATTATCGAATTATATAGACGTGGACCATAATTTGTACTGTGTAGTAAAGCAGCAGATGTGAAATATTTAGGTTCAACTAATTTAAGAATTTCATTTCGTCTTGTATTATGAGCATGTGGCTGAGCTACAAATTTCATTCTGTTTTTATGATAGAATTTCATTAAAGAGTATTTATAAATTTGGTCAATTCTAAAAACATTCAATTCGGAATGGATCAAATTTGTTGGATAATCCAGTCGCCTTTTCAAACAAATTTTGATTATACGTTTTTGCAACATAATTAGAGGAAAAAGAGCAGTTTTTGTAATGCCTCCCCATCCAGTTATACCATATTGGATAACAGATTCAACTATAGCCAAATGAACCAAACATAATACATGAGTAGGCAAGTAATGGCGAAGGTTTACAAATTTGTAAATTGTTTTACGTATCCTGTTACATAAAAAGGTGATTTGTCTATCCCATTTCAAGTGCTGATCAATAATAATTCCCAGGATTTCACATCTACAGATTCTTTCAGGCAAGGGCATTTACAGGTTGTAGAGAGTTTACAAAATGAGTTGTGGATTATTAATTTTAAATGAGAAAGTGATTTCAATTTGTTTAACCCAGAGACTGATTTGATTTGAGATATTTGTATATTATTTCATGCCTGACAGTGGCGGCTTGTGACATAAAAAGTGTGCGAAGTAATGTTAGATCGGCTTCTAATTTTATAACGAAAATCATGTATAGGCTTATATTAGTACATTATGCAACGAGCCTATAATGAAGGTAATTAAGAAGCGAGTATGGATATTTATGAAACGAGCGCAAGCGAGTTTCATAATTTTCATACGAGCTTCTTAATTACCATTATAGGCGAGTTTCATACGACTTTTTATGCTCGACCATATTTCTAACTTGATATTATTAATTTTCTTTGTATCTGACCTTGGCCAATGTCCCGTATGTTGTGAGATGTGCGCAGACGCGAAAGTATTGATTTTTTCCGAGGAACAGATATTCACATTGACCTTGCTAGGCCATAAGAACCTACAGAGATAACATTGAAATTAAATTAGACATTGAAAAACGAGATGACAAATTGAATTTATTTGAATATTATTTACAATTAACGCTAATTATTATAGTAACAGAACATAACCTTCTGCGACAGTATTGGATTTCCAGCCTCCGTGACTTTTCGCTAATTCTCTTTCGATTGCATATCCGAGAATAATCGATACTTGCGGTTTTATAACGGTAGAAAGCAGACCTGTCATTGGCTGAACAGTTGTAACCTGAGTCGTCATTGGCTGAAAGACCTGACCTTTAATGAGTAGGTGTACTTTAATGACATGCATTAAAGGACTGCTACCAGGTGTATAATTACTACATTTCGGCATGGTCGAGCATAAAATATATTAAACACCGGTATAATTAAAATACGTGACATTATTGATGATGATGATGATAATAATAATAATAATAATAATAATAATAATAATAATAATAATAATAATAATAATATAATTAACGGTAATAAATAATAAGGCCAATTTTTTGAAGACAAGTTGAATCCTTCTGTTCATGGCAAGAAATTTATTAGTAACATCGTCGTGGAAAGACTGATTTTTTCATAATTTTGTGAACAATTTACTTCTTCACGGAAATATTTGCGAGTTACGAGAGCCTTTGTTGTGACATACAACTACGAAAATAGTTTTTAATGAGATTCATGAAAGAAAAATATCTTTCAGCGAACAAACTTTTTAATAAGCAGCCTAAATCCCTAAAGCACCCTGATTTTATGAACAAATATTACTCTTAATTTAAAATGGGCCTAATAACAGTAGAGAAAGTAATACAATACACACAATGCGATCTTTACGCACACTCTCTCACGAAACTGCGGCAAAATTTAACTTTGTATATAGGCTACAGTAGTACCTACAACGCTAACACCATAACCATGTTTTTCAATTCCACTTACATTATATTTTCACTTTTCTCAAGACTCGTGCTTTCTTCTTTAGCAAAACAGTTAAAAAATACAAATATATTCATTTTTTCTATGGGCGAAATTAATTTTCCTCTTTTAAATTTCTGTAATTTTCATTGTTGATTGGCGGAACGTTGTGAATTGGTCTCTTCTACTATTTCACGTCTGACCAAAGCCACGATACTAACTGTTGTTGCGGGGTGAAGGGGTGTAGCTTTGTTGCCATGGTAACCATAGCTGAGTGAAATACTAACAGAGAAAAATCGAGCTCACTTCACCAGCTCAGAACTTAAACGTATCGGGGTCTTGTTGCTACGGTAACCATAGCAAGCAAAATAAATAGGAAGTCGCAATGCAAGAAGTGGATTCACAGGCGCTACGTTCGTTAATTCTTCAGCGCGGTGCGATTTTTGAACGTACATAAACATAAATATCATAAAATCAGTCGCTTGATGTGTAGTAAAAGTAAAGTGAATTTTTCATTTTTTTTTTTAATTCTATGGTGAAGTTATGCTTCACTTGGTTCACCTGAAAAACCGCCTCTGATGCCTGATGATGCCCTTTTGGAAGGTGAAAACGTTTGCAAATGTAAATTAAAAAGTAAATATATAAAAAAACTTGTTTTTTGTACATTTTGTTAAGCCATAAAGATTGATTATTTCAAAATAACGGCATAAGTAAGAGCAGTAATTGCTTAGCGGATCATTAAAATCAAAATTAATTGTAAAATATAAAATTGTGCAAATGGGAATATGAAAAACTAAGAAGTGTCTTGCAGTACCACAACATTTTGTTTCTACACAAATTGCGTCCACCGCTGTGGAGTAACAGTTAGCTTGTCTGACCGTGAAATGAGCGAGCTCGGATTCAAATCCTGGTTGGGACAAGTTAACCTGGTTGAGGATTTTCCCTGGTTTTTCCCTTAACCCATTAAGAGCAAATGCTGGGTAACTTTCGGCGCTATGGACTCATTTCGTCAGCATCATCATCTTCATATCATTCAGAAACTAAATCAGATAAAGCGTCGTAAAAATAATTCACTATGCAAATTGCAATGTGTTATGACAAAATAACAACGTGACTGAGCTGGATTAAATGTTTGATGGGTGAAATCAAGTGCGACGTTCACAAGCGAAGTATATCCGTTTGTGTAATGTTATATTTTTTATTTCAGTAGGTTATTTTACGACGCTTTATCAACAGCTTAGGTTATTTAGCGTTTGAATGAGATGAAGGTGATAATGCCGGTGAAATGAGTCCGGGGTCCAGCACCGAAAGTTACCCAGCATTTGCTCATATTGAGTTGAGGGAAAACCCCGGAAAAAACCTCAACCAGGTAACTTGCCCCGACCGGGAATCGAACCCGGGCCACCTGGTTTCGCGGCCAGACGCGCTAGCCGTTACTCCACAGGTGTGGACAATGTTATATTGGTAATAGAGAAAAATACAGCAAAAGAAATTTTTTAAATTAAGAAACGCCTTCGCTAAAGTTAGTGCATCGAATGTTTGATATATAAATTAGGTCGAGATTCTAAAAGCGTTTGTCAAATATTACTCTGATAATTCTCCAATCAGGTGAATTTGAATGATATTTAGGGCTGCCAACCCTCCCGTATTTTCAGGTATCTCCCGTATTTGCCCCTAATTTTTTAACAGTCTCCAGGCGACCGTATTTTTCTTTTCTTCCAGCATTTTTCTCCCTTATTTTTGCATAATGTAAAAATTACTATTACTAAACATTAGAGTCTAAAACATGTAACGTCGGGTGAAACACGCCTCCTTGTCTGGACGTAAACAACTGAACAACTATACAAATATGGCATTCACCACGACGAATTAGACTGCGTGCTCTCCTACCAACAGCATTTGCATCACAGCTTTTTCCATCCCTTTTAAATTTATACATTATATATAACATTTTAACATAGTTAATATCAAATTGTACAAATTTAATTTTAATGATATGACCTAATGAGAATATTTAGCCTTAATTGTATAAGGTTAATATCATGCTGTGCCTTTCCTTGTTTTATACACATACGAGAACCTAGCATCAGTGTTCAGCTTTACCATGTACAGTTTACCTCAAGAGGCACGAAACTTATATACTTGTAAATGCCAGCACGTGCATTACTTACTATATTATTAATTGTTAGATCAACTATCACCTAATTTAAAATTGTTTGCATCTCATGCACCTGATGATGACTTTTTAAAGTCGAAAATATTAGCGACTTTGTAATAAATATTGTGATGTAACAGATTATCTGACCTCACAAACTGAAAAGTGTATTTGACTGAAAATTTATTATATATAATTATTAACTCTAATGATATTCTATGAGGGCCAATCAAATGAAAACGGGCCAGATGCCATAAATTATAATAGAACATCTATTACCTCAAAGGTAATCTCAAAAACTATTTATACGTTTATTCCAATGCGAGACAAGACGATCAATCTCATTCTTGTAAAAGCATGTGGGCTGTCTACCGAACCAGTTCTTTACCCAGTCACACACCTCTTCGGATCCCGGGCCAGGTCGATGGCATTTAAGTGTGCTTAAATGCGACAGGCTCATGTCAGTAGATTTACTGGCATGTAAAAGAACTCCTGCGGGACAAAATTCCGGCACATCCGGCGACGCTGATATAACCTCTGCAGTTGCGAGCGTCGTTAAATAAAACATTACATTTTTTTAACACACCTCTTCGTCTCATGCATGGGGAGAGATCTGGGCTGTAGGGGGAGTGGTGAAGCGTTTCCCAACCAAATCTCTGAATCGTATTCCTCACGGAGTTGGCAGTATATGGGCGAGCATTATCAATCAATCAAACTCCTGTATCTCCTCATGAGGAACATAGGGCATTCACAAGTACCTCCATCGGACCCTATTTGTAGCCAACTCCTTCACTTTGCTCCATGTTTTCCCCTCCCTAGCAATTTCCTCCAAAACTGTTCTCTTCCATGTATTTTTTGGCCTTCCTCTTGTTCTACTACCCTGGGGGTTCCAATCCAAAGCCATTCTTTCTACTGCTCCATCTTCTTTCCAAATTGTGTGCCCTATCCAATTCCACTTTCATCTTTTGATTTCTATTGTGATTTCTTTCTGATTTGTTATCTTCCATAGTTCTGAGTTCGTGATTATATCTACCATCTAATTTTTAAAATTCTTCGTACACATCTATTAACAAATGTTTGCAGTTTATTTTGTATAATTTTACTTGTTTTCCATGTCTCAGCCATTTAATAAGACTGATTTCACATTACTGTTAAAGATTTTAATTTTTGTAGATCTAGATATAATATAAGATTCCCATATTGGGTACAACTGGACAAATGCACTATTTACATTTTTTATTCGGTTCTTTACATCCTCAAAGGCTCCACCATCCTTGTCAATTATACTATCCAAATATTTAAATTCTTGAACAGTATCAATGTTATTATTATTTATTATAACTTTATCTGTCTTTTTACTACTTAATCTCATTTATTTAGTTTTCTTTCGGGCATTATCATCAAGAATATTATTGAACGAATATATATGTTGTACCATCAAAAACAAAGGCCAATGAGTTTCTAACATTATTGCCACATAAAAAAAAATAAAAAATCTTCCCGAAGAAAGAAAAAAGTCCCTATCCAGAATATTCGCGGATTCTCAGAATGAGCTTCGGGAATCCCCGGGGATCCGATGACCCCACTTTGAGAACCACTGCCGTAGAAATTTCTCGCATAAAATAAAATAAAAGCACAGAAGAATTAATAAATCAACTAATATAAAAATTACAAATGAGCATAATCTTGAGTTATATTTAAAAAAAATAACGTTCTTTTAGCATGTGAACGTTTTTAAATTACTAAATGTACTTACCACTCTTTTCTATTCAACATACTTAAAAAACTACGTAAGAAGAATAGCCCAAGCGTACATTACCCCATCCAGTTAAAAGAGTTTGTATGGGATGATAGCATGTCTTTTTATAATACCAGTTCTGAAGGCCAAGTCTTATTTAGGGGACAGTGTACGTAAACTACACGTTGTTTTAAGATTTTATGTATAGCAGTGGCGTCGCGTGACATTTTGACACAGGGATGCGTTTTTAAATGGTTAAAATACAATTGTCTGCTGTCGTTATATGCGGGAATTGCGTTCCAGGAAATAGCCGCGTATTGATGAATGTTTGAGTTGAATTTTTAAATTTTCTTTATAATTTCCTTGTAACATAATTTATAAGGATATTTACCGAGCCGAAGCCTGGCCGTATTTACATAAAATACGAAAGACGAAAGTGCATAGAACGAGACCGGCTACACTGTTGATAATACCACAGTCTACTATATACAGTCGCGAAGCTTGAGGTGATTTTTTGCAAATCTCGTGATAAAGCGCTCCAAGCGGTTAGCAACTAGAAACAATAGACTGTCCACGGTCGACTTTGGACTGTGTCGTATTTCCATCGAGTGCTAGCTCGTTGCGTATTTCACATTGATGCTTGTGAAATGTTCGTTATTGGTTGTAATGAAAATGTTAAAGTCTAAAATACAATAATTGGAATAATAATATTTTACTAGAGACGTAGAAAAATTAAGTTTGTTTTAAAGAAATTTATTGATCACGTTTTATTTTCAATTCTGGTGGGATTATTATTGCTTAGGCCTACTTTTGTTTCAAAGGATATGTTTTTAATTATAGCTGTTAATTTTGTTGTTATTTTTATCTGTTACTTTACTAGAGAAGTAGAAAAACTCTGTTACAATAAAATTTATTGATCACGTTTTATTTCCAATTCTGGTGTGATTATTATTGCTTAACCTCATCCCACTTTAACTACGTAAGCCTACACTACAAGTACCGGTACACGTAAGTTACTCCATTAATTCATATTTCCATTATTATTGTTGTAAAGGGAAATGCAAATTAATATTTACTGGTTTCATAGTTAATTATCGCTATAATCTTGAATAAGTGAAGCGATTATAGTAAATTTCAGTTCGTTTTGCACAAACAAAAATAATATTAACCTATTTCTTGCAGGTATCTTCGAGTTCATGGTGGAATTTAATATACTTCATTAAAATAATAAATTAACTTTATGCATTTAATATTTCAATGATGGAAGGAAGGTGTTAATTTTTCCAAAAGAACACAACGAAAGTGTAACATATTTTGTCGTCTACTAGGAGAGATATCTGCGATGATGAGGCGATAGTAGCGATCCTAGTGGTGGGCAACTACCCATGTTTGCATTTTTAGTACATATTGAGCTTCGCAACTGTATATAGTAGACTGTGATAATACAGTAAATAAAAATAAGTTTCATATATTTTTTATATTTAACAATATTTCTTCAGGAAGCGAATTTGCGAAGGTGGTAAATTGTGTATGATCAAGCATACTCAAAAGCTTCAATTTGGAATTTTCAGCAAATTTTTTAATAATGTCAATTACAATATCGTGCAGGATTTCATTGAACAATCGTCTATATACAATTTTCTTATTCTCTCCAGGGATTGCATCTAGCCATGATCTTTCAGACTGAGGATAATTTTCAGCAACAAAGTCATCCATGCTTTCCCAAAATTTCTCAAAGTAATTTCTCAGTCCTTGCTTATACTCCTCGACATTATGAATTTTTGTTTTACAAAAAGCAACATATCTTACTTTTAGAAACAGAATATCAGAGTGTGGGGATATTGCAGCGAATAATGTTAGCAGAAAATAAAATCAAAATCATTCAGTAAATTAATTGAATTAAAGTTAAAATATCATATCACTTCTTTTAATTCAATTAATTACACAATTAATGCAGTTTTCTACAATCATTTTTCAATATTTTAGTATATTCATACATACTTACATACTTACAAATGGCTTTTAAGGAACCAGAAGGTTCATTGCCGCCCTCACATAAGCTCGCCATCGGTCCCTATCCTGTGCAAGATTAATCCAGTCTCTATCATCATACCCCACCTCCCTCAAATCCATTTTAATATTATCCTCCCATCTACGTCTCGGCCTCCCTAAAGGTCTTTTTCCCTCCGGTCTCCCAACTAACACTCTATATGCATTTCTGGATTCGCTCATACGTGCTACATGCCCTGCCCATCTCAAACGTCTGGATTTAATGTTCCTAATTATGTCAGGTGAAGAATACAATGCGTGCAGTTCTGTGTTGTGTAACTTTCTCCATTCTCCTGTAACTTCATCCCGCTTAGCCCCAAATATTTTCCTAAGCACCTTATTCTCAACACCCTTAACCTATGTTCCTCTCTCAGAGTGAGAGTCCAAGTTTCACAACCATACAGAACAACCGGTAATATAACTGTTATATAAATTCTAACTTTCAGATTTTTGGACAGCAGACTGGATGATAAGAGCTTCTCAACCGAATAATAACACGCATTTCCCATATTTATTCTGCGTTTAATTTCCTCCCAAGTGTCATTTATATTTGTTACTGTTGCTCCAAGATATTTGAATTTTTCCACCTCTTCGAAGGATAAATCTCCAATTTTTATATTTCCATTTCGTACAATATTATGGTCACGAGACATAATCATATACTTTGTCTTTTCGGGATTTACTTCCAAACCGATCGCTCTACTTGCTTCAAGTAAAATTTCCGTGTTTTCCCTAATCGTTTGTGTATTTTCTCCTAACATATTCACGTCATCCGCATAGACAAGAACTGATGTAACCCGTTCAATTCCAAACCCTGCCTGTTATCCTGAACTTTCCTAATGGCATATTCTAGAGCGAAGTTAAAAAGTAAAGGTGATAGTGCATCTCCCTGCTTTAGCCCGCAGTGAATTGGAAAAGCATCAGATAGAAACTGACCTATACGGACTCTGCTGTATGTTTCACTGAGACTCATTTTAATTAATCGAACTAGTATCTTGGGAATACCAAATTCAATAAGAATATCATATAATACTAGTATATTCATACATAGAAGATATAATAGAATTTGTGTTGTCAGAATTTAATTATATTTTATTTTTATTTTAAATCTTTTAAGTCAACAAAAGATATTGTAAAGTATTGTAATTTTAAGACAATCTATTTTTTTCAAAATTCTCTTAAAATGACTAATGTTAACATATGATAAATAACTATTATAGTTATTAATTGCAATTGTTTCCGTTGCAGTCGATGTAAATTGATATCACTGAAGATGGAGAAGCATTCTCCGAAACATGTATGATTAAGAAGCTCAACAGATTTAAAAAGTGCTCATACAACTGTAGTATATCTCCTTCAATTTTTAATTTCTTTATTTTTCTCCCAATAACCATGGTCTTCGACTTGTTTGCATTATCTTCATCCCATAATGCTCACAGCTGCCATTTAGCTCCAGTACAGAGTGATAAATTGAAAAGACATTGTGCCAATACGAAACGAAACACGCCAAAAAGAAAATAAAAAATGTCAAGAGATTTCTAATTTCCATTGACTGCATGAGCCACCGGCGTGGATCAGTCGGTTAAGGCGCTTGCCTGCCGGTCTGAAGTTGCGTTCGGGTGCGGGTTCGATTCCCGCTTGGGCTGATTACCTGGTTGGGTTTTTCCGAGGTTTTCCCCTACCATAATGTGAATGAAGGCAATCTATGGCGAATCCTTGGCCTCATCTCGCCAAATATCATCTCGCTATCACCAATCTCATCAACGCTAAATAACCTAGTAGTTTATACAGCGTCGTTAAATAACCAACTAAAATAAATAAAATTGACTGCATGACTACGTCTAACAGTAATGCACTGTATCCACACATTATTGGATTATTGTAACACTATGAGGGCGGCCCAGAAGTAATGCACACGGCACATGCACCCCCTTATCCGTGGTTGTTATTTATTGCGTTAATAGTGAGAGTTATTCTGAATGATTCTGTGTAAGTACAATTAAATTGCTTAAAATCTCCGCGATTGGCTGCAAAGGGGTATCTGTCGGATACAGGGGGCAGAGCCATTAATTCTTCCCATTGAAGGCTTCAAGGAGCCAACCTGGACAAATACCCAATGTCCCATCCCTACCTTCCCGTGGTGCATCTGTTAGTAAGCATAATTTTACAAGCTGATCTAAAGGAAGGGGCTACTCATCAATTAGCACTGGTCAGCTTGATGAGTTAATGACTGAATTTGGTATAATTTTCCTCTATTCAATACCTAATTCCCTCTTTACCCTTTCCTATCCAGTCATCTTACTTTCTTCGACCCCGACGGCATTAGAGCATTCGAGGCCTAGGGGTTCATTTCACTTTCCTTCCTCCTCTTTCTACTTTTCTGTTCCTAGTGCTGACCTGCTATGGTACTAAAATCGTCCTCCAGTGGCTTAAGGAGGGAAAGCTGGTGATCAACAAGATCTCCCAGCTAGGTCCAATTGACCCGTCGACCAACAGCAGGTGTGGTCCTCCAGACATTCTGGGGGTTATGTGTGAACGAAGTAGCCACCAAAACGTTAAAATATGGTGTTCACTTAAATCGGCTACAACTTGCCATTTTCACATCTGTGCTTCAGTGGCTGACCATGATAATATCTTTGAAAAATATTGGAGTGCAAGAGGTCAAATGACTTTATTGTCAAACGCCTAGCATTAGAAAATAACAACAACAACAAATCTCCGCGATTGAAATGGACGACGAAAATCAGATCACGTGATTGTCCGAGATCAAAAATCATTCATTGAAATAGAAACTTTACGTGGACGTACATCGCCGGGAATTCATGAATTGCTTCAAAAGAAGTGTGCGGTGACTCTATAGCAGACCATAGTACCATTTCCCGATGGTTTCGAGGAGCCTGTGAAGGTAATATTGCTACAGAAGACAATTAACGCACTGGAAGACCGAAATCATCACCGGACTTCACTACAGTGTTGCCAATGTTTTATAGAAGACAGACGGATGACATGTGCGAACATAGCCGGTAGGAAACTACGCCCAAAATTCGCCAGAACAGACTACAGCTATTGAAGTCTGATGTGCTGCTTCTTCACGATAATGCAAGACTCCAAATCGTCGAGTCAGCGAATGCCGTATGACTGATTACAAGTGGAAAACACTCCCTCAGCCAGCCTACTGCCCGGACATGAATCCACCTGACTGTGATCTCTTCTCGAAAATGAAAAGTCCACTTCGAGGTCAACTTTTGCAATGTTAAATGATCTGAATACAGCTGTGAGCTAACACATCCGAGACCTGAACTTCAAAGGAGAATAAATTAAGCGGCTTCCCAAAGCTACCACAACGTTGGGAAGCAGTCATAGGGCTGGGATTACGATCAACGTACGTTTGCGTACGTTACGTTGCTTTCGTCCGTACGTTGAATTTGAGTCCAACGTTCAGAAGTTGTGTATTATGATCGACGTCCGTGACAACTGTAACACTTTGCCGGCCATAATGAGTACTGACATACACACGCCTGACCACAGTATAAAACTGTGGCCTGACATTCAGCTGTTTATGATAAACATTGAATTTTATGGTAACTTTGTTTGAAACAACATAAATATAATATCGGTATTACAAAAATATGTTACGACAGAATAATATACAATGACGATAATGATAAAGCAATAATAATATTAATAATAATAATAATAATAATAATAATAAAAACATACACTATTAAATAACTGGACTAGTACGAATTACGAATATAATAATAATAATAATAACAATATATTATTTATGTAGTGAAAGTCCCTTTATTTCGGGTTAAAATAAAATAACGTAAATAAATGGTCAAAAAGAAAAAAAATAGTAGTAATAAAACAATATACTACTAAATAGCTGGACTAGTGCGAATTAAAAATATATTATTTATGTTGTAAAAGCCCCTTTATTTCGGGTTAAAATAAAGTAAGGTATCCAAACTAATGTAAATAAATGGTCAAAAAGAAAAAAATAGTAATAAAGACATACACTACTAAATAGCTGGAATAGTGCGAATTAAAAATATATTATTTAGGGTAAACATTGGTAATTTCGTGATAATTTCATGAAAATTAATTTAAAATGCAAATGTGTGAATATATCCTTATTCCGATTTTTTCATCTAAAAGACGATAGTTTGCTGTACAAATCTGGAGACATAAAAGATTGGATACGTTCTTGAACAAGTGCAAAAAACCAGTTTTACAACTTAAGCTAAAAGGTTGGTTATTTCGTGATAACCTTGGTAATTTCGTGATATTACATGGATAATTTCGTGAGAGGTAGAAGAATTGTGGAAAAATTCATTACAGTCAAATGAAATTCTCATTTATTGTTACAAGACTTCAAACATAGTAATTCCGTCTAATATTCACAGCAAGAAAACATAGAAATACATATCAGCACCTAATAAGAATGAAATCAAAGTAAAAATTGAAATCGAAAAGGGATCTTCTTTGCCCTGAAAGGGTGAACACTTTTATTACGGACTTTACTATAGCCTATATTACTAGGGTAACTCCAAAAGTAATGCATAACGTTTGTTTAAAAATTATATTTTTATCCTACAGCTTTGTTATTTCCACAGAGTGTAGACACATCCTTTACGAACAAAATGTCACTTTTCCACATAACATAGTCCCTTTCAACTGCCTTACGTAACCTAGGAACGAGGGCCTGTAGACCAGCACGGTAAAAGTCTGGACCAACACGTCTGAGCCACTCTTTAGCAGCGTGCACAAGGGAGTCATCTTCTAACCTCGTTCCGCGAAGGGACCCTCCAGTTTACCAAAGAGATGGTAATCGCACGACTGTAAGACGGCTGTTTCACTGTTGTCTATCCCAATTTTCTGATCTGGTCTGTGGTCTTGTGACTGACATATGGCTATGCGTTGTCGTGCAATAGCAGAAAATCCTGCTTCTCCCGATGTCGTCGAACACGACTCAGTCGAGCTTGAAGTTTCTTGAGAGTTGCCACATACGCGTCAGAATTAATGGTGGTTCCGTGTGGCATGATGTCCACAAGCAAGAGTCCTTCTGAATCGAAAAACACAGTAGCCATAACTTCTCATGCCGAAGGTGCACTTTTGAATTTCTATTTCTTTGGTGAATTTGCATGATGCCACTCCATTGTCTGCCTCTGTCTCCAATCCAAAATGGTGAAGCCATGTTTCATCTTCTGTCACAATTCTTGAAAGTAAGTCATCTAGCACTTATCATTGGCACTTAGCATGATAACTAGATTTCGTTGGATTGCCACACGCAGCATGCAATCAGGTTGCCGATGTACGGTAGTATAGAAGAGGTGAGCGACCGCCCGGTCTCGTAGTATAAGCAGTTCATGTTAAGAGTTATGACCGGTCCAAATAGATAGAGCAGTTACAGCTAATGTATACCTATGTAAGCACTTGTTTTTGCATTACTGTGGTTGGAATAGTCAAAGTTTAACATTTGTTCAGTGCAGACAAGAGTTCAATCAAACATACTACAACGAGAGTGTTGCTGTTACAAACAATTGTCCCTGGAATACCCTTACCCCTGCAGCCAGTCTTGACCCGTTGGAAAACGTGGTTGGATGCTGTTAATTATTATGCAGAACATTACGGCAAAATATTGAAGGTAATTGGATAGCACAGACAGTTCCGCTGTTGCAGCTGTAAAATCATTGCTTTCTGAACAGCTATTGGAAGATATTCTGTTCATTGATTCTAATTTTAAAAGTCGTATCCAAAAGCATCACCCTGTTAGAATCGTCTAAACTACAGCTCTCAGAAGCCCTGAAATGTAAGTTGAGAAACATTATTGCTAAAAATTCTGCCTATTCACAAATTCGTATTATAAATTATGTACTATCAGGTCACGACAAGACATCTGAAGTTGGTGTACTAAAAAGTAGTGACTTTCCGTTCTTCAAATGTGCACCTATTACAGCGTGTGTTGTTGAACGGACATTTTCCCAATATAAAACCTGTTTGAGTGACCATCGGAGGAGGAGGTTCACTTTGCAATCGTTCGAAATGTACGTAACTCTTCACTACAATGCACATATTCGGGGATGATGTGAGTATATTACATTAAATTTTAAGAGTTAATATATCTCACTACAAAATAACTGTGTATTTATATGTTTAGACATTTCCTACTTCAATGATCATTCATTATATTTCTTCAATGCAGGATACAGGTTTTATTGTAACCGCAGTATGCTGCTCAGTGTTTACATAAGAGGCATACTCCATTCGTTGCACGTCCCCTTCTCATAGTCTATACTGCGTGCGTAGTAAACCTTACGATTCTCGTGGCAATTCCACGAAGTCTAATGATAACAAATCAAACAGAAGCTACCCTGAACCCATTGCGTCCCTTTTTTCTTTTTTGTTATCACATCTTATCTTCAGATTTAAAAAATTCGTATTGTAATACAATTTTTAAAATAGTACAAAATGTAACGTTTAATACTCAACAAAATTTCGCCTCAAACAGCTAAGATTTCTATCTGTAAAGCTAAGCCTATATGGCGACTTCAGCTGTATCTAAAATTCCAAAAACATTTCCTAAAATTTCATTACGATATAATAAATCATTGTACCAAATATCATATGCTTACCTTTAGTAATAAGCCTGTAATGTAATTACAAACATCCACAAAATTTGTACGCCTGAGAAGTCGACGCTAACCTGCTGTCTCCAAACATAAAAGCTCACTGAAGCAGCTACAATAGTCACACAAAGCGTAGCTATATGTTTCTGGAAACTGGAAAACATATGCAATCCCTTGGTGGAAATTTGAATTAATGCCATTGGTTAATTCACGAAAGAGCAAAGAAAAAGTATCACGAAATAACCACTGTCACGAAATTACCAATGTTTACCCTATGTAGTGAAAGCGCCTGTATTTCGGGTTAAAATAAAATAACGTATCTAAAATAATATAAATAACTGATCAAAAGCAAAGATGAAATTAATAATAATAATAATAATAATAATAATAATAATAATAATAATAATAATAATAATAATAATAAACCAACCTGGGTTCAATTACATCACGATCTTTCATTTTACCAATACGCTACAAAGAGCTCTATAGTATATTTTGTTGAATTAGGTGCTTTCATGTTTGCTACCTATAATGTTTGATTTTAAAAAAAGTGTTTTATGTCATATAGAGGAAATACAGTATATTCATGTGACCTGACACATTCAATCAAAGATCGCTCATCGTGTTACGTAGTTTTTAATTAATATCATTTTATTTAATATTTCATTAGAAATGTGACCGCATCTACAACGAAAGAAGAGGTTCAAATAAATGACGCGACGCGCTTCTGATTCATGATTGGATGACGTTCAACTTACGTTTCTTTGCATTTGGAATGCTAGACCTTGGCAATGTCGAATCAGCGTCGTCATGCGTTCGTTCATTTTAACGTTAACCGTAATCAAATACACGGATCTTGTATTTGTCAAACTTCAACGAACTTCACCGAAACGAAACGTAATGCAAACGAACGTGATCCCAGTCCAAAGGCTGGTTCACAATAAACCGGGAACGGTAACGACAACGAGAACTACGGAAATAATGTTAAAATAAATGTATTTAAATGTGAGCATTCACAATTAAATATATTTATTTGAACATTATTTCAGTTCTCGTTCTCGTTGTCGTTTCCGTTCCTGGTTTATTGTGAACCAGCCTTAACACTTCAAAGGGACTATTTTGAACGATCTTGATGTAAGAGGATTGGAAAAATAAAATGCGTGCCAATGAAGTAAGTTTGTACATTACTTCTGGGATCACCCTCATATATTTAAATACTGAACAGAAAGTATACATGATATTACCATGTGAAGTTTGACCCTAAATGCATTCCACGTGTGACACGGTACATGTCCAGGCGTTATCCCATTCTCGCCAAGCCCGCTCTAGCATGTCTCGTCTGACCTTCCTGATGGCGGTGCTAATGCAACATCTCAATTCTGACAACAACATCGGAAGTGGAGAGACGTAAACGATCTTGACGAAACTCTGCAAGGACTCACGCACTCCGAGATCCGGTGAACGGGATGGCCATGCGGCCTATGTTAATGCGTCTTCTCAATTCCGGCAACGTCGTCGAAAGTGGAGGCACGTAAACATTTTCGTTGATAAAACACCACATAAATAAACCACACACTGTGAGGTACGGTGAACGGGGGAGCAATGTGCAAAAGATGTTGTCTGTTGTCGACTGGCTCTTCGCACTAATTTCTGAAGGTTCCGCATGAAATTTTCACGCATTGTATTGACCGTTTCTTCAGTAAATACTTGGCCTCCTGCGAATCCTTTTTCTTGATGACATAGGCCTATTCGTACCACCTTCGGATTGACGACGCGGTAGGGAGGACCAGGACGTCCAAATTGCTGTTAAAACACATGGAGAACCACGACAGCACTGTTACATGGCACGTATTCGAGCACACACCAGCTGCGGTCTGTTGGTGGCAATCATTTTCTCCAACACTGACGTTCAAAGATATCCGACCTACGATTTTATAATCGCCTAAGGCACTCCCGTGCAGAATCGTGTTTATTCACAAAGAGCAACCTTAAGCCCGGTTCAGACGATGCTCGTTTCCGTGATGGATTCCAAGGTGGCTGCGCTGATGACTAGCCTGTGTGCTCACTTGCTGGAAGTAATGCGCTCTGGTGACTACTTTGGTGGCTGGCTTGCTGGATTTCGATGGTAGGTTTCTTCCTACTTTTCGTGTTGGTTTGCAGGCTGGAACCATTATTATTATTATTATTATAGTTGGTTATTTAACGACGCTGTATCAACTACTAGGTTATTTAGCGTCGATGAGATTGGTGATAGCGAGATGATATTTGGCGAGATGAGGCCGAGGATTCGCCATAGATTACCTTGCATTCACATTACGGTTGGGGAAAACCTCGGAAAAACCCAACCAGATAATCAGCCCAAGCGTGGATCGAACCCGCGCCCGAACGTAACTTCAGACCGGCAGGCAAGCGCCTTAACCGACTGAGCCACGCCGTTGGCTGGCTAGAACCAAAGATGAAATCATGTCGCCATGTTCATTGTTTTCCAACTAAACCTGTTTTTATCTATATTCTTTAGTTTCTAAAGCCCTGTTCAGACGGTGCTTGTTTCCATGATGGATTCCAAGGTGCCTGCGCTGATGGTTAGCCTGCGTGCTCACTTGCTGTAAGTAATGCGCTCTGGTGGCTAGCTTGCTGGATTTCGATGGTAGGTTCCTTGCTATTTTTCGTGTTGTTTTGCAGGCTGGAACCAACGATGATGATATAGTGTTACCACTGAAATCATGTCGCCATGTTCGTTGTTTTCCAACTAAACCTATTTTTTCTATTTTCTGTAGTTTCTAAGAAACAGCAATTAAATATCGGAGTTCAGCGGTTTTGCACTTATGGCTTAATTATACAACATTTACTATTGTTAATGTAGGACTTTAGCAACAGTAACAAATATAAATGACACTCGGGAGGAAATTAAACGCAGAATAAATATGGGAAATGCGTGTTATTATTCTGTTGAGAAGCTTTTGTCATCTAGTCTGCTGTAAAAAATTCTGATCGTTAGAATTTATAAAACAGTTATATTACCGATTGTTCTATAGGGTTGTAAAACTTGGACTTTCACTTTGAGAGAAGAACAGAGATTCAGGGTGTTCGAGAATAAGGTGCATAGGAAAATATTTGGGGCTAAGAGGGATGACGTCACATAAGAATGGAGAAAGTTACATAACGCAGAACTGCACGCATTGTACTCTTCACCTGGCATAATTAGGAACATTAAATCCAGACGTTTGAGATGGGCAGGGCATGTAGTAAGTGTGGGCGAATCCAGAAATGCATATAGAGTGTTAGTTGGAAGGCCGGAGGAAAAAAGACCTTTGGGGAGGCCGGGACGTAGATGGGAGGATAATATTAAAATGGATTTGAGGGAGGTGAGATATGATGGTAGAGACTGGATTAATCTTGCTCAGGATAGGAACCAATGGCGGGCTTATGTGAGGGCGGCAATGAACCTGCGGGTTCTCTAAAAGCCAGAAGTAAATAAGTACGTGCTTTCTTTAACACTGTAGTGTATTTTATTTGATACTCATTGTACAGTGCATACATTATATCGTTCCATATTTTTGTGGAGTCAATCCATCTAAAAGGTCTACAGTTCATAAAGTAGTAAACAAATTCAAAACTACAGGATCAGTATTCGATAACAGAAGAAGAAGAAGAAGAAGAAGAAGAAGAAGAAGAAGAAGAAGAAGAAGTCATCATGTTTTAATAGAGAAAAAGTTGGATGATTTCGGTGTTGGAATAGCACAAACGCCGAGAAAATTCATTACGAACTTAGCACAGCAAGCAGGGGTCAGCAGTATGTCGGCACATAATGCTACATAATTACTAAAATTTCACTCAAGCAAGGTTACAGAAGTGCACTCCTTGGAGACTGAGGACTCGCATGTTGGAATAAATTTTTTCAACTAATTTCTTCAATCTGTATAAATAACGGCCATTTAGACCCACAATTACTGATTTTTAGTGACAAGGCGTGATTTCACTTGCACGGATAAGTAAACACTCAAAATAATCGATATTGGTCAGTAGGTAATCCAAGACTTAAGGCTCATTCACAATGAAAATTAAACATAACGTAAGCGTTAACTTAACGTTACAGTAAAATCAAGAAGTCAGACAATCATTCATGATGGGAACATAAACATTACAGCAAACATACTTGGTAACCATGGAAACATAACAACGACGCCATTTCCTAATATTCTGTCGTATATTCTACGATTGTGTTCTGTTTGCAAATCACGTAAGCATAAGCATGAAAGTTTGGAGTTTGCAGACTTTCATGTTAACGTCTTACGGTAATGTTTATGTCAATGCTTATGTGAATCATTGTAAATGATCCCATTTGGTAGCCTGGGCGCAAACTTCTGTGTTTATGTTACGGTTATGTTTAATTTTCATTGTGAATGGGCCTTTACACACGAAAATCCATTAAACGGTCCCAAGGTCTGTGTCTGGTGTGCCGAAAGTGCTAAACGAATATCCGGTCCTTTTTTTTTTTAATGAAACAATTAATATTGACCGATACAAAACAATAATTTTGAATCGGATTTCCCCCTTAATTAACTAAGAAGAACGAAGCTATATTATGTTTCAGCAAGACAGGGCTAGAGCTCATAAGCTGCATCTTCTATGTGAGCGATTGCTGACGTGTTTGATGAGAGAGTAATTGAGGCTGTATTCGGAAAACAGGTTCATAGACCTATTGAAGGATGCACTGAAAGGAATGGTGAACGGGAGAAGAGTTCGGGTAGAAGAAGATATCAAATGATAGAAGACATTAAGATGAGGAGACAAAGAGAAGGCAGAGAATAGGAAATATTGGCGAAATCTGGGTTTGCAGTGAGAGATCTACTCTTTGGCAGAACACTGTATGAATGAATGAATGAATGAATGAGGTCTGCGGGCCCTTTTATCGGATAAAAGTCCGTCAGCTTCTTTTGTTTGTTATGTAACGGTGTCTGAAGTTCGGTGATTTCAGCTTTCGCAGTCAGCTGTGTTATGAGAGGAGCTGTGGAATTCTGTTCAGTTTGTCCTGGCGCCCTGTGCGTCCGTCAGTCACTGTACTAAAAGCCAGGTTATGAACCGACTAAACAGGAAGTAGTTGGCAGGGCGAGAGGAAAGTGAAGGTTAGAGGGGTAGTCTGTTCAGCGATGACACGTTGAGTATGCGGGGTTGGAGGGGAAAAGGACAACGGAGCTGTTCATTGGACCTCACGTGAAAATGTCGTCTGCTAACGAAAATCTGGCAACGGGATCATGGAGACAGTGTAGCCAAACTTCCCAGTTCTTTTGCAGTATACCTTATTTTATTTCAAGGAGTGCAGTTCGGTGGCTTCTTTCAACACCCGCTTACAGATTTATGACTTCCTTCACAAACAACTCTGATAATTCCATCCTGTCCCCTCGTCCAAAGATTGCACAGTTGCCACAATCCTGGTGACTATCGAAGTCAGACTGACGGGGTTCTTGGAATTCGGAAAAGATGCGACAACTGTGTCTCCACGTGGATTTGAGGGGAGCCTGTCAATTCTTCTGAACGAAGATTGTGATTGGTTAATAAGAAGAGAAGACAAGATTTCCATCACAGTAAGGAAGACATTTATTTATGACAACCTATTAGTAGTGAGCAGTAGAAGGTCTGTCGGCAAAGTCCTTTCTATGAAACTGCACTCCATGAAATAAAATAAGGTATACCACGTGCATTACGAGTCGCATTTCGTACCAGCGTCATTAGCTCGTGCTTTCTTAAAAACAGCAATTTTAATTACTAATATTGTTGATAGTGTTATCGATAACTACAGACAGTAGTTATTTTAAACATATCGGTGAAAAACGCTGAACACGCTTTGAATCTCGCGCCACTATGTGGCAACAGAGCTCAGAAAGAGAGCAACAAAACGTTGCTTCCGGTTTAGTCGGTTCATAACCTGGCTTTTAGTATAGCAGTTGTTGCGGAGCGAGAGACTTAAGCCTTGGTTTTTCTGAACCGATGCAATCGACGTGCAAGGCGGGGGGCAGTGCATGGTTGCGCCCCACGATCAGGTAAGATGCAACAGATAAAATAGGATCCCTATTTTGTGGGCATATTTGCGCCCGTTCCCATCAGGTAGAGAAAAGGGGCATGGCATAGTTGCGCCTCGATGAAATAGGTAGAGAAAAAGACATTACGGGAACTCGAGCCTCGGAATCAACCAACCTTATTGATTTTTATTCGATTTAATATTCATTATCGATAGGCTACCGTAAAAATGAACACTATGAAGTTGGCAGTACTTTATTAACTAACTGACATAGGATATTCAAGTGAGTGAGTAGTTGGAATATGGGACCTTAGCAATCTTGACATTTTTATTACTTATTTCCACACCAGCTGTGGCGTATAGTGAGGTTAATTTAAAATGAATGTTAAGATTAGTGACAAGGGAAAAGAGATAATAATTGACAATGGCTTTAAGTTTCGATTTGCGAAACCCTGTACCGTATTTTATGGCAATCACTTACGTGTGTACTATGTCCTCTCCATTATGCTACCTGATTTCAATGCAGCTACCACTATAATATTTTTAAGTAATTTATTTATTTTATGACAATCACTTTCGCGTGTACTATGTCCATAGAGCGCAACTATGCCATGTCCATCCTACTACCTGATTTCTTTGGGGCGCAACTATGCCATGTCCATTCTGCTACTTGATTTCTTCAGGGCGCAACTATGCCATGCCTAGACCTCCCAATTGACCGTGGGGCGAAACTATGCCATACCGGAGGCGGGCCTTGCATCTCGCACGTCGCATGCGTCGGTTCAGAAAAACCAAGGCTTTAGATCTCGTGTTAAATAATGCAGGAAATATAGTGTGAAAGTAATACAGTGTGAAAGTAATATAATACAAATAAAAGGAGAGAACACAGAAAAGTTAATCTGAAACGTTAAGAAAGACGAATGAAGAGAAGATGAGGTAAAATTTGTGTGTTGGTGAAAGGAGATGTGCTGAAGAAAAACATTTTGTGGCCGTTAGTTCCTGTTGCAAGATGTTATGTTTTATAAAATTTACAAGTGATTAACAGAATGTGTATTTCACTACAATTATAATGCAAGGTAGAATCACGCAGGACTATAGTTTATCAGTCGGCATGTCGATAAAATGCAAAGAGATGGGCTGAAAAATAACAGAGAATTCTAAGGTCATACTTTAAAATATTTGAATGTACAGTGTAATCTTAGAAGAAATGGAGTTCACGTGTCGTAGAGTGGCTTTAAACTGATTTCAAATTTCTGCGAAAAGAATAACAATAATACTCATACAAAAAAACTCTTAAATAATTATTTTCAAGAAAAAAGAGGTTCATATTGGAAACAAGCTGCATAAATTTGATATAAATGTGTGGGACATGTCAGTATCGCTCTTGAAATCAATTCCACATAGTAGGAGTCATTACTGCTACCATCAAACCAACTTTGAGTACCGGTATTTTCATAACCCACGCCCAAATGTAAAAAAAAACCTATTTAATCTTTTGTGATTATTTCAAAGAGAAGACAGGTCGTGAACTAAAAATTATATATAAAACTCATTTCACATAAATATTTCAAGCAGAATTGCAATTCTCGTTTTCGAAAATCTGAAGCGGAATTCTGCGATTTTTTACTGCCTGTGAACAGAAGTATGGGATCTATTTAAGTAAGGTAGAAGTCCCAAATATCGCCCACTTTAAGGAATTTTGTGACTCAAAGATGTACTGCACACAAGTAAAAAAAAATATGTGTAAAGTTGTATCTGAAGGGACAGTACGACTCAGTTTTTACCAGAAAATGGGATTGACGGATGATGGATTTTCTGAATGAAATTTGGGCAGGCAATTTCTTGCAATGTTTTCCTTTTTTTCTTTTTTTATCCTGTCATTCTTTGTTTATATTTGACACCATTGACCACATGAGTTTTCGATCCGTAGGTGAATGTGGAAAATGTGGTTTTGTTGTAAATATAAGCGTATGAAAAAGTGATGTTTAGATTACACCCTATCATAGTCAGAGTACCTCAGAACATAACAACCCATTACCCCAACCACAGAATTAGAGGCAGAGGATGATGACGTGGATTAATTATATTAATCAACGTCGGTGAATGAAATGTTAAAATTTGCTTTCTCATTTGACTTAAAGAAACTGACAGATTCTTAAGAATTTTAGGGTGTAGGTCTGACTGAGAAAAATATTATGAGTTGGCAACACTGGCCTCTAGTTTTCAACAGGAACTGTAACGAGTAAGGCTAGGGCTCCACTAGCTGTATTTGACAGCTGTTGTGAGCTGCAGACTACTGCCTGAAAATGGAATACACGCAAAACAATCTAGGTGGCTATATGGGCAGTATTGCACTGCGCCTAACAGAATTACGGCGGCAGTGCCAAGGTCTACTGCCGGAGGAATAGAACATTTTCGTGCCGTTATCTGTCGCCGAAGCCTGGCTCCACTGGCCGTAGTAGTCAGCTGGCAGCTGTAGTAAAACAGTCTACGTTTCGCAGTGCTTGTAGTTGTGTCACAATAGTGTTGTTGATTGATTGTTTGCAATTTGTAAAATGGAGCTTGATAGTGAGGAAATAAATTATTGAAATTGAGAAATATCCCGTACTGCAAATTTGGGTTGCCAACTTGTTTTGAAGAAAATACGGGAGATTAAGGAATCGACAAAATTTCGAATATAAAATTGACAAATGTTCCATTCAGTTAGCTACTAAAAACAACTTTATTCTACACTTCGCCAGCTAGGCTTAAATTACGAGTATTTTGAGACAGATTTTTCTCGCTTAAACGTTAAACTCGACTGCAGTTTTCAGCTCTGATTTGATTAGATGTGTCGTGCTCCTGTTTCGAACGTCTGTCTAATTGTCCATGAGGCGAAACACCCCCTAAGTATGAGCATTATTACTTGGTATGCTTACTTATTTACTTACAAATGGCTTTTAAAAAATCCGCAGGTTCATTGCCGCCTTCACATAAGCCCGCCATCGGTCCCTATCCTGTGCAAGATTAATCCAGTCTCTATCATCATATCCCACCTCCCTCAAATCCATTTTAATAGTATCCTCACATCCATGTCTCGGCGTCCACAAAGGTCTTCTTCCTTTCGGTCTCCCAACTAACATTCTATATGCATTTCTGGATTCGTCCATACGTGCTACATGCCCTGCCCATCTCAAACGTCTGTTCCTATTATCTCCTAACTATGTCAGGTGAAGAATACAATGCGTGCAGTTCTGCGTTGTGTAATTTTCTCCATTCTCCTGTAATTTCATTCCTCTTAGCCCCAAATATTTTCCTAAGAACCTTATTCTCAAACACCCTTAATCTCTGTTCTTCTCTCAAAGTGAGAGTCCAAGATTCACAACCATACAGAATAATTACTTCGTATGCTTAGAACAAAATTCCGACATCCGGTAGAACTAAAAGAATTTAGTTGGATATTCCCTAAGTTTGTGATGCATTGCAGCAAACATGCCTTCATGTTTTCTCCACACCTGTGGAGTAACGGCTAGAGTGTCTGGCCGCGAAACCAGGTGGCCCGGGTCCGATTCCCGGTCGGGGCAAGTTACCTTGTTAAGGTTTTATCCGGGGTTATCCCTCAACCCAATTTGAGCAAATGCTGGGTGACTTTAGGTGCTGGACCCTGGACTCATTGCACCGGCATTATCACCTTCATCTCATTTAGACACTAAATAACCTGAGATGTTGATAAAGCGTCGTAAAATGACCTACTAAAAAATATATATATAGGATGTATCCGCCATTTTCTTTGATGCAATCTTCGACGACGGCGAACCATTAGCAAACATACAATCACCTTGATAAATAGCGTGCTCATTTTCAGTGCAATTTTTGCTTGATCTTGTAGTACACAAAGAACATCACAACGCTGTTTTCAGCTGAACAACAGGAGTGGAGCCGGGCCAGAGCACAGCGGAGCAGTAGACTACGGCTTTCACACGCAGAAAATTTACATTAAGTAGAGCCACGTTCTTGCAGTACAAATCTAGGCAGTAGAATGCAGCTCACAGCAGCCGTCAAACACAGCTAGTGGAGCCCTAGCCTAATGCGTAACTTTTCAAAAAGTGCAAAAAAATGTTTGGAACAAGAAGGCATCTTTCTTAATTTGGATCAATAAATGTTTTTACTGCTTACAACTAGTAACATTTTACGTCAATAGTTTGTGGTGTGTCGAATTACCAATACTGCACTGTATATCACAGTTCGCAAGCTTCTGCGTAACGCCATGTCCGAGGTTAAGGCGGGCAAGGCGGTGCGTGCGATGCGATGCGTTTACTGCGGTTGACGTTCACAATCAATCTGTTTGTAATAAATGGAGTTGTCCAACGTGAACACGAGACGCGTGCGATTCATACGATGCTGTGAAGCCGCACCGCACAATTTGTTTGGAATTTAAAACGGTTTGATTTTCACCGCAGATGTCGTCCGGCAAGCAATAGCAATTGAAGTGTTAATTTCCGAAGTACAAACAAGAAATGTATTGTGGAACAAAAGAAACCCTCAGTACAAGGATTGTTTAGCTATTGACAAAGAATGGGACTCTGTAGCTGATAGTACGGGATATTGAATTAAGTTTAAAGTAAGTAAATATATAGGTTTTAATCAATGTTTATTGTAAACATCATCTTACGATGTTGGATGACGTATATACGTCCGTTGATGTGACATATTAATGAATATTTAAATACTTATATAGTCACAATCATGCCATGGTATGAAAGAAAAATTTCACAACCTCGAGCAGGAGTCGAACCTGCGACTTCCTGTATTCCAGTCAGGCGCTCTACCAACTGAGCTATCGAGTTCTCTTCACGCCAAAGGCTTGAAATTCTCCTCTCATACTGGCGACTCTGTTATAGAGTACTGTCCATAGCGTCTGATCTAGTCAGCACTGCTTATGGGTGGAAAGAAACATTGTAAATGTAAACTTCATCTTACGATGTTGGATGACGTATATACGTCCTTTGGCGTGAAACGAACTCGATAGCTCAGTTGGTAGAGCGCCTGACCGGAGTACAGGAAGTCGCAGGTTCGAATCCCGCTCGAGGTTATGAAATTTTTCTTTCATACCATGGCATGATTGTGACTATATAAGTATTTAAATATTCATTAATGTCACATCAACGGACGTATATATGTCATTCAACATCGTAAGATGAAGTTTACATTTACAATGTTTCTTTCCAACCATAAGCAGTGCTGACTAGATCAGACGCTATGGACAGTACTCTATAATAAGAGTCGCCAGTATGAGAGGAGAATTTCAAGCCTTTGGCGTGAAACGAACTCGATAGCTCAGTTGGTAAAGCGCCTGACCGGAGTGCAAGAAGTCGCAGGTTCGAATCCCGCTCGAGGTTGTGAAATTTTTCTTTCATACCATGGCATGATTGTGACTATATAAGTATTTAAATATTCATCAATGTTTATTGTTTTCAAAACCCGTAATAATGAGATTACTTAAACATTAAATTACTTTCAATTAAAATTATTGATAAAAGGTGTCTCGCACATTTTCTGCTGCTCTCGACGTACGATTGTTTGCCTTCGAGTCCTGGAAATTATGATATCCTTGCGTCACATTATCTTCCGAGGCATTGGTAGAAGTATCCTATTCCTAGTCAATTATAGCGCTATGGAAAATTATTTTACAATATGAAATGCATTTTCTACAATAATTTCAATAGATTTCAACAACATTCCATTCTATAGTCATTCTTCAAAGTGATAAACGGTAATTGAAATATGAGGCCGTTATCTTCTTTTGAACTCTTCTAGTATAGGGTCTCATTAGATATGTTCTTAAAGGATAAGCTTTGTCTCCTAAGAATAAAAATTAAGTCTTTTTTTTTTTCGAAGTTAGGTACCTGCGCAACTTTTCGTAAAGGTAAAGAGTCATTTTTTTATGTTTCGATAAATAGCTGAGTTATGAAATATTCATGCATAATTGTCTTTTCTATATGCGTCCACGTCGATCATTAAAAATCGATATTTTGCATTTAAAACTGCCGTACGCAGTTACATTGGACACCTTCGCTTTTCCTCGCAGATATTTGCGATGCGTGTTTTAACGCGGTTTAGAATATGCCATTAGGAAAGTTCAGGATAACAGGCAGGGTTTGGAATTGAACGGGTTACATCAGCTTCTTGTCTATGCAGATGACGTGAATATGTTAGGAGAAAATACACAAACGATTAGGGAAAACACGGAAATTTTACTTGAAGCAAGTAAAGCGATCGGTTTGGAAGTAAATCCCGAAAAGACAAAGTATATGATTATGTCTCGTGACCAGAATATTGTACGAAATGGAAATATAAAAATTGGAGATTTATCCTTCGAAGTGGTGGAAAAATTCAAATATCTTGGAGCAACAGTAACAAATATAAATGACACTAGGGAGGAAATTAAACGCAGAATAAATATGCGAAATGCGTGTTATTATTCGGTTGAGAAGCTCTTATCATCCAGTATGCTGTCCAAAAATCTGAAAGTTAGAATTTATAAAACAGTTATATTACCGGTTCTTCTGTATGGTTGTGAAACTTGGACTCTCGATCTGAGAGAGGAACATAGGTTAAGGGTGTTTGAGAATAAGGTGCTTAGGAAAATATTTGGGGCTAAGCGGGATGAAATTACAGGACAATGGAGAAAGTTACACAACGCAGAACTGCACGTATTGTATTCTTCACCTGACATAATTAGGAACATTAAATCCAGACGTTTGAGATGGGCAGGGCATGTATCACGTATGGGCGAATCTAGAAATGCATATAGAGTGTTAGTTGGGAGACCGGAGGGAAAAAGACCTTTGGGGAGGCCGAGACGTAGATGGGAGGATAATATTAAAATGGATTTGAGGGAGGTGGGATATGATGATAGAGATTGGATTAATCTTGCACAGGATAGGGACCAATGGCGGGCTTACGTGAGGGTAGCAATGAACCTTCGGGTTCCTTAAAAGCCATTTGTAAGTAAGTAAGTTTTAACGCGGTGCCCGCATTGCTCGTGCTCGCATTTACTTAGGACACGGCGTAACCGGAGTTTGCGAGCTGCTCGACCGAGAGCCGGGTCGCCGCCGTGTTGCGGTTTCTCTAAAGTATATGCAACCAGTAGTTGCACATTAGAATTTCGCCAAAGTGACCTTCTTTCAGTACAATCTTATCTCGCTGTACCTCCCACACTTCCTACTGCGCTATAGCCTATACACATTTAATTATCTTCTGGGTTGTAGAATTTATCTATGCAGCAGATTTTGCATGGAAGTCGCGGGCAGCAAAGCGGATCATTATGTGTCCATGACAGAGTGTTTATTTTGTTTTCACTATTGCTTTGACGCAATAGAATTCAGACTATATCAGTTATCTTGACGTGTACTTTCTACAGTAGTTGTTTACATGAATCGGTAAATAACAACAGTTGACCAAACCGAAGTTTTACATAAGATAAGATACCTTGACAACTATGTCACACGTGAAGTAGACCAGGGATTCCCAACCTTTTTCATTCCGCTGCACACTTGACTGAAGGCAAAATTTTCGGGGCACACTGGTTTAAAGACCGTTATATCAGACCAGCAATTGGCAATGTTGAATTGTCGTTGCCTGAGATTTATATTAAATTTAAGTTTGAATTAAAATTATTAATGTCGAATTGCAGTTGACAGAAACTTAATTTATTTCCTTATTACAAAACCTATTACAAATGACAAAACAAACAAAAAGTTTAAGTACTTTATAAACAAAATGTTCCATCAATGTGACACTTGGAATTGATGTGGCTTGCAAATCCTGTCAATCCTGGATCGAATGTTTCAACATACAACTTGTAGATCGGCTTCAGCGTTAGACAGACGAATCCTGCAACTTGATTTTATATTTTGCAATTCATTTTGATTAATTTTCAGAAAAGTCTATGATATATAATACGAATATTCATTTTCAGTCAATGACTTTACTATTAATATATGTAAGGTGCGTGTCCTTACATTACATGATTTAATATTATATAAACGTTTTCGTCGGTTTCATACCAACATCATCAGATAAAACATTCTATATAGCAATATCATCACTAACAGGTACATATGTCTCTACAAACCAAAATACAATATATATTAATAAGCATGCAATATGATAAAAACCAACATACAGTAATTAGGACATAAATGTGTCTTTCTTGTGTGACTACACCCTACTGTCAAATGATTAAAAAGCACACGTGTGATTACAATACTTGTACAAATAATAAAAAATAAAATGAAATCTGTATACTATATTGTGTGAAGATATGCATTACAGTCTTTGAACTATGTTAACTGATTTGTTCGTGCCCGAATTCTTGTTTTATCATTACTGCACCTCTTTTCACCTTCTAAATGTATGTATGTCCTAATATATAGACTGAGGTTCTGTCTTGAGTCTAATTATTCAAAGTTGTTATGGATATCATTTGTATCCGACGATATATTTCAATATTAGGTTGTCTTGTGATGTTGATTTGCGGCATATACTTGAACGTGCATTATGAGCGGTGATGTTCTTCAATATAGTTAATTTACGGACGGTATCCAAATACCGAAAATGTCTGATCACACAAGTACGATGTTGAGAATGGCAATAACATTCCAATAGCCTGCTTTGATATAGATGGGTAATGTTCTGTAATGCTTAGCCAGAAAGAATCCACACGAATTGGCCTCACTGCTAATGTTGAATCACAATACAAATCAATTAGTTCTTGTCTTTCCACTGTCATCAGATCCAAATATTCAACTCTATCGGCAAAATCAAAAGGCGTCATAATCCAGTGTAAATTTGTTGTGAAGAGCAATGGAAAATAGTTTTGAATTTTTTATTCCAGGTTCACAATATGCTCAGCAATCAATTGTTTCAACTTTTCAGTTTTATTTCCCGAAACCATATTCTGCTATGTGGGGAAGTTCGATAGATCTCCTTTCGAAATAGAGTACTTCCAAGAACTGAGTTTCCTCTAGAAACCTTTTTGTTTGTCGGGGTAATTATATTCTCTTGGCGTCCTTGCAGTGGCAAGTTTATATCGTTGTTTTTTTAATTTATCTGCAGGATAAGCCAGTTTAAAACACTAGCTTTCGTGTTCGAGAATGCAGTAAATAAAAGTAACCCTCCTCCTCAAAAAAATGTACATAACTCTTCTTTCAGTTACAGAACCCGGTTTAAAACTTGGCCCCTGGATAAATACCTTACCTCTGTGCGGAAAAGTAAGGTCTTATGGACTGAATCCATATCATGACAAAGTTTATAAAAAATTCGTACCTTTACAGAACAAGATTTTATAAATGTCACCATTTGTACAGTGCCATCGAGCACCTTAGACAACTCTTCTCCAATTATCTTAGCTAACAATGCTTCCCTATGCAGAAAGAAGTGTGTAACTATTATTGATGGAGTTTCATTCTTTTCTCTGGAAACAAATCCTTCACAAAAGGCACAGCAATCACACCATGTTAAACCAGAATCTGTTGACGACTCACTCCTTCAAATGTGTCACTTCCAGTCGTTGTGGTCTTCAGTTCTAAGCAAAACAAAAGTTGTTCAATAATACTTGTTCCATAAACAAAACGACAAAATCAAAGTAACTGAACTTTGTTGTTCCTGTCGGTACCTCATCTACTTGAAGATCAAATTGCTTGTTTGCTTCCTTTAATTTGTTCAAAGGGATTCTGATTTTCGTCCTCGGACATTTCTGCAATACGTCGACTAATCGTGTTGCTGAAAAGGCACTTTAGAAATTTGCTCTTTAACTGCTTTTCCAAGCATGGTTTCAACAATAAGCTGGGCCAAATAAGGTTTCACCATTAATATGTGGTTTCATCTTTATTGCTATCAATTCAGCAACTTTCAATGACGCCTCAAGTGCATTAACTGAAAGGGTAACCCTTTCTTCCATTCTTTTTCCTGCACTACGTTCTTCTTTTAGAATAAATTTAAAATATGATGCAAGTTTGTGAGGCTCATCGGGATGTTTGGTTGTTAGATGTCCTTCAGCTTGCTCGGAAAAATTGCTAAACTACAACTGTAGGTGACCAAGTTTGAGAAAAGTTATATGCACAATTTCCCGTGTCTGCCCATTCCTTACAAAATTATAAAACCATACTTCAAACTCTTATCACGGACGTTGAAAAGAAATCTGCAGACGTTACGTCTATTGACAAAAAAGGTGCAATTGTTTATCTGCCCTCTCACATCTGCTCCTATTGAAGGTCCCCCTGATCTGCAATTAGAATTGATTGACTTGAAGAATAATACAGCTATGCGATGTTCAGCGATATCTGGTCCTGAGGTTTATAAAAGTCTACCACAGTGATGTCAACTGATGCCCATAGGAGCAAGCGGGCGCTTTAGAGCCCAGGAGAACCTGAGCGCTTTACAGCGGAAAGAAAAGAGACAGGCGAAAGAGTAGTAGGCTATATGCCGCTTGGTCGAGCTATATACAGGGATGGCCAGCACTGGTTCAATGGATAAAGGGAAGAGAAGTTATTAAACTGTATCCATGTTAATTTTTAGATTTGTCTGAGAAGTATAAGTGCATTATAAGAATGTACGTTTTAATTTTAATGTTCATTTTTCACAAGTTTGCTTTTTTATTCAAAATAAATATTTTCTCAACTTTTTTTACAGAAAAGTGAAATTTTCAGATATGTTTGTTTAATAGCCTTACAGGTACCAAAACTATGTTTTCGTAAATCTAATATGTCGTAAATACGTTTTACTGAAGATAGTGTATTAAAATGTTTGAAAATATTCGAATTGAAAATGTTTGTAAGGAAATGAATTAACAAAGCAAATACTGTTACATCACAAACAAAAGATATGTGCCTATGTGTTGGTAAAACGTCAGCTCTATAGCGTCAGCAAATTTCGAGATAATTTAAAATTCTGATAACAGAAAGTTGCGCACCAATATCACCTAAAAGCATAATACCATAACAGTCTTATTATGTAATATTAGTTGCAGTTAAAACATATACCTAGACAACTTTGCTTTGTACTATAATATTGTTTTGATTACTTTTATAAGGCTAAAGATACCATCAATATCAATTTCAACTTATCATGTCATATTCAGTGTTTTTCTTTGGGATAACACTTTCTTTATGAATGATGTGTTTAATTCACTTAGTACAGTATAGTTGTAGTTATTATGGAATTTGTGTGAATATCCCTTCTTTATGTTATTAACGTTTAAAACACAACTGCAACATTAGGCTAAGAAATAAGTGTTAGTACTTTTGTTTTACAGACAATATAGAAAATAACAAACAGAAAGAAGCCATATAAAAATAACGACATAAAATTTCACGTTCAGTTTGAAGTTTGTGCACCACTGTTTTCTTAATCGAACAGGCTACTTATTCCTCCTAGCATACCTAGCGCTTAATGCCCGCACACGACGTCAAGGTCAGAAAAATGCGCTTGCTTTGACATCACTGGTCTACCAGAAGAGGATTTTCCAAACCTACGATTGTTTACTGGACGATTAATGGCGATGTTCGGTTCGACCTATCTATGCGAACAGTTATTTTCCAAGATGAATATCAATAAAAGCGACATATGCAGCAGATTAACTGATTTTCATTTAGTGTTCCAATTGAGATTATGTTCAGATATTCAGCCTGATATTGATAAACTGGTAAAACCTGAAAGGTATCAGCGTCTCTCTTCAGAACATGTCCAACACGAGTAATAATGTAATGCGACTGTATCTATTATATTATTATTATTATTATTATTATTATTATTATTATTATTATTATTATTATTAGTATTAGTATTATTATTATTATTATTATTATTATTATTATTATTATTATTATTATTATTATTATAGTGTTCTGTATTGCATTGTGTTACTTACAAACTAGCTCTCAAATACGTCACTGCCGACGACATATTCAATGGTTTGTTTTTATGCTAGAATAGATGTCAACAGACTAACGTCATCTTTATCGTAAAAGTATATCTCACTCCTGCATTACCACATCGCTGCCTTTTCATTTGCGTATTTCAAAATTTCCAACCGCGCCCTCATCATCACGAAAAAATTAGTTGCCATGACTTTTGAGTATAGGAACCGGATTTTTATGTAACATCAAGGTGTGAAAAAATGTACATATTTATGTAAGAAAAATAAGCTGAATATGTACCAAAATATGTAAAATCATGAAAATATTTAATATCAATATATGGCAGGTATAGGATAGGTAAGACTCTCCAGTTGTGATTTCATAGAGCACCCGATTTTTTACCGCACGCTTGACACATTACTATTTCTCCACATGTAGTGAAAGCTTCGTCCATCGCAATCCATGATTTTATTTTTGTCGTTAGAGTTGAAGATACAGGGGCCATTTTAGTGAGTTAAAAGCAGTAGATAAACTCATTTGCACTTTATACTGTAAGTACTAAAACTAGAGAACTGAGTGAAATGAATGACAACAGAACTGCAAGCACTGTTTCGCTTTACTGGATTAGTAGAAAATAAGAAATGTGGGACACATGTATTTTAGCTGCTCCCTTTAAGAAATAAAGTACCTACTAAAATATCAAACTATAGGCATTTACAAACTGTTGTTTGAAAAGTGACATTCCTGTCTCATTCAGAAGGGTAGGATTATTCCAGCCGAGAACCATACTTTCTAATTTCTCAGAAAATCCCATTTCCGTATAGGTCTACTAAATTTAAAGTAAAGGGGCAAAGCAATAACCTGAGAAGCTATTTATTTTAATCTTTCAACATATTTCCAGTTTGTTCCTTTACTCCAGCTTCTTTTAAAAATTTGGCTACTTTATTGCGGCTCATGTCAGACTTGATACGAGTTTTCCTGAAAGGATTAATGAAGAGGGTGGGTAACGTTGCAAATTGCATGGGAACGGCTTGTTAAGACGTGTGCAGGACAATTATATCCCTTCTTGGGTAAGTAAAAAGTTTTTTTTTTAAATCGGTGTATTTCAAATTGTAAAATTCCCCAGTAGAAGTTTTTTTTTTTCTTTTAGTGAAGTAGAAATGAATAAAACCTCTAAATATGTAGATTATGTAATACCAGCCCATGATATGTAATGTGGGGTAAATATGTAAAAATATGTAGTATCCAATTTTAATATATTAATGATAATTACAAGATTCGCAAAGATTTGTTATTTATATACGGTTAGGTTGAAAGAAATATAATATGTAATTACATAAAAATCCGGTCCCTAGTTATGACCCAGCCCCCGTATTTATAAAATTATTTAAATATGAATCAATCAATACAATCTGCATGAATTAAAGCATACAATGTATAAAAATGAGAAGTTATAAACACAAAGACAGTGTTAAGCTGCGTCTTGTAAAGTAGGCTGTATCTGTAATTCGTAACGTTTCTAATTAAATAAAACTGATGTCTAAGTTAGCAGAGGTTCAATTTTGTTGAAGTTGCTCCGTGTATCAGCTGCACAGGGAAATGGAACATCCTTAATTCCTTAACGTTTCTATATAAATATCGCACTGATTTCACCTTCAACTTTCTGTACAGAACGTTCATGAAGTCCCTGTACTCAAAGGTTTACAAATTTATTGCATGTAACTAATATATTACATAAATGTTACCATGTTGAATGACTTTTTTTGTTCAGGAGCATAGCGGATGTTGATAGTAAAACCTCTTGTAGGGAATATTTTTTACATAATAATATTCTTATTGTTTATGATATATATATTTAATGTATTGCAATTAATTTATTCAAATCTTTCCTACTTTCATCTAAATAGTGACTTTCATATTTATGGTACTCGCAATGAAATTAGTTAAATTATTCAGGTACACCACCTTACAAATATTAGCAGAACTTAAAATATGGCTTTTGGTATTAAAATTTACAATACCTTGCCTGAGGATATTAAATATACAAATAATACCTTAAATTCAGGAAGTATATAAAAAAAGAAATAGATCAAATTTTATTGTGTCCCTACAGTCTGGAGAACGCACGTGTTGGCCTTTGAACTCTTGCCCAATATATTTTATATTTGACTTCATTGTAATTTTAATGTATTTAAATGTATTTTATTGACAATGTCTATGCATATTTATGTCTCTGACGATAAGCCTGCCTGCCTATCTTTCTTTACCTGCAGTGGGCTGGACTAGTTTCATAGCATGCCCTGTACGGTTAGTAAACCTTCCCAGGTATTTGACGATAAACTGGATACTCACCTCGAATGTTAAACTGTTTTTTTTATGGATTATAAAATCTAGAGTTATAAAGAAAACGATTTTTATTGATTCAATTTCACAAGCACTGAAAATGTAAATTAAAGAGGAGATCCATGATGTCCTATTTACTATTGCTCTTACAAAGGACTAAACCAATGATAATTCAAAGAAATGTCAAGCCTCCACAGTGGCACGCCATGTTAACAAGAACGGGATATTCAGGAAAAGTTACTAAATTTTATTCATTTCAACGAGAACCACACAAACATCTGTATTTGCATGTTCTTCAAACTTTAAAGAAATATCATTATTAAAATAGCTGAACAAACACATACATGGTACTGCGGTTATATCAGGAGAGCATAGAGGCATACAGGATCAGGTTAAACCTAAACACACAAAGGATTGCAAAAAATAAAGGCCTATATTTTTTTCAGTGTAGCTTCATTTTTCCCAAACATTTAAAAGCAATCAAGCTCTTGATCTAGAAGTGAAAAATGAATCTCCATCAGGTACACCCGCAAGATGGAACTACGACTTACAACTGTGTTTGAGCACGGAGCCAGTATTTTATGTATCTTTCAATCTATAATTCAAAATGGAGGTAAGTCTGATAATGAACGTATAAGAGTGCAGGATGTTTTCTTACTCCTCAGAACTTCGACTTAATATTTCTACTGAATGCCTTCAGATTTCATTCTTTCTCATGTTGATGGCATTAGGCCTATTATCTTAGGCCTATAGAAAAAAAAACTTCTGACACAGGATTTTGCTTGAAGTGAATTGAAGACTTTCAAAAGTTTTTAATGACCTAAGAAATGATTTTGATAACTGCTTGTCTGTAGTTGATAGTTGACGACAGTACACCGGAGGGTAATGATATTTTCTCTTCGTCTTTGTAAAACAATAGAGTTTGGTGAAATGTCGGACGAAAAGAAAGTTTGGTATAGATGTTTAAAACTATTGTTTAACTAAACTTTACCATACTTCTCGAATCAAAAAAAAAATTCTACGTTTTCATATAACTTCCCAGAATATCTGCGTCTTTGAAAATGTTTTAAGGGCATTATTTTGATTTTCCACAGCTGAAAGGTGAATTTTCATTTGTTTGTTTAAACAAGGATTTCTGTACGTAAAGCGTTTCTCATTTACGCAAGTACCTATTTGAGCACAAGCGATCTAGGAGGCACAATTCCAGGCATGTACAAACTTATCAATCTTACAGTAACAATTCCTGTCTCAAGTGCATAATCAGAAACATCATTTCCTGCTCCGAAGAGACTAAATACATACTTACACTATTCCCAAAGCGGAAACAGATTGTCGGCTCTTTTTTGTTGTGGACTGAAAATATATTGCTTTTAACGCTGAAAAGAAATTCACTTTTGTAGAATAGAGTAATTGACTTACATTTTAAGAAACCATGGCGCAATAAAAAAATATGTTTTATTTAACGACGTTCAGCGTTATATCAGCGTCACCGGTGTGCCGGAATTTTGTACAGCAGGCGTTCTTATACATGCCAGTAAATCTACTGACATGAATCTGTCTTTGTTCCTGAAAGTTTCAATATTCCATATTTTTGTGATGTTCTCTAGAAATAATTCTTCCAATGTCAGTTTTGCTGGGAACCATCCTCATAATGGACTCTATGTAAGAATCTGTAAAACATAGTCTTTGTCCAGTTTTGTAAAGATTCATTTGTGAAAAAAAAAAACTGTTCGCAACTATAAGTGTTTCCAAATATTGACATTACTAAGACTTATTCTTCAAACTTATGAGCGAGATAGAATTTAAATAAATAAGTAATAACCTCAGTAAAACTTTGAACATTCTTAAAAACACAGGATTATAACCTCTTGTTTGATTTTAAATAGTTTAGTAAACTTTTGGACTACTTATACTTTCAAATGTTCTTATAATCATCAATCATTTGCACCCTATCATCTCCCACGACGTTCTTTTATTCCTGAAAATTATATAGGTACAGTCTAATGTCGTTCTACATTAAATTTCTTTCAGATAATGTGTTTTTGCACATTATTGAAGATAGGAATTTATCCACAGACACTATAAGGTTAGGTATGCATAGAGTGTTTTCTGTTGAAAGAGAGAGTGAGCGTAGCGAGCAATGCAGGTGCATGGGTACTTGTTAAGGAATTCTGCCGTGGTTTAGGCAGGATGAGATAAGGGTGTAGCTTTATGTGGTTAACTAATCAACGAATCACAGTGCAATGTAAACAAATTAATTGAGGGTCCCACTGCAAGGAGGAGCTATTCCACATAATTCAGATCAGTGAAATTTCAATTTTTTACGCACTTCCTACCATCTGTTGCTCATTTTCCTAACCTATATAGATGTGGCAATGCACGAGCCAATGCTAGAGCACTCTGATTAATTCTAGGATAGGAACTTTTTCAACAAACTCATTTTTCTCACGTTATGGTTAACGTAACATAGCTCACTTTTGCAGCAGACCCCTCAATTGCCGGAGTATAAGTCTGAACCCTATGCACTACGCACGAGAAACGTTTCCCCGTTCAATTGCTGTGATACACATTTCAGTTGTAACCTGGCTATACCTCAGGCTTCACGTCATTCAAGACGTAAAAACAGTCTAAGCCAGTGGCGGGCAAAATGAACGCAACCCACAAGACAGGATTTAAAGGCAACTACATACTGTGGGAGGGGTTGCACTCTACAGTGCAGTGACGGATTTACAGACCGTTGAGCCACTACACTCCTACCTACCATATGTAATTAGAATAGTTCATTCACGTGATATTTAATTAATCATTTTTCAAAGCAATTTCTTCGAAATTGGGATTTATAACTGTGCATGCTATTTTCAGTTGCGCAAGGAGATAAGCATCGCTTAAGCGGGATCTGTGGCTGGACTTTATAAATTTCATTTTAGAAAACAGCTGTTCGCACTGGTAGGTTGATGAATACATACCGTCATTTTCCATAGTTATGGTCCTGGAACACAACTATGGTCCACGATACAACCATTCAAAGATCATTGTAGAAGTAACATAGACCGTTCGTAGATAGCTGCAGTGACTTGAATTAAAACTACAGTAGAGCAAGAATATAGATAAATTAGGTATTACGTTAGGGAGTACAAAATTTGAATAGTTGTATCGTGGACAATAGTTATGTTCCAGGACCATATTCATGGGAAATTACGGTACTCATTATTTTTAAGCAAACTGTCTAAGCAGTCGATATGTAGTACTGGACATCTATTAAAAAATTTTAGCCCCCAGTAGACCTTCACATTCTGCTTTCAAGAAGCCATCATTCTGCAAATTCAGTACCTCTAACTGCAATTCTGGGATAACATTTTCAATTTAAACATGAAAAGGAGTGGCAAAAATATTGAAATCTTTCTCCATCCTTTGAAAGTCACTGAATCTGTGTTCCTTGAACTAGTATAACTGGTGATCTATTTTAAGAATGTACATATTTAAGTTCGCGTCCTGAATATTTGTAACTAATCCTAAACATGAGAAATGAAAGAACCGCCTTTCTTGTAAGTGTGATATCCTCTCGATTCATATGATTCTGCGTGTGTCACTAATGAAGCTCCGAAGTACAGCAGTCCAGTATAATCCGCCACGTACACGCGCAGTATTTTTATGGAGTGGGGGAAGGGGAAGGTAGGGGGTAAGTTTGATGCTTCGCTGAGATCTGACGTCACTGCGGCAATGCCACAGGAATGCCCACCATTGGTGTAAGCACAACTAACCTAATATCCTCATGTTGTGATATAAAGTCCTACCTTTACACATTATACATTGTGCCATTCCATCGTGATTACGGCTTGAATAATCAATCTTCATGCTAAGAGTGAATAACAGTATCGCTGATTCTAGAACTAGTAGTGCGATATGAGTACTAGTTAATAGTCTTCATAATTACACTGATATACCTGAGGTAATTTGGTCGTATAATGGTCAAAAATGGATCAGCTTACCATAAATAAACGTATGAATATAAAAAATAGTTAATTCTTCCCATCACTCCAACAAAATAAATTATACATTTTGAAATAAAATAATCAAACAAACATAATATATAAATATATAAAATTTTATAGGATCTCACTAACGTGTACCATCATGAGGAATTCAGTAGGTACTCTAAAGCAAGCAATCGTATGAAACATGCGAAACATTGCCAGTGTACTTATTCACCCCTGCCATTCCTCTTGCGGCGAAAGAGAGGAAGAGTACAGACGCCCGCGAGCTCAACTGTTTACACTGCGAGCGAAGTACACACGGCGAGCTGACGCTGACATGACTGATGTATAGCATTCGTCTATTACACCGATGTCAAAAGCAGCACATTTTATGACCTTGAAATCACTCGTGGGCGCCAGGAGGTAGGAAACTGCCAGGAAATTGAAAAGGTGAATCGTGTAGAAACCTGATTTCAGAGGGATAGGAAATCAGTGGTGTATAAACAGTAGGAGAGCGTCATGCGTGTAGACAAGGACGATGACTCGCTTCAGAGAATTTCTGCACATACAAATTAATGTGAACTCGTTAAACATTAGCCAGATGCATGTAGTTGAAGTAACGTCAACCAGTTTTCTCCTGATTCATCATCGATAAGCGCACTCCCTTTATCAGATATTAATTTTTAATTTATTTAATAATGCTGCTTGTCTTATGGAAAAATTTGTTTGTTTACTTGGTTATTTAACGACGCTGTATCAACTACAAGGTTACTTAGCGTCGATGAAATTGGTGATAGCGAAATGATATTTGGCGAGATAAGGCCGAGGATTCGCCATAGATTACCTGACATTTGCCTTACGGTTTGGGAAAATCTCTGAAAAAACCCAACCAGGCAATCAGCCCAAGCGGCAATCGAACCCACGCCCGAGCGCAGCTCCGGATCGGCAGGTAAGCGCCTTAGCCACTGGGCTACGCC